>NC_091389.1:6414877-6447377 GCF_038502225.1 Cherax quadricarinatus | reverse complement strand
GTCATAAACCCTGCTCTGGAGACCTGAAGTAAGACTGACATCTGGTCCTGTATCACTGATAGCTGGGGGTCACAAACCCTGCTCTGGAGACCTGAAGTAAGACTGACATCTGGTCCTGTATCACTGATAGCTGGGGGTCATAAACCCTGCTCTGGAGACCTGAAGTAAGACTGACATCTGGTCCTGTATCACTGATAGCTGGGGGTCATAAACCCTGCTCTGGAGACCTGAAGTAAGACTGACATCTGGTCCTGTATCACTGATAGCTGGGGGTCATAAACCCTGCTCTGGAGACCTGAATATCATACATTTAGCAAGGGAGAGAAACTGGGGACTTAAATAGAGGCACCACACGTTAGGTCGACACATGTTAGTGCACACACAGGTTCTCAGGTCAGACAAACACATGTTAGGTCGACACATGTTAGAGAGTGCACACACAGGTTCTCAGGACAAACACGTTAGGTCGACACATGTTAGTGAGTGCACACACAGGTTCTCAGGTCAGACACAAACATAGCCGCTAAATCGTTAGTGGGCTAAATAAACACAAGCCCCCTTCGCAAACACACACATATATACCCATATATATACACATACCCATATATACACACGCATAACGCATGAACGTGTTCGTGCATGCGCTCAAACCCAAAACTAACGCTCAGACTAGTACACATATGTATGAATGTATATGTACACAGGCCAACTGACACCTCACTAACTTAGAAATCTTGCATGTTTGATAATAAGAAGTGTGTTTAAATGAGCTGATGTAGGTAACAGCTTGTCAATAAAGTTGGGGTTTCTTAACCTGACCTTGTCAAACCTTGTGTAAAACAAACAAGTTCCCTGCCCATTCCTCTCTCTCTCTTTCCATTCCCCCTCTCCCTTCTCCCATTTCTCTCCCTCTATCTCCTTCCTGCTCTTTCCCCACCTCCTCATCACTCTCCCTGTCCTCCTTCCTCTCTCCCCCTTACAACTCCCCATTTTTCTCCCCTCATCTTCCTACCCATTACATGGTTTGACAAGGTTCGGTTAAGGATCCCTAGCTTTATTGACAAGCTAAGATCTATTACCTACATCAGATCATTGTCTCCCACTATCTCTCACTTTCTTTCTCCCTCCTCTATCCCACTTTCTCCCCACCTTTCTCTCTCTACCACTCTTCCCATCTTGCACACATGCATGGACATACACACACACAATCACAAACCACACAAAAACATCTAAGTTTTTTCTTTTTGTGGTGACAAAAAAATGGGTTGCCACAAGAGCAGGAGGGAGAACCAGGGGACTGGTGGATGAGCCTGGGAGGGAGGATTGGGTGGCAGAGTTCATGAAAATGGAAGAAGAGTTGGGAAGAAAGGTAGAAGAGCTTAGCGAGAAAATGGACGAGAGGATAGCTGCAGAGAGCAGGAAATGGGAGCTACAAGCCACAGAAGCAGAAGCTAAGATACAGAGCTTAGAAGAGGAACTAAAATAGCTAAAACAGTCCAAAGAACGAAAGAGCAGTACAGGTATGACATTATGAACTGTTACATCAGTTACAAATGAGGGGACTGTAGGGAACAAAGGAGTTCAACTGTACATGGAGGCTCAGACCACCGTGGAGCACAGGAAAAGATGAGCACACCAGGAACAAAGGGACTGAAGAAAATGAAAGAGCCAAGCTATATGCAGAGGCCCTCACAGACCACAGCAGTGACTAGGAAAAGCTGAGAAGAGCAAATGACAGACGAGTGAGCACACAGACATCAGACAGAAAAGAGATTGAAGGAAGAAGCACTGCAATGGAGGCAACTAAATCAACTCAGGGAATGCAAAGAGAAATCCAGTGGAAGGATGTAAGGGAGAGGTCAGTTTTAGCTTATGGGCTCCAGGAAGTTAATTAGGAAACTTATGAAGCATGACGACAGGAGGAGAAAAAACAATTGAAAGTATCATGAAAGCAATAGGAGAGGATGACGTGATGCAGATGACAAATTTTCTGAAAATAGGGGGGTTTGTGAGAGGAAAAAAATGGGCAGAGTGATTTTTCAAGGCAGAAATTAGCTCAAAACAGGAGCCTGCAGGAGAAAGCACGACTAACAGACATACCGACATACTGGAGGGTGTACATCGACTGCAACAGAACACAAGAAGGCAGAAACAGAGTACAAAGATGCAAGGAGGAGAGGCAAAGATGGAGAAAAGCAGGAGAACCCAGACTAGGGATGAAGAGTAAATACTGCCTCCATCAGAACCACCTACAGAAGAACCTCAACCATGACAACCCCAATGAAACCAAACAATCTAACCCAAAACTCCCATATTATACCCACTGCCTAGACCCCCACATCATACACTCCACTCCCACAGAAATCCACTTCCCCAACCCCGTTCTCCCCAGACCACAGTTTTAGAAGAGAAGCTGAAGGTTTGTTATACAAATGCAGGTGGAATAACAAATAAACGTGAGGAGTGGCATGATAGAATCAAGGAGACATTCCCAGACATAATAGCACTTACAGAAACAAAACCAGGATAACAAATGCAATCTTCTCACCCAGATATCAGATTCTGAGGAAAGACAGAGGGAGCAGAGGGGGAAGGGGAGTTGCACTGCTCATTTGAGGAAGCAGAAGGAATGGGCGAAATGGGCGAAAGGGGCTAAACAGTAGGTACAATTTAGTTTGAGGGACATAAGGTAACCGTTGCAGTGATGTACAACCTTAGACCTGCAGGAGGCCAAGACAACAATATGAAGAGAGCAACAGAGCAACGGTGGATACACTAGCAACACACAACACACACAAACACACACACATCAAACATATACCCCACACACACAACACATACAAAACACACACACAACACATACAAAACACACACACAACTCATACAAAACACACACACAACACATACAAAACACACACACAACTCATACAAAACACACACACAACACATACAAAACACACACACAACACATACAAAACACACACATAAAAAAAACACACACATACAAAACATATACAAAACACACACATACAAAACACACACACATACAAAACACACAAACACATACAAAACACACACAAACACATACAAAACACACACATACAAAACATACAAAACACACACACACACACACACCACACACCACACACACACCATATACAAACACACACACACACCATATCCAAACACACACACACACCATATACAAACACACACACACACCATATACAAACACACACACCATATACAAACACACACACACACCATATACAAACACACACACACACCATACACAAACACACACACAAACACACAAACACACACCATATACAAACACACACACACACACCATACACAAACACACACACACCATATACAAACACACACACACCATACACAAACACACACACACCATACACAAACACAAACACACACACACACACACACACACACCATACACAAACACACAACACACACCATATACAAACACACACACACACCATACACAAACACACACACACCATATACAAACACACACACACCATACACAAACACACACACACCATACACAAACACACACACACACACACCATACACACACACACACATACACACACATACACACACACACCATACACAAACACACACACACACACACACAATACACAAACACACACACCATACACAAACACACAAACACACACACACACACAATACACAAACACACACACACACAACACACAAACACACACACACACACACACACACCATACACAAACACACAAACACACACACACACAATACACAAACACACACACACACAACACACAAACACACACACACACAATACACACACACACACCATACACAAACACACAAACACACACACACACACGCCTCATTAAAATATTAAATATTATAATTACAATTAAAACAAGAATGGCATTTTAATTAGAACACTTTTTTCGAGACAAATTTTCAATGAAAACGGAAATGATAAAGAAAACGAGAATAAGAAAAAGGGAAATCCGAAAGAAAATGGAAACTCAAAGAAACCGGGATAACATTATCATGTGCCAAGGGTAACAATTATATTTTCTACGGCAGTTTTTAATGGTAGATTTGTGAACATTTTGAGTGAATTAGTTAATTACGAAAACTCCGAGAAACGCATAAGAGTTTGGTTAATGAGGGTCATTAAGACTGGTTGGTTGGTTAATGGGGTTTAAAGTCTATCTACTACACCAGGGTCATTAAGACTGGTTGGTTAAATCATATTCTCTACAATCACACACAACACACACAATACACAACACACACAACACACGCAATACACACACACAACACACAATACACACACACACACACACACACACACACACACACAATACACAACACACGCAATACACACACAACACACAATACACACAAACACACACAACACACAATAAACACACACAACACACGCAATACACACACACAACACATAATACACACACACACACACATACACACACAACACAATACACACCACACACACAACACACACACACACACAAACACACAATACACACAACACACACACACAACACACATACAACGCGCACACACACACACACACACAAATACACACACAACACACACAGACACACACACAGACACACACACAGCATCAAACACCATCAGACAATACACACTGGTTTATCAAGATAGTATAAGGTCACCACACTGCCCTGGCAGTATAAGGTCACCACACTGCCCTGGCAGCTGGGTATCATTGATAAAACACTAGTCACCCCACACCCAGCCTATAACGAGTTTGTTGTGTAGGCTGTAGCGGGTGGTTAAATGACATGTCTTCGGAGGCTTCTTACTTTATTATGTCGTGGTGGGTACACAGGCTTGTGTTGTGCCCATGGCCCGGGAAGGGTCATCCCATGAGAGAGAGCTACTAGTACTTGTGTCTTGCTGAAAGGCCGCTGTGTGTGTGAGGCAGAGGCAAGGGCAGGCAGGCTGGCATGCCCACCGAGAAGCCTGGCTACAGAGGGCAGCATCTGAGTGGCACGAAATATGAACTAAGCTGGCAGACAGCATGGGCTGTCTGTGCAGACAGTACAGGCTGTCTACATACGCTCGGCCACCTACCGCGCGTCGTCCCGACGCAACAATACTGGTGGTAAAAGAAACTCGGTCTCTCTCTCGTAGGCACAGGGCACAGAACACAAAATAAAAACATATATATAAATATGGACATGGAAAAAAAAACTTCCTACAGGGAGGGAAGAAAAAAACATGTGGGGTGTGCTAAACATTGTGGTCAAAGGCAGTGAGCGTCGATGGGCATCACTGCACGCCTTCCTGCGTCTGGACAGATACTGCAACACAGGAGACCTCGCTACGGCTGAGCTGTGACGTAACAGGGTACGGTCTCCTCTGGAACGGTGAAGCAGTCATCGTAGGAGTCGCTGCAGGTTTTCACTCAACCTGGGGCACGACATGCTGGTGCCCTCGAGTGTGGCGTCGACAAAACTCGGCAACTGAGCAGGACTTCTGGCAAGCGACTCAGGAGGACACTTCTCGACTGGTACTATCGCTGGGCTGTCACTGCTGGCGAGCGTGGAGCGAGTTGTGGAGGGAGTCGTGGTAGAGACGACTGGGCGAAACATCTGGGAGTCATAACATCATACACCAGACTGCAGTGAGAGAGCTAGCAGTCAAAGTGACATCTTTGTGCAGGCTGCTCAATGAAGCTTGTGACACGAGGCTGACACAGCGCCTGCCGACAGTGGCTAACTGCGGCTTGGCGAGTGTCATTCGGCAGTTGGAGTTATAGCAGAGGTTAGTCTAAGCATCCCCAGACTTGTTTCTCTACATATAACTGCATTCTGACGGTCTGGAGGTGAAGTGAAACAAATCTCGATGGGAATCGTAGCAGGTACGATTCTGCAGATCACGAGCGACGAGCATAAAAGCTTTCTGTACAAGAGGGCTCGGTCACTCGGGGCTGTCTTGACATCAGCTGTCAAACGTACTGGTCACACGGGTGACTTAGCACAGTGGTGCTACTCAGGTCTGGCTCAGACCTCACTGGACACACGGAAACTTTTAAACACATCGCGGTACATGCGGTACACTAACATGTGAGAACATTGACTGAGAGGAATTAACACACGACATATATCTTCTTTTAGTCTTCTCGACAATATTTTAATAATTACTGAACACTCGATGGTGACATCATGTGATGTCAGGCGTGATGTCGCGAGGTGGCATCAGCAGCACTGTGACGTCAGCAGACATCTCGAGGTGACGTCAGGCAGACATCGTGACGTCATGAAGTCGGGGAGCATCGTCGGTGACGTCAATGTGATGCGGGCAGCAGACCACAGCATGAGGCCTGGGACATCTGGTAACTCACGTGGCTGGTAGATCCACGTGACATCGCCCACACCCACGTGACGTCGTGATCTAAGTGGCATGCTGGTCTATGTGGCATGCTGATCCACGTAGCTTCGAGTGGCCTCGGGCACTCGGATACACAGTTCTGGCAATGAATTCACACGGAAAACAGCAGAAAACACAGCAGAGGGAGTGAGTAGTGGTCAGTGTATGGTAGTGTGGTGGCGAGGAGCGTGGATGAGTGTATGGCGAGGGAGCATCTGGCCGTCTTTCCTCCTCCCACCCACAAACACAGGGAAACACACTGGATGCAGAAATCACCACGAAACTCACCTCTGGCTTGCTGAAACAGCTGTGCTGAGCTGAACAACAACAGCAACATACAAGTGACGCTGAACACGTGACTTGAGAAACAGCGTGGGTCCCACTGTAGCGTGGGGTCACTGGGACGCCACTTACAATTCTCGAAGAATTTCGGCAAATTTCGGCCTGGATCCTGCTTGTACCTGTGTCTGGATGCTCAAACGTGCAGACACGACATCAGGATAACTCGTTGAGAGACGGATGCTTCTTGTGTAGGGTGATGAAGTGAATATGGCTTCATACCTCTCCCTTCCTCTCTCCGGGCAAACAACTGCTGCGACCACCGCTGCTACCATTTATAACGAGATTGTTGTGTAGGCTGTAGCGGGTGGTTAAATGATGTATGTCTTCGGAGGCTTCTTACTTTATTATGTCGTGGTGGGTACACAGGCTTGTGTTGTGCCCATGACCCGGGAAGGGCCATCCCACGAGAGAGAGCTACTAGTACCTGTGTCTTGCTGAAAGGCCGCTGTGTGTGTGAGGCAGAGGCAAGGGCAGGCAGGCTGGCATGCCCACCGAGAGGCCTGGCTACAGAGGGCAGCATCTGAGTGGCGCAAAATATGAACTAAGCTGGCAGACAGCATGGGCTGTCTGTGCAGACAGTACAGGCTGTCTACAATCCCAACCCCACACCCATCCCAACCCCACACATTTACATATAAATTTCACAGTTGCTTTTTGGCTGAGATGATCTGTTGAGATTACTGTGTCGAGCAGGAAAGATGCTGTGTCTGTCTCTGAAGTTATTAAAGAGAGGGAGAGAGGGGGACTGGAGAGGGAAGAAGAGAGGGAGACTGGAGAGGGAAGAAGGGAGGGAGACTGGAGAGGGAAGAAGAGAGGGAGACTGGAGAGGGAAGAAGAGAGGGAGACTGGAGAGGGAAGAAGAGAGGGAGACTGGAGAGGGAAGAAGGGAGGGAGACTGGAGAGGGAAGAAGAGAGGGAGACCTGAGAGGGAAGAAGAGAGGGGGACTGGAGAGGGAAGAAGGGAGGGAGACTGGAGAGGGAAGAAGGGAGACTGGAGAGGGAAGAAGGGAGACTGGAGAGGGAAGAAGGGAGGGAGAAGACATGGATGGAGAGAATGGAGGGGAAATGAGAGAGGGTGACTGGAGATGGGGGAAGGGAGAGAGAAAGGAAGAGAGAGAGGACCGTAAATAAAAAGAATGGAGAGTAGTAGAGAGAGAGAGGAGTAGAGAGGAAGAGAGTAGAGAGGAAGAGTAGAGAGGGAAAAGTGGAGAGAGGAAGAGAGTGGTAGAGAGCAAGAGAGTAGAGGAAGGGTGTGGAGAGGGGAAGAGTGTGGAGAGGGGAAGAGTGTGGAGAGAGGAAGAGTGTGGAGAGAGGAAGAGTGTGGAGAGGGGAAGAGTGTGGAGAGGGGAAGAAAGTAGAAAATAGCATTACCAGTAAAGTGGAGCCAAACAGCCGAGACTTACACAAGTTATCACATAGAAACCAACACCACTCTTTAATAATGAATAAATTGGGACCGACACTGTGCAAAGTAAGTTCAACCCGACCTCTGGATAAGACACACAAGGTAGGAAAGTTTGAACTCTGTAAGATGAGGCGTTCTCTAGTTATTGACGTGATCAATGTTAAATATAAGTTTAAAGCCAGTCGGAAGATGTGTTCTCAAGTTAACGGTGTTGATAGTTTGACGTCGATCTAATGAGAACCACGAAACACACAATCACAACACACACACAATCGCAACACACACACACACACAATCGCCACACACATACAATCGCAACACACACACAATCACAACACACAATCACAACACACACAATCACAACACACACACACACAATCGCAACACACACAATCACAACACACAGACACACACAATCACAAAACACACACACAGTCGCAACACACACACACAATCGCAACACACACACAATCGCAACACACACACAATCGCAACACACACATACAATCGCAACACACACACAATCACAACACACACACACAATCGCAACACACACACAATCACAACACACAGACACACACAATCACAACACACACACACACACACACACACACAATCGCAACACACACACAATCACAACACACACAATCGCAACACAATCAGAATACGATCAACACACAATCACAACACAATCAACACACAATCACAACACAATCAACACACACACACACACATCACACCTTCCAGCAGGATATCCTGGGGATTACCGGCGATTTACAGATGCCAGTAAGAGGTGTGTGGGATTTACCACCAGGAAAATGGAGAAGTGTAGTATCGTCCCTCTCACTGGTGCAATCTTCCCACTTAGACAAAAACCTTAATAACTCTCTAACTTTCTCCTTCCTGCACTTTTCATTATTTTTTTCAATAGAAAAAATCCTAAAAAATTTATTTTTATTATCATCAGAGTCATTATCTCGTCAAGAAAGAAATTAGTTGATAATTTACATAAATGCTAACGTAGGTAAAAAAAAATTGATAGGTAAGAGAAAACGGGAACTCTGGAAATATAGCGGTAACATAAATACTCAATTTGGCGCACTCAATCCGCCAACTTCTGACCAACTTCGCGAAAATCCGCAAAGTTTTTCATTAGTAATGTGTGTAAGTTTGATGGAGAGGATGCTTAATGTGACCTTATAACACACACACACACACACACACACACACACACACAATCAACACACGCACAATCACAACACAATCAACACACGCACAATCACAACACAATCAACACACGCACAATCACAACACAATCAACACACGCACAATCACAACACAATCAACACACGCACAATCACAACACAATCAACACACGCACAATCACAACACAATCAACACATGCACAATCACAACACAATCAACACACGCACAATCACAACACAATCAACACACGCACAATGATAAAGCTCATGTAGCAGGGAGAGAGAAGACCTAGTAGCAATCAGTGAAGAGGCGGGGCCAGGAGCTATGACTCGACCCCTGCAACCACAAATAGGTGAGTACAAATAGGTGAGTACACACACACACACACACACCCACACACACAACACAGTAGCAACCGGTGAAGAGGCAGGGCCAGGAGCTAAGACTCGACCCCTGCAACCACAAATAGGTGAGTACACAGGAGTAGGATGGGCCAAGCCGAACCACAAGAGGGGGGACTACACAGGTATGAGGAATTCCCTGCAGGAGGTTCAGTGGGAGAGAGAACTGGTGGGAAAATCAGTAAATGAAATGGAATATGTGACAAAATGGAAGGAGGCAGAGGAAAGATTCGTTCCCAGGGGCAATAGAAAAAATGGGAAGACCAAAACGAGCTCTTGGTTCACGCGAAAGTGTAGAAAGGCCAAAACTAAGCATGCTAGAGAATGGAAAAAGCATAGAAGACAGAGGACCCAGACATCAGTCGAAGAACCAGAAACGAATATGCACAGATAAGGAGGGAGGCCCAGCGACAATACGAAAACGACACAGCATCGAAAGTCAAGTCTGACCCGAAGCTGTTGTACAGCCACATCAGGAAGACAGCAGTCAAGGACCAGGTAATCAAGCTGAGGAAGGAAGGTGGGAAGCTCACAAGAAACGACTGAGAAGTATGTAAAGAATTCAACACGAGATTTAAAGACGTATTTACAGTAGAGACAGGAAGACCCCAAAAAGCCGAAATAGTGGGGAACACCAGCAAGGGGTACACCAACACATGCTGGATACAATACACACAACCGAAGACGTGAAAATGATGGTAAGTGAACTTGATACTTCAAAGGTGATGGTACCGGTCAAAATCTTTCTGTGGGTCCTGAGAGAGGGAGCAGAGGCAGTGTACTACTAACAACAATTTGCAACACATCCACTGAAACTGGGCAACTACCTGAGGTATGGAAGATGGCAAATGTAGTCCCCATTTTTTAAGAAAGGAGATAGACACGAGGCACTAAACTACAGACCAGTGTCACTGACGTGTATAGTAAGCAAAGTCATGGAGAGGATTATCAGGAGGAGAGTGGTGGAGCACCTGGAACGGGACAAGAGTATAACCGACAACCAGCATGGATTCAGTGAAGGAAAATCCTGTCACAAACTTACTGGAGTTATATGACAAGGTAATGGAAGACACAAGAGAGAGGGGTGGGTAGAATGGATTTTCTTCGACTGTAAGAAGGCTCTCGACACAGTTCCTCACAAGAAGGTACCGCAAAAGCTAGAGGATCAGGCACACACAACATGAAAGGCACTGCAATGGATCAGAGAATACCTGGCAGGGAGGTTACAACGAGTCATGGTTCCTGATGAGGTATCAGAATGGGCGCCTGTGATGAGCGGGGCTCCACATGAGTTAGTCCTAGGACCAGTGCTGTTTCTGGTATATGTGAACATGATGGAACAGATTCAGAAGTGTCACTGTTTGCAGACATGAAGTTAATTAGAAGAATTCAATCGGAGGAGGACCAGGCAGGACTACAAAGGGATCTGGACAGGCTGCAAACCTGGTCCAAAAACTGGCTCCTGGAGTTCAACCCCACCAAGTGCAAAGTCATGAAGATTGGGGAATAACAAAGACGACCACAGATATTGTACAGTCTAGGGGGACAGAGACTACAGCCCTCTGAAGGAGGGTTGTAGTCTCTGGCCCCATATATTGATGTAGCACCAGTTTGGAACCACATCTGGTCAAGCACGTCAGGAAACTAGAGAAAGTACAAAGGTTTCCAACGAGGCTAGCTAGTCCCGGAACTAAGGGGAATGTCCTAAAAGGAGAGGTTAAGAGAACTCGGCCTGAAGACACTGGTGGACAGGAGGGACATGATAGCGACATACAAAATACTGAGAGGAATTGGCAAGGTGGACAAAGACAGGATGTTCCAGAGATGTGACACAGCAACAAGGGGACACAGTTGGAAGTTGAAGACACAGATGAATCACAGGAATATATATATATATATATATATATATATATATATATATATATATATATATATATATATATATATATATATATATATATATATATATAAAATTTATCCGTTAATATTCGCGTGTAAATATTAAAAAATATAATCACATTTTGTATTACATTGGATTACCTTGTATATTTTATGTGATGTACTGGGTAAAAAAAAAAAAACGATAATACTGAAATTATGTACGAGGGTGTTGTAAAAATAAACTTGAGGGGGAGAAGGAAGTCAGTGCCAGAGGCGCGGGTCGGGACACGCTCGTTGATGACGTCACGGTACAACGATTGCGCGGGCAGCGTATTAGTGAACCACTAGTTATTTTATCTGCTACTAGCCAGCCAGAGGGGGCTAGCAGCACTAGCCTAGCCCCACCAATATCCTTCTCACTCCCCACACACTCACCGCCAGGTATCCCGCGTATCTAGCCGGGATATATCGGGATAGGACGGGTCTTATAAACGAGGTTGAGAAACGGCGCGAGTGAGCTGGATAAAGTCAGATGCAAATAATTTTAAGCCTTAATTTAGGAGACATAAGATAGATTATCCTTTAAAAACCTGCAAGGAAATGGAAAGGATACGCATGCAAAGAACTCTAGCCCTTACAACCCTGATCATAAGGGACAAAATTCTATACAAAGAGTAAAAACACGTTAATATTAAGAAATATATATTTTTACTTTGAAAAAATGTTTATACGAGTTAATATTTATTATTAACTTGTTCTATACATAGAGAAATATTACCGAGAGAATATTACACCCTGTATCCCCATCCATAAAGGTTAATATCCCTTAATACCCCTGTCTTAGGGCAAGGAATGAACCTTAGGAAGAATATCCGCCCTAATTACTCACTTAATAAGAGCTAATATCCTTTGCCATGCCAGTGTATGAGAACAGGATCTAAATAAGAGTAATTTTGAACCTTATTACCAGACTCCTTAAGACCCAATATTCTCTACCGATGGAAATATTGACAATTTTGACCCTTATTAATACCGACATAAGGGCTAATATCTGCCGATATATTTTTTTAGTAGCGACTCGCAACAGGGATAATTTAATAGATAATTAAGGAAGTCATTAAGGAGAAATGAGTTTAAGAATAGTAACTATAGAGGATAATTGTCTTGGTTAGTATTTTAGGCTTTAGGACGTAGATACTGAAGGGTCAGAATCGTTCAGCTTGGTGATGGATACGTCAATCTTGTTTTAAACTCTCTCTCTCTCTCTCTCTCTCTCTCTCTCGTTCTCTCTAGCAACAACAGTAGTAACAGAAGAGCAACAGTAACAACAGTAACAGTAGTAACAGAACAGTAACAGAACAGTAACAACAGATGGTCATTAAGACTGGTTGTTTAATTAATGGGGTTTAAAGTCTATCTACTACACCAGGGTCATTAAGACTGGTTGGTTGGTTAATGGGGTTTAAAGTCTATCTACTACACCAGGGTCATTAAGACTGGTTGGTTGGTTAATGGGGTTTAAAGTCTATCTACTACACCAGGGTCATTAAGACTGGTTGTTTAATTAATGCGGTTTAAAGTCTATCTACTACACCAGGGTCATTAAGACTGGTTGGTTGGTTAATGGGGTTTAAAGTCTATCTACTACACCAGGGTCATTAAGACTGGTTGGTTGGTTAATGGGGTTTAAAGTCTACTACACCAGGGTCATTAAGACTGGTTGGTTGGTTAATGGGGTTTAAAGTCTATCTACTACACCAGGGTCATTAAGACTGGTTGGTTGGTTAATGGGGTTTAAAGTCTATCTATTACACCAGGGTCATTAAGACTGGTTGGTTGGTTAATGGAGTTTAAAGTCTATCTACTACACCAGGGTCATTAAGACTGGTTGGTTGGTTAATGGGGTTTAGGGTCTATCTACTACACCAGGGTCATTAAGACTGGTTGGTTGGTTAATGGGGTTTAAAGTCTATCTACTACACCAGGGTCATTAAGACTGGTTGGTTGGTTAATGGGGTTTAAAGTCTATCTACTACACCAGGGTCATTAAGACTGGTTGGTTGGTTAATGGGGTTTAAAGTCTATCTACTACACCAGGGTCATTAAGACTGGTTGGTTGGTTAATGGAGTTTAAAGTCTATCTACTACACCAGGGTCATTATGACTGGTTGGTTGGTTAATGGGGTTTAAAGTCTATCTACTACACCAGGGTCATTAAGACTGGTTGGTTGGTTAATGGGGTTTAAAGTCTATCTACTACACCAGGGTCATTAAGACTGGTTGGTTGGTTAATGGGGTTTAAAGTCTATCTACTACATCATGGTCATTAAGACTGGTTGGTTGGTTAATGGGGTTTAAAGTCTATCTACTACACCAGGGTCATTAAGACTGCAAGTCACCTATCTTGTTCTGTGTCACACACACACACACACACACACACACACACACACACACGCACAATACACACACACAAACACAAAACACACACACAACACACAAAACACACAAAACACACACAAAACACACACACAAACACAAAACACACACACAACACACAAAACACACAAAACACACACACAAAACAAACACAAAACACACACACAACACACAAAACACACAAAACACACAAACACAAAACACACACAAAACACACACAACACAAAACACACACACAACACAAAACACATACAAAACACACAAAACACACACAAAACACAGAAAACACAGACAAGACACACACAACGCACACACAAGACAAACACAAAAACACACAACACAAAACAACACAACAAACACACAAGACAAACACAAACACACAAGACAAACACAACACACAAGACAAACACACAAGACAAACACAAAACACAAACAAACACAAACACACAAGACAAACACAAACACACAAGACAAACACACAAGACAAACACAAACACACAAGACAAACACAAACACACAAGACAAACACAAACACACAAGACAAACACAAACACACAAGACAAACACAAACAGACAAGACAAACACAAACACAAGACAAACACAAGACAAACACAAACACACAAGATAAACACAAACACACAAGACAAACACAAACACACAAGACAAACACAAACACACAAGACAAACACACAAGACAAACACAAACACACAAGACAAACACAAACAAAGACAAACACACAAGACAAACACAAACACACAAGACAAACACAAACACACAAGACAAACACAAACACACAAGACAAACACAAACACAAGACAAACACAAACACAAGACAAACACAAACACACAAGATAAACACAAACACACAAGACAAACACACAAGACAAACACAAACACAAGACAAACACAAGACAAACACAAACACACAAGACAAACACAAACACACAAGACAAACACAAACACAAGACAAACACAAACACACAAGACAAACACAAACACACAAGACAACACAAACACAAGACAAACACAAACACACAAGACAAACACAAACACACAAGACAAACACAAACACAAGACAAACACAAACACACAAGACAAACACAAACACAAGACAAACACAAACACAAGACAAACACAAACACAAGACAAACACAAACACAAGACAAACACAAACACAAGACAAACACAAACACAAGACAAACACAAACACAAGACAAACACAAACACACAAGACAAACACACAAGACAAACACAAACACAAGACAAACACAAACACACAAGACAAACACAAACACAAGACAAACACAAACACACAACAAACACAAACACAAGACAAACACAAACACAAGACAAACACAAACACAAGACAAACACAAACACAAGACAAACACAAACACACAAGAAACACAAACACAAGACAAACACAAACACACAAGACAAACACAAACACACAAGACAAACACAAACACAAGACAAACACAAACACAAGACAAACACAAACACAAGACAAACACAAACACAAGACAAACACAAACACACAAGACAAACACAAACACAAGACAAACACAAACACACAAGACAAACACAAACACAAGACAAACACAAACACACAAGACAAACACAAACACAAGACAAACACAAACACACAAGACAAACACAAACACAAGACAAACACAAACACACAAGACAAACACAAACACAAGACAAACACAAACACAAGACAAACACAAACACAAGACAAACACAAACACACAAGACAAACACAAACACAAACACACAAGACAAACACAAACACAAACACACAAGACAAACACACAAGACAAACACAAACACAAGACAAACACAAACACAAGACAAACACAAACACAAGACAAACACAAACACACAAGACAAACACAAACACAAGACAAACACAAACACAAGACAAACACAAACACACAAGACAAACACAAACACAAGACAAACACAAACACAAGACAAACACAAACACACAAGACAAACACAAACACACAAGACAAACACAAACACACAAGACAAACACAAACACACAAGACAAACACAAACACACAAGACAAACACAAACACAAGACAAACACAAACACAAGACAAACACAAACACACAAGACAAACACACAAGACAAACACAAACACAAGACAAACACAAACACCCAAGACAAACACACAAGACAAACACAAACACAAGACAAACACAAACACAAGACAAACACAAACACACAAGACAAACACAGACAAGACAAACACAAACACAAGACAAACACAAACACACAAGACAAACACAAACACAAACACACAAGACAAACACAAACACACAAGACAAACACAAACACACAAGACAAACACAAACACAAGACAAACACAAACACAAGACAAACACAAACACACAAGACAAACACAAACACAAGACAAACACAAACACACAAGACAAACGCAAACACAAGACAAACACACAAGACAAACACAAACACAAACACAAGACAAACACACAAGACAAACACAAACACAAACACACAAGACAAACACAAACACAAGACAAACACACACAAGACAAACACAAACACACAAGACAAACACACAAGACAAACACAAACACAAGACAAACACAAACACACAAGACAAACACAAACACACAAGACAAACACAAACACAAGACAAACACAAACACACAAGACAAACACACAAGACAAACACAAACACAAGACAAACACAAACACACAAGACAAACACAAACACAAACACACAAGACAAACACAAACACACAAGACAAACACAAACACAAGACAAACACAAACACACAAGACAAACACAAACACAAGACAAACACAAACACAAGACAAACACAAACACAAGACAAACACAAACACAAGACAAACACAAACACACAAGACAAACACAAACACAAGACAAACACAAACACACAAGACAAACACAAACACACAACCCAAACAGACAAGACAAACACAAAACACACGACAAACACAAAACAGACAAGACAAACACAAACACACAAGACAAACACAAACACACAAGACAAACACAAACACACAAGACAAACACAAACACACAAGACAAACACAAACACAAGACAAACACAAACAGACAAGACAAACACAAAACACACGACAAACACAAACACACAAGACAAACACAAACACACAAGACAAACACACAAGACAAACACAAACACAAGACAAACACAAACACACAAGACAAACACAAACACACAAGACAAACACAAACACACAAGACAAACACAAACACACAAGACAAACACAAACACACAAGACAAACACACACAAGACAAACACACACAAGACAAACACAAACACACAAGACAAACACAAACACACAAGACAAACACAAACACAAGACAAACACAAACACACAAGACAAACACAAACACAAGACAAACACAAACACACAAGACAAACACAAACACAAGACAAACACAAACACACAAGACAAACACAAACACACAAGACAAACACAAACACACAAGACAAACACAAACACACAAGACAAACACAAACACACAAGACAAACACAAACACACAAGACAAACACAAACACACAAGACAAACACAAACACAAGACAAACACAAACACACAAGACAAACACAAACACAAGACAAACACAAACACAAGACAAACACAAACACACAAGACAAACACAAACACACAAGACAAACACAAACACACAAGACAAACACAAACACACAAGACAAACACAAACACAAGACAAACACAAACACACAAGACAAACACAAACACAAGACAAACACAAACACACAAGACAAACACAAACACAAGACAAACACAAACACAAGACAAACACAAACACAAGACAAACACAAACACACAAGACAAACACAAACACAAGACAAACACAAACACACAAGACAAACACAAACACACAAGACAAACACAAACACACAAGACAAACACAAACACACAAGACAAACACAAACACACAAGACAAACACAAACACACAAGACAAACACAAACACAAGACAAACACAAACACAAGACAAACACAAACACACAAGACAAACACAAACACACAAGACAAACACAAACACACAAGACAAACACAAACACACAAGACAAACACAAACACAAGACAAACACAAACACAAGACAAACACAAACACAAGACAAACACAAACACACAAGACAAACACAAACACACAAGACAAACACAAACACAAGACAAACACAAACACAAGACAAACACAAACACAAGACAAACACAAACACAAGACAAACACAAACACACAAGACAAACACAAACACAAGACAAACACAAACACAAGACAAACACAAACACAAGACAAACACAAACACAAGACAAACACAAACACACAAGACAAACACAAACACAAGACAAACACAAACACACAAGACAAACACAAACACAAACACACAAGATAAACACAAACACACAAGACAAACACAAACACACAAGACAAACACAAACACAAGATAAACACAAACACACAAGACAAACACAAACACACAAGATAAACACAAACACACAAGACAAACACAAACACACAAGATAAACACAAACACACAAGACAAACACAAACACACAAGATAAACACAAACACACAAGACAAACACAAACACACAAGATAAACACAAACACACAAGACAAACACACGTACAGTTGTGCTACACAAGACAAACACAAGACAAACGTGCTACACAAGACACACAAGACAAACACAAATACACAAGACAAACACAAACACAAGACAAACACAAACACACAAGACAAACACAAACACAAGACAAACGTGCTACACAAGACACACAAGACAAACACAAACACAAGACAAACACAAACACACAAGACAAACGTGCTACACAAGACACACAAGACAAACACAAACACAAGACAAACACAAACACACAAGACAAACGTGCTACACAAGACACACAAGACAAACACAAACACAAGACAACCACAAACACACAAGACAAACGTGCTACACAAGACACACAAGACAAACACAAACACAAGACAAACACAAACACACAAGACAAACATGCTACACAAGACACACAAGACAAACACAAACACAAGACAAACACAAACACACAAGACAAACGTGCTACACAAGACACACAAGACAAACACAAACACAAGACAAACACAAACACACAAGACAAACACAAACACAAGACAAACACAAACACAAGACAAACACAAACACACAAGACAAACACACAAGACAAACGTGCTACACAAGACACACAAGACAAACACAAACACACAAGACAAACACAAACACAAGACAAACACACAAGACAAACATGCTACACAAGACACACAAGACAAACACAAACACAAGACAAACACAAACACACAAGACAAACATGCTACACAAGACACACAAGACAAACACAAACACACAACACAAACACACAAGACAAACACAAGACAAACACAAACACACAAGACAAACGTGCTACACAAGACACAAGACAGAATCAATATTACGCTCACATTCCTTCTAAATATTTTATGCTTCTAATTTAAATAAAACTGATAAAACGTCTAGGTGCTACAGCTAAAAAAAAAACTTCAATAAATTTAATTAAAAAAACAGTAACAGTTAATGAGATTTAAATCGTTTTTGTGACAAATTTCTGCAGGAAAAAAACTATTTTGGAAAAAATTCTGAACCATATATCAGAAGATTTAAAGTGGTCCGTCCCCCTATTTCAATTTATCTTGGGTGGATTCCAAAAAGTATTAATACTCCTCACATTTCCAGCGGGAAAATGTAACTGACAGCCCCATAATGGGAGCAGAGAAAGAGAATTACCTTCAACAACTATCATATTTCTCTCTGGAAATGTGGAGAGAATTATTTACCCGCCATTATGGCAACACTCCACCTTCCCGGGGTAATTAAGTGCGATATAATTAAGAATAATTGCTATTTTATGTATATTATAATTGTAGGATGTATAAAATATTAATATGAAATTATATATATGCATATATTTTGCTTTAATATACATTTAAAGGAATATTTTGGACTTAAATACGACTGAAAAGTAAAATAACATTGACCACCAAGACGACAACGCCGCAAAGTACTACAACACACGAGTTCATCCACAAAAATTTTACTAATTTTCAAAATAATTATCATTTCATATATAAATGTATTATGTACAAAAAATAGAATTATACATACATATAGTATATATATATATATATACACACACACATATATAAGACGCGTTAATGTGCATTTCTAGGTAAAATTCAAACTGGAATACGACCGAGGGAAAAAAAAAACAATGACCTCCAAGACGACAACACTGCAACGCACTACAAGCCTATCCACAATACAAATTTCTCTCAAAACCATATAAATTAAACATCAACCGTTCACCTAAAATATACATTAAATATAAATAAACGTTGATAATGGTTTTAGAGTAAATAAAAGAGCCAAATTACAAAGAAATACTTGAAAATAGATCCTCAAGCCGTTGGCAGCACTGACACTTCAAGACACCATGATTTTTTTAATAATTCTGGATTTTCAATATAAATATATATAAATTATATAAATATATATAATTTAATGATACAAACAGACATACCAATATTAACATATACTTTCAAGATAGTAAAATAACCAAATGATTAAAAATTTATGACAAGACTCAGTGTATATACACTGAGTTGTATACCTCAGTGTATATACACTGAGAGGTGTATATATCAGTGTATATACACTGAGAGGTGTATATATCAGTGTATATACACTGGTAGTTTACATTAATCAGTATTTTAGGTATTAAAGTATTCTTGACTGGTGGTGTACAGGTGACCTGCAGCCTTAATGACCCTGGTGTAGTAGATAGACTTTAAACCCCATTAACCAACCAACCAGTCTTAATGACCCTGGTGTAGTAGATAGACTTTAAACCCCATTAACCAACCAACCAGTCTTAATGACCCTGGTGTAGTAGATAGACTTTAAACCCCATTAACCAACCAACCAGTCTTAATGACCCTGGTGTAGTAGATAGACTTTAAACCCCATTAACCAACCAACCAGTCTTAATGACCCTGGTGTAGTAGATAGACTTTAAACCCCATTAACCAACCAACCAGTCTTAATGACCCTGGTGTAGTAGACAGACTTTAAACCCCATTAACCAACCAACCAGTCTTAATAACCCTGGTGTAGTAGATAGACTTTAAACCCCATTAACCAACCAACCAGTCTTAATGACCCTGGTGTATTAGATAGACTTTAAACCCCATTAACCAACCAACCAGTCTTAATGACCCTGGTGTAGTAGACTTTAAACCTCATTAACCAACCAACCAGTCTTAACGACCCTGGTGTAGTAGATAGACTTTAAACCCCATTAACCAACCAACCAGTCTTAATGACCCTGGTGTAGTAGACAGACTTTAAACCCCATTAACCAACCAACCAGTCTTAATAACCCTGGTGTAGTAGATAGACTTTAAACCCCATTAACCAACCAACCAGTCTTAATGACCCTGGTGTATTAGATAGACTTTAAACCCCATTAACCAACCAACCAGTCTTAATGACCCTGGTGTAGTAGACTTTAAACCTCATTAACCAACCAACCAGTCTTAACGACCCTGGTGTAGTAGACAGACTTTAAACCCCATTAACCAACCAACCAGTCTTAATGACCCTGGTGTAGTAGACAGACTTTAAACCCCATTAACCAACCAACCAGTCTTAATGACCCTGGTGTAGTAGATAGACTTTAAACCCCATTAACCAACCAACCAGTCTTAATGACCCTGGTGTAGTAGATAGACTTTAAACCCCATTAACCAACCAACCAGTCTTAATGACCCTGGTGTATTAGATAGACTTTAAACCCCATTAGCCAACCAACCAGTCTTAATGACCCTGGTGTAGTAGACTTTAAACCTCATTAACCAACCAACCAGTCTTAATGACCCTGGTGTAGTAGATAGACTTTAAACCCCATTAACCAACCAACCAGTCTTAATGACCCTGGTGTAGTAGACAGACTTTAAACCCCATTAACCAACCAACCAGTCTTAATGACCCTGGTGTAGTAGATAGACTTTAAACCCCATTAACCACCTACAAAGTCGATAATCCAATACGCAACTATGACTTTATCGACCTAATTTCTTAGATAATTAAGTCACGGAAGATCTGGAAGCATGTAATGCTGGTGGTTGTAACACACACACACACACACACACACACACACACACACACACACACACAACACACACACACACACAACACACACACACACACAACACACACAACACACACACACACACACACACACACATATCCAGACTCACACACTCACACACTCACACACACACACACACACACACACACACACTCCCCCCCCCTCACCACCGACAACTCACTTCTTCCCCTGATCCCTCCCCTCCCTCGTTCACCCTCCCCTCCCCCGTTCACCCAGACCCTCCTGACCCCTCCCCACTCCTCTACCACATAGCCACAGTTCCTCCACTACCTCCCCCCCCCACACTCTGACATACACACTACTAACCTAACATACAGAACTACATAGGTTTCCCACTCTGAGACAATCAGGATAAAACAAAAATGGGTTGCCAGAGAGCAACAAGAAAAACCAAGGGACAGGAGGAGGAAGCTGCAAAGGAAGATTGGGCAGCAGAGCTCACAAAAAGAGATCATGAATGGGAAAAGAAACAAGAAGAACTTAGCATGAGAATGGAAGAGAGGATAGACATGGAAAGCAGGAAGTGGGAGGTGCATGTCAAAGCAGCAGAGGCCAGGATACAGAGTTTAGAAGAGGAACTAAAAAATCTGAAACAGCCTAAAGAACTAAAGAATATTTTGGGATTGACAACAGAGACTGCTACCTCAGCCACAAATAAGGGGACTGTAGGGAAAGAAGGAGCACAACTGCATGGGGAGGCTCTATCAGAGGAGACTGTGGTAAATGAAAGAGCTACGCTTTATGTGGAGGCCCTAACAGGCAACAACAGAGCCCAAGGAAAGCCGAGAAGGGAAAATGACAGGCCACTGAGCCCAAGTACATTAGCCAGTGAAACTGAAGAAAGGAAAGCTGCAGTGCAGGAAACCAAATTAAATGAGGGGATACACAGGGATAAGCAGTGGGAGAATGAAAGGGTGAGGTCAGTCTTTGTGTATGGGCTCCAGGAAGCTGAAGGGGAAACATATGAAGAAAGAAAACAAGGGGAAAAAAAAGCAATTGAAAGCATCATGAAAGCAATAGGAGAAGACGACATGACCCAGCTGGAAAATTTTCTGAGAATAGGGGGGTTTGTAAAAAAAAGAACCCGTCCAGTGAAAGTGACCTTCAAGGCAGAAGCGACTCGGACCAGGATCCTGCAGGAGAAAGCACGATTAAGGGACATGCCGGCATACAGGAAGGTGTATCTCGACCGCAACAGATCACAAGAAGAAAGGCAGAAACTGAGAGAGATGTTACAAAGGCGAAAGGAGGAAAGAGAGGGGATGGAGAAGACAGACAGGAGATCCCAGACCCAGGAAGAAGATCAAATACAGCCTCCCTCACAACTTCCTATAGAAGCCTCCCAACCAGGTCAACCCCAGTGCAACCAAACACTCTAAATCAAAACACCCATGCCACATCCAATGCCCCCACCCACTACATTACAAACTCCACCCCTACAGCAACAACCCATAGTTCCTTACCAGGTCTCCCACTTCCCCAACCCCAATATACCTCCCAGACCACAGTCTTAGAAAAGAAGTTGAAGGTGTGGTATACAAATGCAGATGGAATAACAAACAAGTATGAGGAGTGGCACGAAAGAATCAAAGAGACATCCCCAGACATAATAGCACTCACAGAAACAAAACTCACCAGAATAATAACAGATTCAATCTTTCCATCCGGATACCAAATCCTCAGGAAAGACAGAGGGAGGAGAGGGGGAGGAGGAGTTGCACTGCTCATTAAAAACCAGTGGGATTTTGAGAAAATGGAAGGAATGGATGGCATGGGCGAAAGGGACTACTTAGTAGGAACAATCCAGTCTGAGGGACATAAGGTGATAATTGCAGTAATGTACAACCCACCACAGAACTGCAGGAGGCCAAGAGAAGAATATGATGAGAGCAACAGAGCAATGATCGACACACTAGCCGAGGTGGCCAGGAGAGCACACATGGGAGGAGCAAAGTTACTAGTTATGGGTGATTTCAATCACAAGGAGATTGACTGGGAAAACCTGGAGCCCCATGGGGGTCCCGAAACATGGAGAGCCAAGATGATGGATGTGGTACTGGAAAACCTCATGCATCAACATGTTAGAGACACTACCAGAGAGAGAGGAGAGGATGAACCAGCAAGACTGGACCTTGTATTCACCATGAGTAGTTCGGACATCGAGGGTATCATGTATGAAAGGCCTCTGGGAGCTAGTGATCATGTGGTTCTGCGCTTCGACTACATAGTTGAGCTCCAAGTGGAGAGAGTAGCAGGAATAGGCTGGGAAAAACCAAACTACAAAAGGGGGAATTACTCAGGCATGAGGAACTTCCTTCAAGACATTCAGTGGGAGAGGGAACTGACAGGAAAACCAGTACAAGAAATGATGGACTATGTAGCAACAAAATGCAAGGAGGCAGAGGAGAGGTTTGTTCCCAAGGGAAACAGAAATAATGGGAAGAACAGAACGAGTCCTTGGTTCACCCAAAGGTGTAGGGAGGCAAAAACTAGGTGTACTAGAGAATGGATAAGGTACAGAAGACAGAGAACTCAGGAAAATAAAGAAATCAGCCGAAGAGCCAGGAACGAATATGCACAGATAAGAAGGGAGGCTCAGAGACAATATGAAAATGACATAGCATCAAAAGTAAAGACTGACCCGAAGCTGTTGTACAGCCACATCAGGAGGAAAACAACAGTCAAGGACCAGGTAATCAGACTGAGGAAGGGTGATGGGGAATTCACAAGAAACGACCAAGAGGTATGTCAGGAGCTCAACACAAGATTTAAAGAGGTATTTACAGTGGAACCCAGTAGGACTCCAGGAAATCAGAACAGGGGGGCACACCCGCAAGTGCTGGATGAGGTACATATAACCAAGGAGGAGGTGAAGAAGCTGCTATGCGAACTTGACACCTAAAAGGCGGTGGGACCAGACAACATCTCTCCATGGGTCCTTAAAGAGGGAGCAGAGATATTGTGTGAGCCATTAACAAAGATCTTCAACACATCACTTGAAACTGGGCAACTCCCTGAGGTATGGAAAATGGCAAATGTAGTCCCAATTTTTAAAAAGGGAGACAGACATGAGGCACTAAACTACAGACCTGTATCACTAACGTGTATAGTATGCAAGGTCATGGAGAAGATCATCAGGAGGAGAGTGGTGGGGCACCTGGAAAGAAACAAGTGTATAATTGACAACCAGCACGGTTTCAGGGAAGGAAAATCCTGTGTCACAAACCTACTAGAGTTTTATGACAAGGTGACAGAAGTAAGACAAGAGAGAGAGGGGTGGATCGACTGCATATTTTTGGACTGCAAGAAGGCCTTCGACACAGTTCCTCACAAGAGGTTACTGCAAAAGCTAGAGGATCAGGCACACATAACAGGAAAGGCACTGCAATGGATCAGAGAATACCTGTCAGGGAGGCAACAACGAGTCATGGTACGCGACGAGGTGTCAGAGTGGGCGCCTGTGACAAGCGGGGTTCCACAGGGGTCAGTCCTAGGACCTGTGCTGTTCTTGGTATATGTGAACGACATAACTGAAGGGATAGACTCAGAAGTGTCCTTGTTTGCAGATAATGCGAAGTTAATGAGAAGAATCAAATCGGATGAGGATCAGGCAGGACTACAAAGAGACCTGGACAGGCTACAAGCCTGGTCCAGCAACTGGCTCCTTGAATTTAACCCTGCCAAATGCAAAGTCATGAAGATTGGGGAAGGGCAAAGAAGACCGCAGACACAATATAGTTTAGATGGCCAAAGACTGCAAACCTCACTCAAGGAAAAAGACCTGGGGGTGAGTATAACACCGAGCATATCTCCCGAGGCGCACATCAACCAGATAACTGCTGCAGCATATGGGCGCCTGGCAAACCTGAGAACACCATTCCGATACCTTAGTAAGGAATCG
Source organism: Cherax quadricarinatus (assembly GCF_038502225.1). Classification (NCBI taxonomy): domain Eukaryota; kingdom Metazoa; phylum Arthropoda; class Malacostraca; order Decapoda; family Parastacidae; genus Cherax; species Cherax quadricarinatus. The sequence continues at coordinate 6,421,063 of NC_091389.1, read as the reverse complement.
TTCAAGACACTGTACACCGTGTATGTCAGGCCCATACTGGAGTATGCAGCACCTGTTTGGAACCTGCACTTGATAAAGCACGTCAAGAAACTAGAGAAAGTACAAAGGTTTGCGACAAGGTTAGTTCCAGAGCCAAGGGGAATGTCCTATGAGGAAAGATTAAGGGAAATCGGCCTGACGACACTGGAGGACAGGAGGGTCAGGGGAGACATGATAACGACATATAAAATACTGCGTGGAATAGACAAGGTGGACAAAGACAGGATGTTCCAGGGAGGGGACACAGAAACAAGAGGCCACAATTGGAAGTTGAAGACACAAATGAGTCAGAGAGATATTAGGAAGTATTTCTTCAGTCATAGAGTTGTAAGGCAGTGGAATAGCCTAGAAAATGACGTAGTGGAGGCAGGAACCATACACAGTTTTAAGACGAGGTTTGATAAAGCTCATGGAGCGGGGAGAGAGAGGGCCCAGTAGCAACCAGTGAAGAGGCGGGGCCAGGAGCTAAGACTCGACCCCTGCAACCACAAATAGGTGAGTACAAATAGGTGAGTACAGACAGCACACACACACACACACACAACACACACACACACAACACAAACAACACACACACACACACACAGCACACAACACACACACACACAGCACACACAGCACACAACACACACACACACACAGCACACACAACACACACACACACACACAGCACACACACACACACAGCACACACAACACACAGCACACACAACACACAGCACACACAACATACACAACACACACACACACAACACACACAACACACACACACAACACAACAACACACACACACACACACACACAACACACACACACACACAACACACACACAACACACACACACACAACACACACACACACACACAACACACAACACACACACAACACACACACACACACACAGCACACACACACAACACACACAGCACACACAATACACACACGCACACAGCACACACAACACACAAACACACAACACACAACACACACACACACACAACACACACACACACACACAACACACACAAAACACATACACAAAACACACACACAACACACAACACACACACACACACACACACACACACACACACACACACACACACACACAAAGGTTTGCAACAAGACTAGCCCCAGAGCTAAGGGGAATGTCCTACGAAGAAAGGTTAAGGGAAATAGGTCTGACGACACTGGAGGACAGTTTTGCCAGGGGAGACTTGATAACGACATACAAAATACTGCGTGGAATAGATATGGTGGACAGAGACAAGATGTTCCAGAGAGAGGACACAGAAACAAGGGGACACAATTGGAAGTTGAAGACTCAGATGAGTCACAGGGATGTTAGGAAGTATTTCTTCAGTCATAGAGTTGTCAGGAAGTGGAACAATCTGGAGAGTGATGTAGTGGAGGCAGGAACCATACATAAGTTTAAGGTGAGGTATGACAAAGCTCAGGGATAAGAGAGAGGACCTAGTAACGATCAGTAAAGAGGCGGGGCCAGGAGCTGAGTCTCGACACCTGCAACCACATTTAGGTGAGTACACATACAACATATCAGTAACGACAAATGGAAGCACTAAACGCGTAAGGGGCATAAAGCACTGGGGGAACGTGGGAAACAACCACAGACGGGAGGGGGGGGTCAAGAAGGGGCAGCTCTACTCCCCTGGATCAAGATCCCTACATCCCATCTTAAAAGCCACATAAAAATATCTTTCCTTAGATAAAATTCCGGAAGCGACATCGCTCACCCCAAATAATTTTCCCGGGAACAAAACTGGACTACGTGCGGCCAGCAGTAACAGCCTGGTTGATCAGGCCCTGATCCACCCCGAGGCCTGGTCGTGGAAAGGGCCGCGGGGGCGCTGATCCCTGAAATACCCTCCAGGTAGGTACCTGACGTCATGTGTTCTCGCCCACCATGAGGCAGGCCAAAGCAACATGGGTTCGAATCCTTGGCTAGTAGCAGTGTTGTTACTGATCAATACCACTTGTTCGTGGATACAATAATATATATATATATATATATATATATATATATATATATATATATATATATATATATAAAATGTGTGTGTGTACTCACCTAGTTGAGGTTGCGGGGGTCGAGTCCGAGCTCCTGGCCCCGCCTCTTCACTGGTCGCTACTTGGTCACTCTCCCTGAACCGTGAGCTTTATCATACCTCTGCGTAAAGCTATGTATGGATCCTGCCTCCACTACATCGCTTCCCAAACTGTTCCACTTACTGACTACTCTGTGGCTGAAGAAATACTTCCTAACATCCCTGTGATTCATCTGTGTCTTCAGCTTCCAACTGTGTCCCCTTGTTACTGTGTCCAATCTCTGGAACATCCTGTCTTTGTCCACCTTGTCAATTCCTCTCAGTATTTTGTATGTCGTTATCATGTCCCCCCTATCTCTCCTGTCCTCCAGTGTCGTCAGGTTGATTTCCCTTAACCTCTCCTCGTAGGACATACCTCTTAGCTCTGGGACTAGTCTTGTTGCAAACCTTTGCACTTTCTCTAGTTTCTTCACATGCTTGGCTAGGTGTGGGTTCCAAACTGGTGCCGCATACTCCAATATGGGCCTAACGTACACGGTGTACAGGGTCCTGAATGATTCCTTATTAAGATGTCGGAATGCTGTTCTGAGGTTTGCTAGGCGCCCATATGCTGCAGCAGTTATTTGGTTGATGTGCGCTTCAGGAGATGTGCCTGGTGTTATACTCACCCCAAGATCTTTTTCCTTGAGTGAGGTTTGTAGTCTCTGACCCCCTAGACTGTACTCCGTCTGTGGTCTTCTTTGCCCTTCCCCAATCTTCATGACTTTGCACTTGGTGGGATTGAACTCCAGGAGCCAATTGCTGGACCAGGTCTGCAGCCTGTCCAGATCCCTTTGTAGTTCTGCCTGGTCTTCGATCGAGTGAATTCTTCTCATCAACTTCACGTCATCTGCAAACAGGGACACCTCAGAGTCTATTCCTTCCGTCATGTCGTTCACAAATACCAGAAACAGCACTGGTCCTAGGACTGACCCCTGCGGGACCCCGCTGGTCACAGGTGCCCACTCTGACACCTCGTCACGTACCATGACTCGCTGCTGTCTTCCTGACAAGTATTCCCTGATCCATTGTAGTGCCTTCCCTGTTATCCCTGCCTGGTCCTCCAGTTTTTGCACCAATCTCTTGTGAGGAACTGTGTCAAACGCCTTCTTGCAGTCCACGAATATGCAATCCACCCATCCCTCTTTCTGTCTTACTGCTGTCACCATGTCATAGAACTCCAGTAGGTTTGTGACACAGGATTTCCCGTCCCTGAAACCATGTTGGCTGCTGTTGATGAGATCATTCCTTTCTAGGTGTTCCACCACTCTTCTGATAATCTCTCCATGACTTTGCATACTATACATGTCAGTGACACTGGTCTGTAGTTTAATGCTTCATGTCTGTCTCCTTTTTTAAAGATTGGGACTACATTTGCTGTCTTCCATGTCTCAGGCAATCCCCCTGTTTCGATAGATGTATTGAATATTGTTGTTAGGGGTACACATAGCGCCTCTGCTCCCTCTCTCAGGACCCATGGAGAGATGTTATCCGGCCTCATTGCCTTTGAGGTATCTAGCTCACTCAAAAGCCTCTTAAGATAAGATTTCGTTCGGATTCTTAACCCCGGAGGGTTAGCCACCCAGGATAACCCAAGAAAGTCAGTGCGTCATCGAGGACTGTCTAACTTATTTCCATTGTGGTCCTTAATCTTGTCCCCCAGGATGCCACCCACACCAGTCCACTAACACCCAGGATGCGACCCACACCAGTCCACTAACACCCAGGATGTGACCCACACCAGTCGACTAACACCCAGGATGTAACCCACACCAGTCGACTAACATCCAGGATGTAACCCACACCAGTCGACTAACACCCAGGTACCTATTTGCTGCTAGGTGAACAGGACAACAGGTGTAAGGAAACGTGTCGAAATGTTTCCAACCGCCGGGAATCGAACCCGGGCCTTCCGTGTGTGAAGCGGGAGCTTTAGCCACCAGGCCACCGGGCCTCTGTTGTGTGTACTGTGTCCAGCACATGGTGGTGCGCCCCACCTCTTCGTCTTTCTGGAGCCCCTTCTGTCTCTCTGTGAACACTTCTTTGAATCTCTTGTTGAGTTCCTAACATACCTCACGGTCATTTCTTGTTGTCTCTCCTCCTTCCTTCCTTAGCCTGATTACCTGGTCCTTGACTGTTGTTTTCCTCCTGATGTGGCTGTACAACAGTTTCGGGTCAGATTTGGCTTTCGCTGCTATGTCGTTTTCATATTGTCTTTGGGCCTCCCTTCTTATCTGTGCATATTCGTTTCTGGCTCTACGACTGCTCTCCTTATTCTCCTGTGTCCTTTGCCTTCTATATTTCTTCCATTCCCTAGCACACTTGGTTTTTGCCTCCCTGCACCTTTGGGTAAACCATGGGCTCATCCTGGCTTTTTCATTATTCCTGTTACCCTTGGGTACAAACCTCTCCTCAGCCTCCTTGCATTTTGTTGCTACATATTCCATCATCTCATTAACTGGCTTCCCTGCCAGTTCTCTGTCCCACTGAACCCCGTTCAGGTAGTTCCTCATTCCTGTGTAGTCCCCTTTCTTGTAGTTTGGCTTCATTCGTCCCGTGTGTGTGTGTGTGTGTGTGTGTGTGTGTGTGTGTGTGTGTGTGTGTGTGTGTGGTGTGTGTGTGTGTGTGTGTGTGTGTGTGTGTGTGTGTGACAGTGTGTGACTGTGTGTGACTGTGTGTGACTGTGTGTGACTGTGTGTGACTGTGTGTGTGTGTGTGTGTGTGTGTGTGTGTGTGTGTGTGCGCGCGTGTGTGACAGTGACAGTGTGTGACAGTGTGTGACGGTGTGTGACAGTGTGTGACAGTGTGTGTGTGTGTGTGTGTGTGTGTGTGTGTGTGTGTGTGTGTGTGTGTGTGTGTGTGTGTGTGTGTGTGTGTGTGTGTGCGTATGTGACTGTGTGTATGTCCCACCCACACCTATCAAACACCTGCCTCAGCCACACAATACAAACAGGTGTTTTTCCTCAAACACCTCTTCAAAAAAACACACACAAACACACACAAAATAAAACACCACAACAATGGCTGCTGGAACAAGACTTTACAAAAATCGCCAAGAAAAAATCCTGCCCATTTGAAAAGCAACCATTATCTTCTTGTCACAATGTCGAGAACACAAAGGCAGTGCTGACAATGTATATAATTTATATAGATCTGGATGGAATATCAATTATATAAACACTGCAAACAAACTCCTTTCCTCACTACACAGCTTTACAAATATATATACACAGTTCTAGAGGTGCTACCTCCCTAACATATATATATATATATATATATATATATATATATATATATATATATATATATATATATATATATATATATATATATATATATAAATTATATATATGGTGATCTCCAAGCAATTTCTAGGCTCTTCCCTTCCCTGTATCCCTTCATAGAATCGTATTGTAGTGTGACTTGTAAACTATTGTTTGGAGACCATGAAATTGGCTCTTGTGAGGGCGTGCAACAGGGGGACCTTCTCGCCCCCTTCCTGTTCTGTTTGGTCATCAAGGAAGTCACAGAAACACTCTCCAGTGAGCTCAATATCTGGTTCTTGGACGATGGTACCCTAGCTGGCACAACAGAATCTCTCCTAACGGACATCAGTAAAATTAGACATGGGAGAAAGCCTGGGCCTAGCTTTAAACCCTACGAAAAGTGAAATAGCTTCTATCAATTAACAGATGATACAGATTAGCGCTGTTTTACCAGGAGCACGAGCCATTGATCCAGCCAATAGCACTCTCCTTGGTGCTCCTCTTGGGTTCAATGCCATCGATCTGATCCTAGAAAAAGAAAGTCTCAGACCTCTGGACGATGGAAAGCAGGATGAAAGACATTGACACACACGATGCCTTCTACCTACTCACCAGGTGCCTGTCAATCCCAAAACTTACCTACTTTCTGAGATGCTCCCCAGCCTTCAGCAGTCCAAAACTCCCTTGAAGATGGACAGTGGTTGCAAGCCTCACTTCCGGTCAGGCTTCGGGGGGCTGGGAGTACGCAGAGCTTCCCAGATTGCTCTACCAGCTTT
>NC_091389.1:6364877-6402377 GCF_038502225.1 Cherax quadricarinatus | reverse complement strand
GGTAGTGAGAAGGTGGGATACCTGGCACTGGTACCTTGGTAGTGAGTGGGTGGGATCCTGGTACTGGTACCTTGGTAGTTACTGGGTGGGATACCTGGTATTGGTACCCTGGGAGTGGGTTGGATACCTGGTGTTGGTACCCTGGTAGAGTGGGTGGGATACCTGGTACTGGTACCCTGGTAGTGAGTGGGTGGGATACCTGGTACTGGTACCTTGGTAGTGACTGGGTGGGATACCTAGTATTGGTACCCTGGGAGTGGGTTGGATACCTGGTATTGGTACCCTGGTAGAGTGGGTGGGATACCTGGTACTGGTACCTTGGTAGTGACTGGGTGGGATACCTGGTATTGGTACCCTGGGAGTGGGTTGGATACTTGGTATTGGTACCCTGGTAGAGAGTGGGTGGGATACCTGGTACTGGTACCCTAGTAGTGACTGGGTGGGATACCTGGTACTGGTACCCTAGTAGTGAGTGGGTGAGATACCTGGTACTGGTACCCTAGTAGTGACTGGGTGGGATACCTGGTACTGGTACCCTGGTAGTGACTGGGTGGGATACCTGGTACTGGTACCCTAGTAGTGACTGGGTGGGATACCTGGTACTGGTACCCTAGTAGTGGGTGGGTGGGATACCTGGTACTGGTACCCTATTAGTGACTGGGTGGGATACCTGGTACTGGTACCCTGGTAGTGACTGGGTGAGATACCTGGTACTGGTACAATGGTAGTGACTGGATGGGATACCTGGTAATGGTACCCTAGTAGTGGGTGAGTGGGATACCTGGTACTGGTACCATAGTAGTGACTGAGTGGGATACCTGGTACTGGCACCCTAGTAGTGACTGGGTGGGATACCTGGGACTGGTACCCTAGTAGTGACTGGGTGGGATACCTGGTACTGGTACGCAAGTAGTGACTGAGTGGGATACATGGTACTGGTACCCTAGTAGTGACTGGGTGGGATACCTGGTACTGGTACCCTAGTGACTGGGATACCTGGTACTGGTACCCTAGTGACTGGGTGGGATACCTGGTATCGGTACCCTAGCAGTGACTGGGTGGGATACCTGGTACTGGTACCCTGGCAGTGACTGGGTGGGATACCTGGTACTGGTACCCTAGTAGTGATTGGGTTGGATACCTGGTACTGGTACCCTAGTGAGTGGGTGGGATACCTGGTACCCTAGTAGTGACTGGGTGGGATACCTGGTGAAGGTACCCTGGTAGTGACTGGGTGGGATACCTGGTACTGGCACCCTAGTAGTGACTGGGTGGGATACCTGGTACTGGTACGCTAGTAGTGACTGGGTGCGAAACCGGGCACTGGTACCCTGGTAGTGACTGGGTGGGATACCTGGCACTGGTACCCTGGTAGTGAGTGGGTGGGATACCTGGTACTGGTACCCTAGTGGGTGAGTGGGATACCTGGTACTGGTACCTTAGTAGTGACTGGGTGGGATACCTGGCACTGGTACCCTAGTAGTGCGTGAGTGGTATACCTGGCACTGGTACCCTAGTAGTGACTGGGTGGGATACCTGGCACTGGTACCCTAGTAGTGACTGGGTGGGATACCTGGTACTGGTACCCTGGTAGTGAGTGGGTGGGATCCCTGATACTGGTACCCTGGTAGTGAGTGGGTGGGATACCTGGTACTGGTACCCTGGTAGTGACTGGGTGGGATACCTGGTAATGGTACCCTGGTAGTGAGTGGGTGGGATACCTGGCACTGGTACCCTGGTACTGAGTGGGTGGGATACCTGGTACTGAGTAGGTGGGGTACCTGGTACTAGTACCCTGGTAGTGAGTGGGTGGGATACCTGGTACTGGTACCCAGGTAGTGAGTATGTGGGATCCCTGATACTGGTACCCTGGTAGTGAGTGGGATACCTGGTAATGGAACCCTGGTAGCGAGTGGGTGGGATACCTGGCACTGGTACCCTGGTACTGAGTGGGTGGGATACCTGGTACTACCTTGGTACTGAGTAGGTGGGATACCTGGTACTGGTACCCTGGTAGTGAGTGGGTGGGATCCCTGATACTGGTACCCTGGTCCAGGTACCATGGTGGTGAATGTGTGAGATACCTGGTACTGGTACGCTGGTCCAGGTATCATAGTCAGTGAGTGGGTGGGATACCTGGTGTTGGTACCCTGGTCAACGTATCATAATAGTAAGATACCAACTTGTAACTAGTGTTTTATCTATGATACCAAGCTGTGACTAGTGTTTTATCTATGATACCAAGCTGTGACTAGTGTTTTATCTATGATACAAAGCTGTGACTAGTGTTTTATCTACGATACAAAGCTGTGACTAGTGTTTTAACTATGATACCAAGCTGTGGCTAGTGTTTTATCTATGATACAAAGCTGTGACTAGTGTTTTATCTACGATACAAAGCTGTGACTAGTGTTTTATCTATGATACCAAGCTGTGACTAGTGTTTTATCTATGATACCAAGCTGTGACTAGTGTTTTATCTATGATACCAAGCTGTGACTAGTGTTTTATCTATGATACCAAGCTGTGACTAGAGTTTTATCTATGATACCAAGCTGTGACTAGTGTTTTATCTATGATACCAAGCTGTGACTAGTGTTTTATCTATGATACCAAGCTGTGACTAGAGTTTTATCTATGATACCAAGCTGTGACTAGTGTTTTATCTATGATACCAAGCTGTGACTAGTGTTTTATCTATGATACCAAGCTGTGACTAGTGTTTTATCTATGATACCAAGCTGTAACTAGAGTTTTATCTATGATACCAAGCTGTGACTAGTGTTTTATCTATGATACCAAGCTGTGACTAGTGTTTTATCTATGATACCAAGCTGTGACTAGAGTTTTATCTATGATACCAAGCTGTGACTAGTGTTTTATCTATGATACCAAGCTGTGACTAGTGTTTTATCTATGATACCAAGCTGTGACTAGTGTTTTATCTATGATACCAAGCTGTGACTAGAGTTTTATCTATGATACCAAGCTGTGACTAGTGTTTTATCTATGATACCAAGCTGTGACTAGAGTTTTATCTATGATACCAAGCTGTGACTAGTGTTTTATCTATGATACCAAGCTGTGACTAGTGTTTTATCTATGATACCAAGCTGTGACTAGTGTTTTATCTATGATACCAAGCTGTGACTAGAGTTTTATCTATGATACCAAGCTGTGACTAGTGTTTTATCTATGATACCAAGCTGTGACTAGTGTTTTATCTATGATACCAAGCTGTGACTAGTGTTTTATCTATGATACCAAGCTGTGACTAGTGTTTTATCTATGATACCAAGCTGTGACTAGTGTTTTATCTATGATACCAAGCTGTGACTAGAGTTTTATCTATGATACCAAGCTGTGACTAGTGTTTTATCTATGATACCAAGCTGTGACTAGTGTTTTATCTATGATACCAAGCTGTGACTAGAGTTTTATCTATGATACCAAGCTGTGACTAGTGTTTTATCTATGATACCAAGCTGTGACTAGTGTTTTATCTATGATACCAAGCTGTGACTAGAGTTTTATCTATGATACCAAGCTGTGACTAGTGTTTTATCTATGATACCAAGCTGTGACTAGAGTTTTATCTATGATACCAAGCTGTGACTAGTGTTTTATCTATGATACCAAGCTGTGACTAGTGTTTTATCTATGATACCAAGCTGTGACTAGAGTTTTATCTATGATACCAAGCTGTGACTAGTGTTTTATCTATGATACCAAGCTGTGACTAGAGTTTTATCTATGATACCAAGCTGTGACTAGTGTTTTATCTATGATACCAAGCTGTGACTAGAGTTTTATCTATGATACCAAGCTGTGACTAGTGTTTTATCTATGATACCAAGCTGTGACTAGTGTTTTATCTATGATACCAAGCTGTGACTAGAGTTTTATCTATGATACCAAGCTGTGACTAGTGTTTTATCTATGATACCAAGCTGTGACTAGTGTTTTTATCTATGATACCAAGCTGTGACTAGAGTTTTATCTATGATACCAAGCTGTGACTAGAGTTTTATCTATGATACCAAGCTGTGACTAGAGTTTTATCTATGATACCAAGCTGTGACTAGTGTTTTATCTATGATACCAAGCTGTGACTAGTGTTTTATCTATGATACCAAGCTGTGACTAGAGTTTTATCTATGATACCAAGCTGTGACTAGAGTTTTATCTATGATACCAAGCTGTGACTAGTGTTTTATCTATGATACCAAGCTGTGGCTAGTGTTTTATCTACGATACAAAGCTGTGACTAGTGTTTTATCTATGATACCAAGCTGTGACTAGTGTTTTATCTACGATACAAAGCTGTGACTAGTGTTTTATCTATGATACCAAGCTGTGGCTAGTGTTTTATCTACGATACAAAGCTGTGACTAGTGTTTTATCTATGATACCAAGCTGTGGCTAGTGTTTTATCTATGATACCAAGCTGTGGCTAGTGTTTTATCTATGATACCAAGCTGTGACTAGTGTTTTATCTACGATACAAAGCTGTGACTAGTGTTTTATCTACGATACAAAGCTGTGACTAGTGTTTTATCTATGATACCAAGCTGTGACTAGTGTTTTATCTATGATACCAAGCTGTGACTAGTGTTTTATCTACGATACCAAGCTGTGACTAGTGTTTTATCTATGATACCAAGCTGTGGCTAGTGTTTTATCTATGATACCAAGCTGTGACTAGTGTTTTATCTATGATACCAAGCTGTGACTAGTGTTTTATCTATGATACCAAGCTGTGACTAGTGTTTTATCTATGATACCAAGCTGTGACTAGTGTTTTATCTACGATACAAAGCTGTGACTAGTGTTTTATCTATGATACCAAGCTGGAACTAGTGTTTTATCTATGATACCAAGCTGTGACTAGTGTTTTGTCTATGATACCAAGCTGGAACTAGTGTTTTATCTATGATACCAAGCTGTGGCTAGTGTTTTATCTATGATACCAAGCTGTGGCTAGTGTTTTATCTATGACACCAAGCTGTGACTAGTGTTTTATCTATGATACCATGCTGTGTCTAGTGTTTTATCTATGACACCAAGCTGTGACTAGTGTTTTATCTGATACCAAGCTGTGACTAGTGTTTTATCTATGACACCAAGCTGTGACTAGTGTTTTATCTATGTCAACTATGAGAATAAGTAACACTAGAGGTACCAGAACACTGCCTTGAGGTACTCAACTTGTATTTCTTCATACTGGGTTTTCCTCTGTTAGCTAACAGTGTTCTGTTGGAAAGTTGAATACCGATCTGCCTACTTTCCCCAGGTGTACATATCACCCTGAATTTATAATATACATTACACAATCAAGTCAGGATCACAGCTGTCAAATAACTTTGTAAAATCCTGTGTAGATCACACCTGTCCATCTGATTTCTCTCAAACCTTTACGAGTCTCTGTGAATGCTATCAACACCGTCTCGGTGAAGGGCCTAGTTATGTTGCTAATATTGTGGTTTTTTTTTAGTTCCAAAAGAATGATTGTTATGAGGCCAATCATCAGTCAGGATCCTTCCAGAGTCCTTGGAGAGTAACCAATTATTAATTAGGATGCTTCCAGGGTCCTTGAAGATTAACCAATTATTAATTAGGATCCTTCCAGGGTCCTTGAAGATTAACCAATTATTAATTAGGATCCTTCCAGGGTCCTTGGAGAGTAACCAATTATTAATTAGGATCCTTCCAGTGTCCTTGAAGATTAACCAATTATTAATTAGGATGCTTCCAGGGTCCTTGAAGATTAACCAATTATTAATTAGGATCCTTCCAGGGTCCTTGGAGATTAACCAATTATTAATTAGGATGCTTCCAGGGTCCTTGGAGATCAACCAATTATTAATTAGGATGCTTCCAGGGTCCTTGAAGATTAACCAATTATTAATTAGGATGCTTCCAGGGTCCTTGGAGATCAACCAATTATTAATTAGGATGCTTCCAGGGTCCTTGAAGATTAACCAATTATTAATTAGGATGCTTCCAGGGTCGTTGGAGATTAACCAATTATTAATTAGGATGCTTCCAGTGTCCTTGGAGATTAACCAATTATTAATTAGGATGCTTCCAGGGTCCTTGGAGATTAACCAATTATCAATTAGGATGCTTCCAGGGTCCTTGACGATTAACCAATTATTAATTAGGATGCTTCCAGGGTCCTTGGAGATTAACCAATTATTAATTAGGATGCTTCCAGGGTCCTTGGAGATTAACCAATTATTAATTAGGATGCTTCCAGGGTCCTTGAAGATTAACCAATTATTAATTAGGATCCTTCCAGGGTCCTTGGAGATTAACCAATTATTAATTAGGATGCTTCCAGGGTCCTTGGAGATCAACCAATTATTAATTAGAATGCTTCCAGGGTCCTTGGAGATCAACCAATTATTAATTAGGATCCTTCCAGGGTCCTTGGAGATTAACCAATTATTAATTAGGATCCTTCCAGGGTCCTTGGAGATTAACCAATTATTAATTAGGATCCTTCCAGGGTCCTTGGAGATTAACCAATTAATTAGGATCTTTCCAGTGTCCTTGGAGATTAACCAATTATTAATTAGGATCCTTCCAGGGTCCTTGGAGATTAACCAATTATTAATTAGGATCTTTCCAGTGTCCTTGGAGATTAACCAATTATTAATTAGGATCCTTCCAGTGTCCTTGGAGATTAACCAATTATTAATTAGGATCCTTCCAGGGTCCTTGGAGATTAACCAATTATTAATTAGGATCCTTCCAGGGTCCTTGGAGATTAACCAATTATTAATTAGGATCCTTCCAGGGTCCTTGGAGATTAACCAATTAATTAGGATCTTTCCAGTGTCCTTGGAGATTAACCAATTATTAATTAGGATCCTTCCAGGGTCCTTGGAGATTAACCAATTATTAATTAGGATCTTTCCAGTGTCCTTGGAGATTAACCAATTATTAATTAGGATCCTTCCAGGGTCCTTGGAGATTAACCAATTATTAATTAGGATCCTTCCAGGGTCCTTGGAGATTAACCAATTAATTAGGATGCTTCCAGGGTCCTTGGAGATTAACCAATTATTAATTAGGATCCTTCCAGGGTCCTTGGAGATTAACCAATTATTAATTAGGATCCTTCCAGGGTCCTTGGAGATTAACCAATTAATTAGGATCTTTCCAGTGTCCTTGGAGATTAACCAATTATTAATTAGGATCCTTCCAGTGTCCTTGGAGATTAACCAATTATTAATTAGGATCCTTCCAGTGTCCTTGGAGATTAACCAATTATTAATTAGGATCCTTCCAGTGTCCTTGGAGATTAACCAATTATTAATTAGGATCCTTCCAGTGTCCTTGGAGATTAACCAATTATTAATTAGGATCCTTCCAGTGTCCTTGGAGATTAACCAATTATTAATTAGGATCCTTCCAGTGTCCTTGGAGATTAACCAATTATTAATTAGGATCCTTCCAGTGTCCTTGGAGATTAACCAATTATTAATTAGGATTCTTCCAGGGTCCTTGGAGATTAACCAATTATTAATTAGGATGCTTCCAGGGTCCTTGGAGATTAACCAATTATTAATTAGGATCTTTCCAGGGTCCTTGGAGATTAACCAATTATTAGGATCCTTCCAGTGTCCTTGGAGATTAATCAATTATTAATTAGGATCCTTCCAGGGTCCTTGGAGATTAACCAATTATTAATTAGGATCTTTCCAGTGTCCTTGGAGATTAACCAATTATTAGGATCCTTCCAGTGTCCTTGGAGATTAATCAATTATTAATTAGGATCCTTCCAGGGTCCTTGGAGATTAACCAATTATTAATTAGGATCCTTCCAGGGTCCTTGGAGATTAACCAATTATTAATTAGGATTCTTCCAGGGTCCTTGGAGATTAACCAATTATTAATTAGGATCCTTCCAGGGTCCTTGGAGATTAACCAATTATTAATTAGGATCCTTCCAGTGTCCTTGGAGATTAACCAATTATTAATTAGGATCCTTCCAGGGTCCTTGGAGATTAACCAATTATTAATTAGGATCTTTCCAGTGTCCTTGGAGATTAACCAATTATTAATTAGGATCTTTCCAGTGTCCTTGGAGATTAACCAATTATTAATTAGGATCCTTCCAGGGTCCTTGGAGATTAACCAATTAATTAGGATCTTTCCAGTGTCCTTGGAGATTAACCAATTATTAATTAGGATCCTTCCAGGGTTCTTGGAGATTAACCAATTATTAATTAGGATCCTTCCAGTGTCCTTGGAGATTAACCAATTATTAATTAGGATCCTTCCAGGGTCCTTGGAGATTAACCAATTATTAATTAGGATCCTTCCAGTGTCCTTGGAGATTAAAAAATTAATTAGGATCTTTCCAGTGTCCTTGGAGATTAACCAATTATTAATTAGGATCCTTGGAGATTAACCAATTAATTAGGATCCTTCCAGTGTCCTTGGAGATTAACCAATTAATTAGGATCTTTCCAGTGTCCTTGGAGATTAACCAATTATTAATTAGGATCCTTCCAGGGTCCTTGGAGATTAACCAATTATTAATTAGGATCCTTCCAGTGTCCTTGGAGATTAACCAATTAATTAGGATCTTTCCAGTGTCCTTGGAGATTAACCAATTAATTAGGATCTTTCCAGTGTCCTTGGAGATTAACCAATTAATTAGGATCTTTCCAGTGTCCTTGGAGATTAACCAATTAATTAGGATCTTTCCAGTGTCCTTGGAGATTAACCAATTAATTAGGATCTTTCCAGTGTCCTTGGAGATTAACCAATTAATTAGGATCTTTCCAGTGTCCTTGGAGATTAACCAATTAATTAGGATCTTTCCAGTGTCCTTGGAGATTAACCAATTAATTAGGATCTTTCCAGTGTCCTTGGAGATTAACCAATTAATTAGGATCTTTCCAGGGTCCTTGGAGATTAACCAATTAATTAGGATCTTTCCAGGGTCCTTGGAGATTAACCAATTAATTAGGATCTTTCCAGGGTCCTTGGAGATTAACCAATTAATTAGGATCTTTCCAGTGTCCTTGGAGATTAACCAATTAATTAGGATCTTTCCAGTGTCCTTGGAGATTAACCAATTAATTAGGATCTTTCCAGTGTCCTTGGAGATTAACCAATTAATTAGGATCTTTCCAGTGTCCTTGGAGATTAACCAATTAATTAGGATCTTTCCAGTGTCCTTGGAGATTAACCAATTAATTAGGATCTTTCCAGTGTCCTTGGAGATTAACCAATTAATTAGGATCTTTCCAGTGTCCTTGGAGATTAACCAATTAATTAGGATCTTTCCAGTGTCCTTGGAGATTAACCAATTAATTAGGATCTTTCCAGGGTCCTTGGAGATTAACCAATTAATTAGGATCTTTCCAGTGTCCTTGGAGATTAATCAATTAATTAGGATCTTTCCAGTGTCCTTGGAGATTAACCAATTAATTAGGATCTTTCCAGGGTCCTTGGAGATTAACCAATTAATTAGGATCTTTCCAGTGTCCTTGGAGATTAACCAATTAATTAGGATCTTTCCAGGGTCCTTGGAGATTAACCAATTAATTAGGATCTTTCCAGGGTCCTTGGAGATTAACCAATTAATTAGGATCTTTCCAGTGTCCTTGGAGATTAACCAATTATTAATTAGGATCCTTCCAGGGTCCTTGGAGATTAACCAATTATTAATTAGGATCCTTCCAGGGTCCTTGGAGATTAACCAATTATTAATTAGGATCCTTCCAGGGTCCTTGGAGATTAACCAATTATTAATTAGGATCCTTCCAGGGTCCTTGGAGATTAACCAATTATTAATTAGGATTCTTCCAGGGTCCTTGGAGATTAACCAATTATTAATTAGGATCCTTCCAGTGTCCTTGGAGATTAACCAATTATTAATTAGGATCCTTCCAGGGTCCTTGGAGATTAACCAATTATTAATTAGGATCCTTCCAGTGTCCTTGGAGATTAACCAATTATTAATTAGGATCCTTCCAGTGTCCTTGGAGATTAACCAATTATTAATTAGGATCCTTCCAGTGTCCTTGGAGATTAACCAATTATTAATTAGGATCCTTCCAGTGTCCTTGGAGATTAACCAATTATTAATTAGGATCCTTCCAGGGTCCTTGGAGATTAACCAATTATTAATTAGGATCCTTCCAGGGTCCTTGGAGATTAACCAATTATTAATTAGGATGCTTCCAGGGTCCTTGGAGATTAACCAATTATTAATTAGGATGCTTCCAGTGTCCTTGGAGATTAACCAATTATTATTGATGCAGGAAATATGATGTTTTGAAGGAGATAAGATAAGAGAGAGAGGGAGATAAGGAGACTGAAGGGAGAGTAGAGGAGAACGAAAGAGATAAACACCTGGATTTAGGAGAAAGAGAAGAAAGGAAAATAAGAGATAAATGAAGACAATTTCTCGACAAAATTTGAAGATAAAACGGAAGGTTATAAAGGTGAAGTGTAGCGACCTAGTTGTGTTTGTGGGGGTCGAGGAGCCGCCTCTGGCCCAGCCTACACTACATATATCACGTTAAATGTACTGAACTTACCCACGTGTGAGTAGATTCTCCCCTTATATGAGCGAAGATAGAGAGGGGAGAGAAGAGAGGATTGTAAGAGGGGAGGGGAAGGAAGGGAGAGGACAAGAGTGAATAGAGATGGGGGAGGACAAAAGAGGGGAGGGGAAGGAGAGGGGAGAGGACAAAAGAGGGGAGGGGAAGGAGAGGGGAGAGGACAAAAGAGGGGAGAGTAGCATTGTACAGAAGTTATCAGTAATAAGTCAGGCTAACCTGACCAAACCTTTGCTGTGACGGGTTGTAGTGGGTCGTGGTGGGTTGTGACGGGTCGTGGTGGGTTGTGACGGGTTGTAGTGGGTCGTGGTGGGTTGTGACGGGTTGTAGTGGGTCGTGGTGGGTTGTGACGGGTTGTAGTAGGTCGTGCTGGGTTGTGACGGGTTGCAGTGGGTCGTGGTGGGTTGTGACGGGTTGCAGTGGGTCGTGGTGGGTTGTGACGGGTCGTGGTGGGTTGTGACGGGTTGTAGTGGGTCGTGGTGGGTTGTGACGGGTTGTAGTGGGTCGTGGTGGGTTGTGACGGGTTGCAGTGGGTCGAGGTGGGTTGTGACGGGTCGTGGTGGGTTGTGACGGGTTGTAGTGGGTCGTGGTGGGTTGTGACGGGTTGTAGTGGGTCGTGGTGGGTTGTGACGGGTTGCAGTGGGTCGTGGTGGGTTGTGACGGGTCGTGGTGGGTTGTGACGGGTTGTAGTGGGTCGTGGTGGGTTGTGACGGGTTGTAGTGGGTCGTGGTGGGTTGTGACGGGTCGTGGTGGGTTGTGACGGGTTGTAGTGGGTTGTGACGGGTTGTAGTGGGTCGTGGTGGGTTGTGACGGGTCGTGGTGGGTTGTGACGGGTTGTAGTGGGTCGTGGTGGGTTGTGACGGGTCGTGGTGGGTTGTGACGGGTTGTAGTGGGTCGTGGTTTGTAGTGAGTGGTGGGTAGTGACGGGTTGTAGTGGGTCGTGACGGGTTGCAGTGGGTCGTGGTGGGTTGTGACTGGTCGTGACGGGTTGTAGTGGGTCGTGGTTTGTATTGAGTGGTGGGTTGTGACGGGTTGTAGTGGGTCGTGGTGGGTTGTGACGGGTTGTAGTGGGTCGTGGTGGGTTGTGACGGGTCGTGGTGGGTTGCAGTGGGTCGTGGTTTGTAGTGAGTGGTGGGTTGTGACGGGTTGTAGTGGGTCGTGGTGGGTTGTGACGGGTTGTAGTGGGTTGTAGTGGGTCGTGGTGGGTTGTGACGGGTTGTAGTGGGTCGTGGTGGGTTGTGACAGGTTGAAGTGGGTCGTGGTGGAATGTGACGGGTTGTGGGTCGTGGTGGGTTGTGACTGGTTGTGGTGAATTGTGAAGGGTTGTAGTG
Source organism: Cherax quadricarinatus (assembly GCF_038502225.1). NCBI lineage: Eukaryota > Metazoa > Arthropoda > Malacostraca > Decapoda > Parastacidae > Cherax > Cherax quadricarinatus. The sequence continues at coordinate 6,390,460 of NC_091389.1, read as the reverse complement.
GGTTGTGACGGGTTGAAGTGGGTCGTGGTGGGTTGTGACGGGTTGTAGTGGGTAGTGGTGGGTTGTGACGGGTTGTAGTGGGTTGTGACTGGTTGTAGTGGGTCGTGGTGGGTTGTGAGGGGTCGTAGTGGGTGAGTGGTTATGGGTTGTGTTATGCTCTGGACTGTGGTGGGTTGTAGTTGTAGTGGGTTGTGACGGGTCGTGGTGGGTTGTACTGTGGATTGTGGGTTATGGTGGGTTAAGATGGGTTATGGTTGGTTGAGGTGGGTTGTTGTGGGTTATGGCGAGTTGTAAATCAAACAGCTGATAACTTCTGCTATTGTTTACATTCTCCATCAGCTGACTGATGCCATGACAAAGGCGTGCCACGCCCCCATTCTGCTTATCCCAGGACGAACACCGCCCAACTTTCTCACTGTCAGGACGAACTATATCAAAAACCCACTGCCATGAACGAGAAAAAAAAATCATTCCCAGGATGAACTACAATATACTGCCAGGATGAACAACAAAAGTTTCATCTCCAGGATGAATTACATCTAATACATTGTCAGGATGAACAACAAAACATTCATTCCGAGGATGAACTACATCTAAGACACTGCCAGGATGAACAACAAACTTTCATTCCCAGGATGAACAACATCCAATACACCGCCAGGATGAACAACAAAATTTTCATTCCCAGGATGAATTACATCTAATACACTGCCAGGATCCACAGCATAACTTTCATTCCCAGGATGAACATCTAACACTAAATATACCGAGAGGTGGTCACCAGAGCGGCCATAAGTAATTCTTTCAGGTGGAACAAGATTGTATTTGGGGCCCCAGGGGCAGGCTGAGACAAGTTGGGTTTAACACATGGTAGACCTTAACAAGTTGGGTTTAACACATGGAAGACCTTAACAAGTTGGGTTTAACACATGGTAGACCTTAACAAGTTGGGTTTAACACATGGTAGACCTTAACAAGTTGGGTTTAACACATGGTAGACCTTAACAAGTTGGGTTTAACACATGGTAGACCTTAACAAGTTGGGTTTAACACATGGTAGACCTTAACAAGTTGGGTTTAACACATGGTAGACCTTAACAAGTTGGGTTTAACACATGGTAGACCTTAACAAGTTGGGTTTAACACACGGTAGACCTTAACATGTTGGGTTTAACACATAGTAGACCTTAAGTTGGAGTTAACACATGGTAGACCTTAACAAGTTGGGGTTAACACATGGCAGACCTTAAAAAGTTGGGTTTAACACATGGTAGACCTTAACAAGTTGGGTTTAACACATGGTAGAATTAACAAGTTGGGTTTAACACATGGTAGAATTAACAAGTTGGGTTTAACACATGGTAGACCATAACAAGCTGGGTTTAACACATGGTAGACCATAAGTTGGGTTTAACACATGGTAGAATTAACAAGTTGGGTTTAACACATGGTAGAATTAACAAGTTGGATTTAACACACGGTAGAATTAACAAGTTGGGTTTAACACACAGTAGAATTAACAAGTTGGGTTTAACACATGGTAGAATTAACAAGTTGGGTTTAACACATGGTAGACCTTAACAAGTTGGGTTCAACACACGGTAGACCTTAACAAGTTGGGTTTAACACACGGTAGACCTTAACAAGTTGGGTTTAACACACGGTAGACCTTAACAAGTTGGGTTTAACACACGGTAGACCTTAACAAGTTGGGTTTAACACATGGTAGACCTTAACAAGTTGGGTTTAACACATGGTAGACCTTAACAAGTTGGGTTTAACACATGGTAGACCTTAACAAGTGGGGTTTAACACATGGTAGACCTTAACAAGTTGGGTTTAACACACGGTAGACCTTAACAAGTTGGGTTTAACACATGGTAGACCTTAAGTTGGGTTTAACACACGGTAGACCTTAACAAGTTGGGTTTAACACACGGTAGACCTTAACAAGTTGGGTTTAACACATGGTAGACCTTAACAAGTTGGGTTTAACACATGGTAGACCTTAACAAGTTGGGTTTAACACATGGTAGACCTTAACAAGTTGGGTTTTACACATGGTAGACCTTAACAAGTTGGGTTTAACACATGGTAGACCTTAACAAGTTGGGTTTAACACACGGTAGACCTTAACAAGTTGGGTTTAACACATGGTAGACCTTAACAAGTTGGGTTTAACACATGGTAGACCTTAACAAGTTGGGTTTAACACATGGTAGACCTTAACAAGTTGGGTTTAACACATGGTAGACCTTAACAAGTTGGGTTTAACACATGGTAGACCTTAACAAGTTGGGTTTAACACATGGTAGACCTTAACAAGTTGGGTTTAACACATGGTAGACCTTAACAAGTTGGGTTTAACACACGGTAGACCTTAACATGTTGGGTTTAACACATAGTAGACCTTAAGTTGGAGTTAACACATGGTAGACCTTAACAAGTTGGGGTTAACACATGGCAGACCTTAACAAGTTGGGTTTAACACATGGTAGACCTTAACAAGTTGGGTTTAACACATGGTAGAATTAACAAGTTGGGTTTAACACATGGTAGAATTAACAAGTTGGGTTTAACACATGGTAGACCATAACAAGCTGGGTTTAACACATGGTAGACCATAAGTTGGGTTTAACACATGGTAGAATTAACAAGTTGGGTTTAACACATGGTAGAATTAACAAGTTGGGTTTAACACATGGTAGAATTAACAAGTTGGATTTAACACACGGTAGAATTAACAAGTTGGGTTTAACACACAGTAGAATTAACAAGTTGGGTTTAACACATGGTAGAATTAACAAGTTGGGTTTAACACATGGTAGACCTTAACAAGTTGGGTTCAACACATGGTAGACCTTAACAAGATGGGTTTAACACACGGTAGACCTTAACAAGTTGGGTTTAACACACGGTAGACCTTAACAAGTTGGGTTTAACACACGGTAGACCTTAACAAGTTGGGTTTAACACATGGTAGACCTTAACAAGTTGGGTTTAACACATGGTAGACCTTAACAAGTTGGGTTTAACACATGGTAAACCTTAACAAGTGGGGTTTAACACATGGTAGACCTTAACAAGTTGGGTTTAACACACGGTAGACCTTAACAAGTTGGGTTTAACACATGGTAGACCTTAACAAGTTGGGTTTAACACACGGTAGACCTTAACAAGTTGGGTTTAACACACGGTAGACCTTAACAAGTTGGGTTTAACACATGGTAGACCTTAACAAGTTGGGTTTAACACATGGTAGACCTTAACAAGTTGGGTTTAACACATGGTAGACCTTAACAAGTTGGGTTTTACACATGGTAGACCTTAACAAGTTGGGTTTTACACATGGTAGACCTTAACAAGTTGGTTTTAACACATGGTAGACCTTAACAAGTTGGGTTTAACACATGGTAGACCTTAACAAGTTGGGTTTAACACATGGTAGACCTTAACAAGTTGGGTTCAACACACGGTAGACCTTAACAAGTTGGGTTTAACACACGGTAGACCTTAACAAGTTGGGTTTAACACAAGTTGGGTTTAACACACGGTAGACCTTAACAAGTTGGGTTTAACACATGGTAGACCTTAACAAGTTGGGTTTAACACATGGTAGACCTTAACAAGTTGGGTTTAACACATGGTAGACCTTAACAAGTTGGGTTTAACACATGGTAGACCTTAACAAGTTGGGTTTAACACACGGTAGACCTTAACAAGTTGGGTTTAACACATGGTAACCTTAACAAGTTGGGTTTAACACACGGTAGACCTTAACAAGTTGGGTTTAACACACGGTAGACCTTAACAAGTTGGGTTTAACACATGGTAGACCTTAACAAGTTGGGTTTAACACATGGTAGACCTTAACAAGTTGGGTTTAACACATGGTAGACCTTAACAAGTTGGGTTTAACACATGGTAGACCTTAACAAGTTGGGTTTAACACATGGTAGACCTTAACAAGTTGGGTTTAACACATGGTAGACCTTAACAAGTTGGGTTTAACACACGGTAGACCTTAACAAGTTGGGTTTAACACACGGTAGACCTTAACAAGTTGGGTTTAACACACGGTAGACCTTAACAAGTTGGGTTTAACACACGGTAGACCTTAACAAGTTGGGTTTAACACATGGTAGACCTTAACAAGTTGGGTTTAACACATGGTAGACCTTAACAAGTTGGGTTTAACACACGGTAGACCTTAACAAGTTGGGTTTAACACACGGTAGACCTTAACAAGTTGGGTTTAACACACGGTAGACCTTAACAAGTTGGGTTTAACACATGGTAGACCTTAACAAGTTGGGTTTAACACACGGTAGACCTTAACAAGTTGGGTTTAACACATGGTAGACCTTAACAAGTTGGGTTTAACACACGGTAGACCTTAACAAGTTGGGTTTAACACATGGTAGACCTTAACAAGTTGGGTTTAACACATGGTAGACCTTAACAAGTTGGGTTTAACACATGGTAGACCTTAACAAGTTGGGTTTAACACATGGTAGACCTTACGTCACAGCTCAGCCGTAGCGAGGTCTCCTGTGTTGCAGTATCTGTCCAGACGCAGGAAGGCGTGCAGTGATGCCCAGCGACGCTCACTGCCTTTGACCACAATGTTTAACACACCCCACATGTTTTTTTCTTCCCTCCCTGTAGGAAGTTTTTTTTTCCATGTCCATATTTATATATATGTTTTTATTTTGTGTTCTGTGCCCTGTGCCTACGAGAGAGAGACTGAGTTTCTTTTACCACCAGTATTGTTGCGTCGGGACGACGCGCGGTAGGTGGCCGAGCGTATGTAGACAGCCTGTACTGTCTGCACAGACAGCCCATGCTGTCTGCCAGCTTAGTTCATATTTCGTGCCATGCTGGTGCTGCCACCCAGAGGCCTTGCCACTTCAGTATGCCCAGATATGCCTCCACCTCACTCACACAGCGGCCTAGCAGCAAGACACAAGTACTCCCAGCTCTCTCTCGTGGGCATGGCCCTCCCGGGCCATGGGCACAACACAAGCCTGTGTACCCACCACGACATTAATAAACAAAGAAGCCTCCGAAGACTTATCATTCACACCCCGCTACCATTATACCAAATAATCTTTTTCGTTATAAAAATGATAGATGATGCTAGATACAGCATAGATAGGAAGTGATAGATGATGCTAGATACAGCATAGATAGGAAGTGATAGATGATGCTAGATACAGCATAGATAGGAAGTGATAGATGATGCTAGATACAGCATAGATAGAAAATGATAGTTGATGCTAGATACAGCATAGATAGGAAGTGATAGATGATGCTAGATACAGCATAGATAGGAAGTGATAGATGATGCTAGATACAGCATAGATAGGAAGTGATAGATGATGCTAGATACAGCATAGATAGGAAGTGATAGATGATGCTAGATACAGCATAGATAGGAAGTGATAGATGATGCTAGATACAGCATAGATAGGAAGTGATAGATGATGCTAGATACAGCATAGATAGGAAGTGATAGATGATGCTAGATACAGCATAGATAGGAAGTGATAGATGATGCTAGATACAGCATAGATAGGAAGTGATAGATGATGCTAGATACAGCATAGATAGGAAGTGATAGATGATGCTAGATACAGCATAGATAGGAAGTGATAGATGATGCTAGATACAGCATAGATAGGAAGTGATAGATGATGCTAGATACAGCATAGATAGAAAATGATAGATGATGCTAGATACAGCATAGATAGAAAATGATAGATGATGCTAGATACTAGATGACAGATTAGAAATAGGTGTTAGACGCTAGATAATACATGCTAGATGCTGAATAGATGCTAGATGACAGATGCTAGAGAGGGTGCAATAAGATAACCTCCGGAGATATCTTGACTTACTAGATGTTACTAGATGTCGCATTTTCTAACATTAACAGTAACAAAAGCAACAACAGCAGCATTAACGACAGCACTAACGACAGCACTAACAACAGCACTAACAACAGCACTAACGACAGCACTAACAGCAGCAAGACCAATAACAGCACTAGCAACAGCAACAAGACCAAAAAGAGCACTAACAGCACTAACGACAGCACTAACAACAGCACTAACGACAGCACTAACAACAGCACTAACGACAGCACTAACAACAGCACTAACAGCAACAAGACCAATAACAGCATTAACGACAGCTCTAACAGCACTAACGACAGCACTAACAGCACTATCAACAGCAACAAGACCAATAACAGCACTAACAGCACTATCAACAGCAGCAAGACCAATAAGAGCACTAACAGCACTAACAACAGCACTAACAGCACTAACGACAGCAACAAGACCAATAACAGCACTAACAGCAGCACTATCAACAGCAAGACCAATAACAGCACTAACAACAGCACTAACAGCAGTAACAATAACAGCACTAACAACAGCTCTCACGGTAACCATAACAAAAGTTTACAAGTCATCCCACAAAAATCTTCCATTAACATTATTGTCTTCACTCATAACCTCTTCTAACACTAACATCTGTTAGCCTCTTCTAACATCTAACACTCTCACATATTAGCTAACACCTGTTAACCTCATTTAACACTTTTGCTGCAGTTACCCCAGTATCAATAACCTCTGCCCATTTTCTTTCACGTCTCTCAGAGACAGAAAATGTATCAGACTCCCGTTTTCCTTAATCACCAGAGAAAACGTAACAAGCCCGGGATCCCATTTTCTTAGGTCAAACATCCCCAGAGGGGTGACTATAGTAGTATTACAATCGTAAGCGCTAAAATCAGAAGGGTCACACAGCAGGGGTAACTATAGAAAAATATAACCTACCTACTTCCCATTTTCTTTCCTGCCTCATTCCTCCAGGGGTGACCATAACATACCTAAAAAAAAAGAAAATAAATTACAAACTTGAATGTGTGTGTAATATTACGTAACTCAAATTTATCCTTGGGATACAAAATATATAAAATTTTAATATTATACAAATTTTAATTAATATATGTAATTTAATAAATTACTAATTATTAATAATTATTATACAAATGTGATGCTACATAACTCATAAATTTATCCTTGGGATTCAAAATACATAAAAAAAAATTAATTTATTTGGGCCATTAACAAATATAATTGGAAGTGCGCTCGGCCAGAATCCGGGTCAAATCCGAACGACTTACAAAAACGTAAACATGGCAGCCATCTTTAATACCATAATTCTTTTTTTCAACTTTTTAGCTCGAAATTTTCACTTTATTTCACTGGATTTGAGGTTTTTAAAGAGAGAGATTTTCTCTCTTTTTTTTAATATTATGAGTAATTTTCAAAGTATTGTATTTTGTTAAAATTTGAGTGAGTGTTGATATGAGGATCCAATGTTTCTCTCTCTCTCTCTCTCTCTCTCTCTCTCTCTCTCTCTCGTTCTCTCTCGTTCTCTCTCGTTCTCTCTCGTTTTCTCTCTCTCTCTCACACATCCAGGAGTCAGTCATATGGAACCAAGTGGTCTAGAAGTGGGACTGGAGCTGTGACTCAACACACAAATATAAAAAATAGGTGTAACAGAACATAAACTAATGTTAAGCCACTCCATAGACTAGAGGAAGAAAGTGAGGGAACTGGGAGTGATAATGTAAGAAAATCTCGCCTTCAGAATCACAACGCTGTCACTGTCACAAGGAAAATGACAGGCTGGATAACTAGAACCTTCAAAACAACAGGCTGGATAACTAGAACCTTCAAAACAACAGGCTGGATAACTAGAACCTTCAAAACGACAGGCTGGATAACTAGAACCTTCAAAACGACAGGCTGGATAACTAGAACCTTCAAAACGACAGGCTGGATAACTAGAACCTTCAAAACAAGAGAAACCAAACCAATGATAGGCTGGAATATTGCTGTACACTAACAGCCACATTCAAGGCAGGCAAAAATCGCACACCTGGAGAATATACGGCGAACTTTCACTACACGTATAAACACAATAAAGCACCTAAATTACTGGGAACGGTTGAAGTCCCTTGACCTGTACTCCTTGGAACGCAGACGAGAAAGATACATCGTAAGTTATACTTAGAAAATCCTAGAGGCACTAGTCCCAAATCTACACTCTGAAGTCACTGCCTACAAGAACAGGATGCTTGACAGACAGTACAACATACACAGAATGAAATGCAGGGGCACCCTGAGTACACTATGATGTATGTCAGTAAGTGTAATGGGACCAGGACTCGTCAATAATGTTTTATAAATAAGTCTAAGGGTACCAAGACTGTTGATGAGTCTGGGGTGAGAGAGAGTGAAGGTGGTGGCACTGTGAATGATTCTTGCATATATACCCGCATGACCTTTTGTCTGCAGCATTTACTAAAACATCCACCAGCACTACCACCACTACCACCAGTCCTACCATGACTACCACCAGTCCTACCACCACTCCTACCGCCACCACTCCTACCACCACCAATCCTACCACCAGTCCTACCACCACCAGTCCTACCACGACTACCACCAGTCCTACCACCACCAGTCCTACCACGACTACCACCAGTCCTACCACCACCACTCCTACCACCACCAATCCTACCACCAGACCTACCACCACCACTCCCACCACCACCAATCCTACCACGGCTACCACCAGTCCTACCACCATCAGTCCTACCACCACTACCAGCCCTACCACCACTACCACCACTCCCATCGCCAGTCCTACAACCACTCCCATCACCAGTCCTACCACCACCAGCAGACCTACCACCACCACCAGTCCTACCACCACCAGTCCTACCACCACCAGTGCTACCACCACTCCCACCAGTCCTACCACTACCATCACTCCCACCACCATTCACCTACCACCACCACCACCACCATCATTCCTACCACCACTCACCTATCACTACCACCATTCCTACCACCACCCACCTACCACAAAGTTCAACAGAGGTGCTGATGCGCCTGGTTGTGGTGCAAACACTGTCTACAGTCACCAACAACCACCTCAGCTCATACTATGATGGAAAGTATTTACGACAGTTTACCCTGACGAGGTGACCCTATTTAAAAAATAAAATAAAAACATATATAATAGTTATCCCTTCAAAGTGACATGTAAATTAAGGCTTACAATAGTTATCCCTTTAAGGTGACATGTAAATTAATGCTTACAATAGTTATCCCTTCAAGGTGACATAAATTAATGCTTACAATAGTTATCCCTTCAAGGAGACATGTAAATTAATAACATTTACAATAGTTTATCATATTTACAATAATTTATCCTAGCGTAAAAAAAATGATCTCGGCCAAAAAAATAATCACATTTACAACGTAAAAAATATTTACAATAGTTTATCCTAACGTAAAAAATATTTACAATAGTTTATCCTAACGTAAAAAATATTTACAATAGTTTATCCTAACGTAAAAAATATTTACAATAGTTTATCCTAACGTAAAAAATATTTACAATAGTTTATCCTAACGTAAAAAATATTTACAATAGTTTATCCTAACGTAAAATAAAATCTACAATAGTCTATCCTGACGGGGTGACAATAATATGTAAAACTGGCGGGAAAAACAGCTGATTTTTGTTGACATACGGAGGAACTTATGGGCGGTGTTGCCAATGTTCCGGTAATTTATTACTGCTAAACCCGTGGGGGTTGTAGCGCGCCTGTGGGCATGAGAGGTAAAGAGGTTTGATACTAGGAAGATGAGGGTACCCCATTACCTTGGATCAAGAGTCCATGATGGCAGCTAGGCACCAGTGTTCCCATATGAGGGGACGAGTTGCCGTACAGCGCTTTGAATTTGTGTTAATATATTTAATTACGGTGTGTTGAGATAGAGAGAGGGAGAGAGGAAGAGATAAAGGGAGAGAGAAATAAATAGAGGAAGAGATACAGGGAGAGAGGAAGATAGAAAGAGGGAGAGAGGAAGAGATAGAGGGAGAGAGGAAGAGAGAGAGGGAGAGATTAACATTAACATAAAAACGTTAAAATACTCACGTCGCTACTTGTACCACCAGATTATCAAAAGACCGGAACGCGCTAGATCCGTACGGCCCACACACGCAACAATAATAATTTAATATCAGAATATAACAATCTGAGAATCACCCCCACCAGAGGAGTACTAGGTGGGGGGAGGGGGTGGTGGGGGGAGGAGGTGGTGGGGGAGGGGGTGGTGGGGGGAAGGGGGTGGTGGGGGTGCCAAGAGAGCAATAAGGTCGATATTACCCCCTAGAGACACATAATATAAACCATCGTAGCCAGCCAACCAACCTATCGTATTTCCTCAGAAAAAATATCACACACTTGAGACTTAATTATCGTAATAAATAATTAAATTACCGTAATAAATTATATATATATATACATACATACATATACATATATATATATATATATATATATATATATATATATATATATATATATATACATACATACATACATATATATATATATATATATATATATATATATATATATATATATATATATATACATACATACATATATATATATATATATATATATATATATATATATATATATATATATATACATACATACATACATACATACATATATATATATACACACAGTGGTCCCTCGCTTTTCGTAGTTCTCGTCAATCGTAAATTTCGCCAATCATAGGGGTATTTTCGTATAAACATGGACTGGCTTTTCATAGGTTGACTCGCTAATAGTAGTTCGTCCGGGACGCGTACCCACGGTGTGAGCCGGGGCGGCCTCCCTACCCAGCCAGTCTGGCATTGTTTACCAGTGAGTGAAGGTCCCCTCAAGTGTTCCTACGAAATATTTCATAATATTCCACTCATTTTAGTGCTTGCAAGTACTAAATAAGCTACCATTGTATTGTTTATGTACTACATCTATATTTCATGTAAAATTTTTTTTGTTTTAATACTTCTGGGTGTCAGGAACGGATTAATTGTATTTACATTATTTCTTATGGGGAAAATTGATTCGTAAATCGTAAATTTCGTTTATAGTAACTCCTCCAGGAACGGATTAATTACGAACAACGAGGGACCACTGTGTATATATATATATATATATATATATATATATATATATATATATATATATATATATATATATACATTCGTGCAGAATAGGTAAAATTGGTCAATTATCGAGAACATATTTAAAATTAAGTCCTTTTTATAATTTTCTCTTATATGGTTAAAGATATATTTTTTTTCATTTAGGTTAATGTAAAAATTAATAATTTTGTACCAAAAGAACCTTAGGAAACTTACCTGACCTTATTATAACAAGCGCAATTTAATTTAATCCAACTAAATATATTTTAGATAAATTTACAATAATTTAATAACATACACAATGAAATATATTTTTGAGTTAAGTTCAGAATGATTTTTGCAAAATTAGTACACACAAATTTTGGCTTGACTTATTCGGCAAGAAGAGCGTTGTTATTTGAGCCAAAATCGCAAGTTTTACCTATTAGGAACCACATATATAAAGGGGAGGCATTATGTGTAATGTTAAGGGGGTTAAGGGGGGACCATTAATTGTCTCTTGTCTGCTGGAAGTGATGTGATATATTAATTAATATTACACGAGCGACACAGGTGATTCTCTCTCTCTCTCTCTCTCTCTGACTCTCTCTGACTCTCTCTGACTCTCTCTCTCTCTCTCTGACTCTCTCTTTCTCTGTTTGGATTTTGAAACCGTGTGGCAGGAGTGCTGCAACAAATGTGAGTGGTGGGTCAAACACAGCTGTGGCACATCATACACAACTTCAAGAGCAGACACGACAAGGTCTCCCCAAGAGGCCAGAAGAGAGTGGTCCAGGACCTGTGTCTCGACCCCCCATAAACAATTAAGCACAACACAACACACACACATACACAGCTTCACGAGTAGATATCATACATCAAATAGTATTAGTTACTGGCCTTCATCTACTACACTGAGATGTGTATATCTCAGTGTATATACACTGAGAGGTATATATCTCAGTGTATATACACTGAGAGGTGTATATCTCAGTGTATATACACTGAGAGGTGTATATCACAGTGTATATACACTGAGAGGTGTATATCACAGTGTATATACACTGAGAGGTGTATATCACAGTGTATATACACTGAGAGGTGTATATACACTGAGAGGTGTATATCACAGTGTATATACACTGAGAGGTGTATATCACAGTGTATATACACTGAGAGGTGTATATCACAGTGTATATACACTGAGAGGTGTATATCACAGTGTATATACACTGAGAGGTGTATATCACAGTGTATATACACTGAGAGGTGTATATCTCAGTGTATATACACTGAGAGGTGTATATCACAGTGTATATACACTGAGAGGTGTATATCACAGTGTATATACATTGAGAGGTGTATATCACAGTGTATATACACTGAGAGGTGTATATCTCAGTGTATATACACTGAGAGGTGTATATCTCAGTGTATATACACTGAGAGGTGTATATCACAGTGTATATACACTGAGAGGTGTATATCACAGTGTATATACATTGAGAGGTGTATATCAGTGTATATACACTGAGAGGTGTATATCTCAGTGTATATACACTGAGAGGTGTATATCACAGTGTATATACAGTGAGAGGTGTATATCTCAGTGTATATACACTGGTAGTTTACATTAATCAGTATTTTAGGTATTAAAGTATTCTTGACTGGTGGTGACCAGGTGACCTGCAGCCTTAATGACCCTGGTGTAGTAGACTTTAAACCCCATTAACCAACCAACCAGTCTTAATGACCCTGGTGTAGTAGATAGACTTTAAACCCCATTAACCAACCAACCAGTCTTAATGACCCTGGTGTAGTAGATAGACTTTAAACCCCATTAACCAACCAACCAGTCTTAATGACCCTGGTGTAGTAGATAGACTTTAAACCCCATTAACCAACCAGTCTTAATGACCCTGGTGTAGTAGATAGACTTTAAACCCCATTAACCAACCAACCAGTCTTAATGACCCTGGTGTAGTAGATAGACTTTAAACCCCATTAACCAACCAACCAGTCTTAATGACCCTGGTGTAGTAGATAGACTTTAAACCCCATTAACCAACTAACCAGTCTTAATGACCCTGGTGTAGTAGACTTTAAACCCCATTAACCAACCAACCAGTCTTAATGACCCTGGTGTAGTAGATAGACTTTAAACCCCATTAACCAACCAACCAGTCTTAATGACCCTGGTGTAGTAGATAGACTTTAAACCCCATTAACCAACCAACCAGTCTTAATGACCCTGGTGTAGTAGATAGACTTTAAACCCCATTAACCAACCAACCAGTCTTAATGACCCTGGTGTAGTAGATAGACTTTAAACCCCATTAACCAACCAACCAGTCTTAATGACCCTGGTGTAGTAGATAGACTTTAAACCCCATTAACCAACCAACCAGTCTTAATGACCCTGGTGTAGTAGATAGACTTTAAACCCCATTAACCAACCAACCAGTCTTAATGACCCTGGTGTAGTAGATAGACTTTAAACCCCATTAACCAACCTACCAGTCTTAATGACCCTGGTGTAGTAGATAGACTTTAAACCCCATTAACCAACCAACCAGTCTTAATGACTCTGGTGTAGTAGATAGACTTTAAACCCCATTAACCAACCAACCAGTCTTAATGACCCTGGTGTAGTAGATAGACTTTAAACCCCATTAACCAACCAACCAGTCTTAATGACCCTGGTGTAATAGATAGACTTTAAACCCCATTAACCAACCAACCAGTCTTAATGACCCTGGTGTAGTCGATAGACTTTAAATCCCATTAACCAACCAACCAGTCTTAATGACCCTGGTGTAGTAGATAGACTTTAAACCCCATTAACCAACCAACCAGTCTTAATGACCCTGGTGTAGTAGATAGACTTTAAACCCCATTAACCAACCAACCAGTCTTAATGACCCTGGTGTAGTAGATAGACTTTAAACCCCATTAACCAACCAACCAGTCTTAATGACCCTGGTGTAGTAGATAGACTTTAAACCCCATTAACCAACCAACCAGTCTTAATGACCCTGGTGTAGTAGATAGACTTTAAACCCCATTAACCAACCAACCAGTCTTAATGACCCTGGTGTAGTAGATAGACTTTAAACCCCATTAACCAACCAACCAGTCTTAATGACCCTGGTGTAGTAGATAGACTTTAAACCCCATTAACCAACCAACCAGTCTTAATGACCCTGGTGTAGTAGATAGACTTTAAACCCCATTAACCAACCAACCAGTCTTAATGACCCTGGTGTAGTAGATAGACTTTAAACCCCATTAACCAACCAACCAGTCTTAATGACCCTGGTGTAGTAGATAGACTTTAAACCCCATTAACCAACCAACCAGTCTTAATGACCCTGGTGTAGTAGATAGACTTTAAACCCCATTAACCAACCAACCAGTCTTAATGACCCTGGTGTAGTAGATAGACTTTAAACCCCATTAACCAACCAACCAGTCTTAATGACCCTGGTGTAGTAGATAGACTTTAAACCCCATTAACCAACCAACCAGTCTTAATGACCCTGGTGTAGTAGATAGACTTTAAACCCCATTAACCAACCAACCAGTCTTAATGACCCTGGTGTAGTAGATAGACTTTAAACCCCATTAACCAACCAACCAGTCTTAATGACCCTGGTGTAGTAGATAGACTTTAAACCCCATTAACCAACCAACCAGTCTTAATAGCCCTGGTGTAGATAGACTTTAAACCCCATTAACCAACCAACCAGTCTTAATGACCCTGGTGTAGTAGATAGACTTTAAACCCCATTAACCAACCAACCAGTCTTAATGACCCTGGTGTAGTAGATAGACTTTAAACCCCATTAACCAACCAACCAGTCTTAATGACCCTGGTGTAGTAGATAGACTTTAAACCCCATTAACCAACCAACCAGTCTTAATGACCCTGGTGTAGTAGATAGACTTTAAACCCCATTAACCAACCAACCAGTCTTAATGACCCTGGTGTAGTAGATAGACTTTAAACCCCATTAACCAACCAACCAGTCTTAATGACCCTGGTGTAGTAGATAGACTTTAAACCCCATTAACCAACCAACCAGTCTTAATGACCCTGGTGTAGTAGATAGACTTTAAACCCCATTAACCAACCAACCAGTCTTAATGACCCTGGTGTAGTAGATAGACTTTAAACCCCATTAACCAACCAACCAGTCTTAATGACCCTGGTGTAGTAGATAGACTTTAAACCCCATTAACCAACCAACCAGTCTTAATGACCCTGGTGTAGTAGATAGACTTTAAACCCCATTAACCAACCATTTAGAATTTGCTTATCCATGAAAGCTGAGTGCTCTCTCTCTCTGGAGATAAAAATATATACATTGATATATACACATCTGGTTGTATATACATTGATATATACACATCTGGTTGTATATACATAGATATACATACCTCTAACATAAAGTGGGAGTTGTCACAGTTGATGTTTGCTGATGACACTGTGCTTTTGGCAGATTCTGAAGAGCAGAGGTTGGTAGGGTAGGTAAAAGAAGGAATTAAAAGTGAATATAGGAAACAGTAAGGTGATGAGGATAATAATTAGTTGACGAAATATTGGATATCAGATTGGAGGGAGAGAGTGTGGTGGAGGTGAATGTTTTCAGATATTTAGGAGTGGATGTGTCAGCAGATGTGTCTGTGAAAGATGAAGTGAATCAGAGATTTGATGATGGGAATAAGGTGAGTGATGCACTGAGGAGTCTGTGGAGACAAAGAACTTTATCTATGGGAGCAAAGAGGGAAATGTATGAGAGTGTGAAACATGGGTGGTGAATGTTGTAACAAGGAGAAGGCTGGAGGTAGTAGTACCAAGACTGTTATATGGGTGTGAAACATGGGTGGTGAATGTTGTAACAAGGAGAAGGCTGGAGGTAGTAGTACCAAGACTGTTATATGGGTGTGAAACATGGGTAGTGAATGTTGCAACAAGGAGAAGGCTGGAGGTAGTGGTACCAAGACTGTTATATGGGTGTGAAACATGGGTGGTGAATGTTGCAACAAGGAGAAGGCAGGAGGTAGTAGTACCAAGACTGTTATATGGGTGTGAAACATGGGTAGTGAATGTTGCAACAAGGAGAAGGCTGGAGGTAGTAGTACCAAGACTGTTATATGGGTGTGAAACATGGGTGGTGAATATTGCAACAAGGAGAAGGCTGGAGGTAGTAGTACCAAGACTGTTATATGGGTGTGAA
Organism: Cherax quadricarinatus; assembly: GCF_038502225.1. Lineage (NCBI taxonomy): Eukaryota > Metazoa > Arthropoda > Malacostraca > Decapoda > Parastacidae > Cherax > Cherax quadricarinatus. The sequence continues at coordinate 6,374,144 of NC_091389.1, read as the reverse complement.
ACATGGGTAGTGAATGTTGCAACAAGGAGAAGGCAGGAGGTAGTGGTACAAAGACTGTTATATGGGTGTGAAACATGGGTGGTGAATGTTGCAACAAGGAGAAGGCAGGAGGTAGTAGTACCAAGACTGTTATATGGGTGTGAAACATGGGTAGTGAATGTTGCAACAAGGAGAAGGCTGGAGGTAGTAGTACCAAGACTGTTATATGGGTGTGAAACATGGGTGGTGAATGTTGCAACAAGGAGAAGGCTGGAGGTAGTAGTACCAAGACTGTTATATGGGTGTGAAACATGGGTAGTGAATGTTGCAACAAGGAGAAGGCAGGAGGTAGTGGTACCAAGACTGTTATATGGGTGTGAAACATGGGTTGTGAATGTTGTAACAAGGAGAAGGCTGGAGGTAGTAGTACCAAGACTGTTATATGGGTGTGAAACATGGGTGGTGAATGTTGCAACAAGGAGAAGGCTGGAGGTAGTAGTACCAAGACTGTTATATGGGTGTGAAACATGGGTAGTGAATGTTGCAACAAGGAGAAGGCAGGAGGTAGTGGTACCAAGACTGTTATATGGGTGTGAAACATGGGTGGTGAATGTTGCAACAAGGAGAAGGCTGGAGGTAGTGGTACCAAGACTGTTATATGGGTGTGAAACATGGGTGGTGAATGTTGCAACAAGGAGAAGGCTGGAGGTAGTAGTACCAAGACTGTTATATGGGTGTGAAACATGGGTAGTGAATGTTGCAACAAGGAGAAGGCTGGAGGTAGTGGTACCAAGACTGTTATATGGGTGTGAAACATGGGTGGTGAATGTTGCAACAAGGAGAAGGCTGGAGGTAGTAGTACCAAGACTGTTATATGGGTGTGAAACATGGGTGGTGAATGTTGCAACAAGGAGAAGGCTGGAGGTAGTGGTACCAAGACTGATATATGGGTGTGAAACATGGGTTGTGAATGTTGCAACAAGGAGAAGGCTGGAGGTAGTGGTACCAAGACTGTTATATGGGTGTGAAACATGGGTTGTGAATGTTGCAACAAGGAGAAGGCTGGAGGTAGTAGTACCAAGACTGTTATATGGGTGTGAAACATGGGTAGTGAATGTTGCAACAAGGAGAAGGCTGGAGGTAGTGGTACCAAGACTGTTATATGGGTGTGAAACATGGGTGGTGAATGTTGTAACAAGGAGAAGGCTGGAGGTAGTGGTACCAAGACTGTTATATGGGTGTGAAACATGGGTGGTGAATGTTGCAACAAGGAGAAGGCTGGAGGTAGTGGTACCAAGACTGTTATATGGGTGTGAAACATGGGTAGTGAATGTTGCAACAAGGAGAAGGCTGGAGGTAGTGGTACCAAGACTGTTATATGGGTGTGAAACATGGGTGGTGAATGTTGCAACAAGGAGAAGGCTGGAGGTAGTGGTACCAAGACTGTTATATGGGTGTGAAACATGGGTGGTGAATGTTGTAACAAGGAGAAGGCTGGAGGTAGTGGTACCAAGACTGTTATATGGGTGTGAAACATGGGTGGTGAATGTTGCAACAAGGAGAAGGCTGGAGGTAGTGGTACCAAGACTGTTATATGGGTGTGAAACATGGGTGGTGAATGTTGCAACAAGGAGAAGGCTGGAGGTAGTGGTACCAAGACTGTTATATGGGTGTGAAACATGGGTGGTGAATGTTGCAACAAGGAGAAGGCTGGAGGTAGTGGTACCAAGACTGTTATATGGCTGTGAAACATGGGTGGTGAATGTTGCAACAAGGAGAAGGCTGGAGGTAGTAGTACCAAGACTGTTATATTGGTGTGAAACATGGGTTGTGAATGTTGTAACAAGGAGAAGGCTGGAGGTAGTAGTACCAAGACTGTTATATGGGTGTGAAACATGGGTTGTGAATGTTGTAACAAGGAGAAGGCTGGAGGTATTAGTACCAAGACTGTTATATGGGTGTGAAACATGGGTTGTGAATGTTGTAACAAGGAGAAGGCTGGAGGTATTAGTACCAAGACTGTTATATGGGTGTGAAACATGGGTAGTGAATGTTGTAACAAGGAGAAGGCTGGAGGTAGTAGTACCAAGACTGTTATATGGGTGTGAAACATGGGTGGTGAATGTTGCAACAAGGAGAAGGCTGGAGCTAGTAGTACCAAGACTGTTATATGGGTGTGAAACATGGGTGGTGAATGTTGTAACAAGGAGAAGGCTGGAGGTAGTGGTACCAAGACTGTTATATGGGTGTGAAACATGGGTGGTGAATGATGCAACAAGGAGAAGGCTGGAGGTAGTGGTACCAAGACTGTTATATGGGTGTGAAACATGGGTGGTGAATGTTGCAACAAGGAGAAGGCTGGAGGTAGTGGTACCAAGACTGTTATATGGCTGTGAAACATGGGTGGTGAATGTTGCAACAAGGAGAAGGGTGGAGGTAGTGGTACAAAGACTGTTATATGGGTGTGAAACATGGGTGGTGAATGTTGCAACAAGGAGAAGGCTGGAGGTAGTGGTACCAAGACTGTTATATGGGTGTGAAACATGGGTGGTGAATGTTGCAACAAGGAGAAGGCTGGAGGTAGTGGTACCAAGAGAGAGAGAGAGACATGTATATAATGTTCAGTGTTCAATTATTGATGTTCACTGTCAGTAATTATAGCAAGAGCTGCCTATCATTGTCTATAACCCAGATAATGACCAGATACTAGGCACACTAGGCGTGAGCAAGTACAGATACTAGGCACACTCTGGCACTGCCTCTAGGACTGGTAGGCCTGGCTACAATTGGGCAAACTGGTAGGACAGGCCTCTCACCACTAACACATACTTAAGAGGTCAGAACTTGGGATCTGCTGGCAGCAAGGAAAGAGAACGAACACTTGCTCTGTCTCTACTAACATAGCCTCGCATGCGCATGGTGGTGACTTCGTGGCGTGGCTGGCAAAGCTCTCGCTTCACATACAGAGGGCCTGGGTTCGATTCCCGGCGGGGTAGAAACATTTCGACACGTTTCCTTACACCTATTGTCCGGTTCACCTAACAGCAAATAGGTACCTGGGTGTTAGTCGACTGGTGTGGGTGGCATCCTGGGGGACATGATTGAGGACCACAATGGAAATAAGACAGTCCTCAATGACGCACTGACTTTCTCGGGTTATTCTGGGTGGCTAACCCTCCAGGGTTAAAAATCCAAACGAAATCTCATCTAACACAATCTCATCTAAAGTTTAGAATAATGCAAATAATCAAGTGCTAAACCCAGGAGGGTCAGACAGCACTGCAGAGTATAAACTGCGATGCTTTTAGGCAAACCACTTACTATATTACGTTATTGTGGAGTTTGTGTTACGTAATAACAGCCTAACAGAGTGGGAGCAACCTTTTGTCTGACACGGCCTCTGCTGGACACAGCCTCCGTTTGACACAGTCTCTGACACAGCTTCCGTTTGGCACAGTCTCTGACACAGCCTCCGTTTGACACAGTCTCTGACACAGCTTCCGTTTGGCACAGTCTCTGACACAGCCTCCGTTTGGCACAGTCTCTGACACAGCCTCCGTTTGGCACAGTCTCTGACACAGCCTCCGTTTGGCACAGTCTCTGACACAGCCTCCGTTTGGCACAGTCTCTGACACAGCCTCCGTTTGGCACAGTCTCTGACACAGCCTCCGTTTGGCACAGTCTCTGACACAGCCTCCGTTTGGCACAGTCTCTGACACAGCCTCCGTTTGACACAGTCTCTGACACAGCCTCCGTTTGGCACAGTCTCTGACACAGCCTCCGTTTGGCACAGTCTCTGACACAGCCTCCGTTTGGCACTGTCTCCGTTTGGCACAGTCTCTGACACAGCCTCCGTTTGACACAGTCTCTGACACAGCCTCCGTTTGGCACTGTCTCCGTTTGACACAGCCTCCGTTTGACACAGTCTCCGTTTGACACAGTCTCTGACACAGCCTCCGTTTGGCACTGTCTCCGTTTGACACAGTCTCTGACACAGCCTCCGTTTGACACAGTCTCCGTTTGGCAGTCTCTGACACAGCCTCCGTTTGGCACAATCTCTGACACAGCCTCCGTTTGACACAGTCTCTGACACAGCCTCCGTTTGACACAGCCTCCGTTTGGCACAGTCTCTGACACAGCCTCCGTTTGGCACAGTCTCTGACACAGCCTCCGTTTGGCACAGTCTCTGACACAGCCTCCGTTTGGCACAGTCTCTGACACAGCCTCCGTTTGACACAGTCTCTGACACAGCCTCCGTTTGACACAGTCTCTGACACAGCCTCCGTTTGACACAGTCTCTGACACAGCCTCCGTTTGACACAGTCTCTGACACAGCCTCCGTTTGACACAGTCTCTGACACAGCCTCCGTTTGACACAGTCTCTGACACAGCCTCCGTTTGGCACAGTCTCTGACACAGCCTCCGTTTGGCACAGTCTCTGACACAGCCTCCGTTTGGCACAGTCTCTGACACAGCCTCCGTTTGGCACAGTCTCTGACACAGCCTCCGTTTGGCACAGTCTCTGACACAGCCTCCGTTTGGCACAGTCTCTGACACAGCCTCCGTCTGACACAGTCTCTGACACAGCCTCCGTCTGACACAGTCTCTGACAGCCTCCGTTTGGCACAGTCTCTGACACAGCCTCCGTTTGGCACAGTCTCTGACACAGCCTCCGTTTGGCACAGTCTCTGACACAGCCTCCGTTTGGCACAGTCTCTGACACAGCCTCCGTTTGGCACAGTCTCTGACACAGCCTCCGTTTGGCACAGTCTCTGACACAGCCTCCGTTTGGCACAGTCTCTGACACAGCCTCCGTTTGGCACAGTCTCTGACACAGCCTCCGTTTGGCACAGTCTCTGACACAGCCTCTGTTTGACACACACTGACGCAGCCTTCGTTTGACACAGTCTCTGACACAGCCTCCGTTTGGCAGTCTCTGACACAGCCTCCGTTTGGCACAGTCTCTGACACAGCCTCCGTTTGGCACAGTCTCTGACACAGCCTCTGTTTGACACACACTGACGCAGCCTTCGTTTGACACAGTCTCTGACACAGCCTCCGTTTGGCACAGTCTCTGACACAGCCTCCGTTTGGCACAGTCTCTGACACAGCCTCCGTTTGGCACACACTGACGCAGCCTCCGTTTGACACAGTCTCTGACACAGCCTCCGTTTGGCACAGTCTCTGACACAGCCTCCGTTTGGCAGTCTCTGACGCAGCCTCCGTTTGGCACAGTCTCTGACACAGCCTCCGTTTGGCAGTCTCTGACGCAGCCTCCGTTTGGCACAGTCTCTGACACAGCCTCTGTGGATCAGACAGCCAGTGTTTTGATGCATCTGTCGTGTGTAAACGGTATATCTCAGAGTACAGTAGCACAGTACATGTCATCTGACAGACTTGTCTGGGTGATGGTGGTCTCCATATTTGCTAGAGTATGCACTGTCTGGTCTGGACTCACTGAGTAGGCAGTGCGAATTATATCACAGAATGAGTGAACCTCCTCTGGCAGGGGTTCGATCCTCCGTTTCATCCTGTGATGTGTTGGCAGTCATTGTGAGAGTAGTGAGGGGCTACGTAGTATATTGTATGGGAGTTGGTCTTAGACCAGATGTTGTTGGTCTTAGACCAGATGCTGTTGGTCTTAGACCAGATGTTGTTGGTCTTAGACCAGATGTTGTTGGTCTTAGACCAGATGTTGTTGGTCTTAGACCAGATGTTGTTGGTCTTAGACCAGATGTTGTTGGTCTTAGACCAGATGTTGTTGGTCTTAGACCAGATGCTGTTGGTCTTAGACCAGATGTTGTTGGTCTTAGACCAGATGTTGGTCTTAGACCAGATGTTGTTGGTCTTAGACCAGATGTTGTTGGTCTTAGACCAGATGTTGGTCTTAGACCAGATGTTGTTGGTCCTAGACCAGATGCTGTTGGTCTTAGACCAGATGTTGTTGGTCTTAGACCAGATGCTGTTGGTCTTAGACCAGATGTTGTTGGTCTTAGACCAGATGTTGTTGGTCTTAGACCAGATGCTGTTGGTCTTAGACCAGATGTTGTTGGTCTTAGACCAGATGTTGTTGGTCTTAGACCAGATGTTGTTGGTCGTAGACCAGATGTTGTTGGTCGTAGACCAGATGTTGTTGGTCTTAGACCAGATGTTGTTGGTCTTAGACCAGATGTTGTTGGTCTTAGACCAGATGTTGTTGGTCTTAGACCAGATGTTGTTGGTCTTAGACCAGATGTTGTTGGTCTTAGACCAGATGTTGTTGGTCTTAGACCAGATGTTGTTGGTCTTAGACCAGATGTTGTTGGTCTTAGACCAGATGCTGTTGGTCTTAGACCAGATGCTGTTGGTCTTAGACCAGATGTTGTTGGTCTTAGACCAGATGTTGGTCTTAGACCAGATGTTGGTCTTAGACCAGATGCTGTTGGTCTTAGACCAGATGTTGGTCTTAGACCAGATGTTGTTGGTCTTAGACCAGATGCTGGTCTTAGACCAGATGTTGTTGGTCCTAGACCAGATGCTGTTGGTCTTAGACCAGATGTTGGTCTTAGACCAGATGCTGTTGGTCTTAGACCAGATGCTGTTGGTCTTAGACCAGATGCTGTTGGTCTTAGACCAATGTTATCAGTATACAACATACACCGTGTGACTTGCCATCCTGTGTGACCTCGCGTGACTTGCCATCCTGTGTGACCTCGCGTGACTTGCCATCCTGTGTGACCTCGTGTGGCCTGCCATCCTGTGTGACCTCGCGTGACTTGCCATCCTGTGTGACCTCGTGTGACTTGCCATCCTGTGTGACCTCGTGTGACTTGCCATCCTGTGTGACCTCGCGTGACTTGCCATCCTGTGTGACCTCGTGTGACTTGCCATCCTGTGTGACCTCGCGTGACTTGCCATCCTGTGTGACCTCGTGTGACTTGCCATCCTGTGTGACCTCGCGTGACTTGCCATCCTGTGTGACCTCGTGTGACTTGCCATCCTGTGTGACCTCGTGTGACTTGCCATCCTGTGTGACCTCGTGTGACTTGCCATCCTGTGTGACTTGCCATCCTGTGTCACCTCGTGTGACTTGCCTTCCTGTGTGACCTCGCGTGACTTGCCATCCTGTGTGACCTCACATGTGACCATTTACTGACAAAATGTTGGGCAAATGGACACAAGCACAAATAATATAGCATTTTATTACATCAACGTTTCGCCCTCCAGAGAGCGAAACGTTGCCACAATAAAATGACACCACCTTTATATCTGTTCACGTCTAAAGTTGATCTAAAGAATAACAACCTTAGTCTGGTATAGAAATTAGAAACATTGCCTTTTGTACCCTTAGGACATGGTCACAGACCGGGCCGCGGGGGCGTTGACCCCCGGAACTCTCCCCAGGTAAACACCCCAGGTATAGTGAGACATTTAGAAATCCATATCGTGGAAACGTGTCACCAGCCTATGGCTTCGGTTCAGTGCAGAGAAGAACGGTGGAAAACGAGAGATAGTGTGAGGTAGTCCCTCAAGCAGTGAATCACTGCCTCAAAGTCATCCTTCACCGTTCTGTATTTGTAATTAGCTATTAGCTCAGTTTTGCTCTATCTTGTATTAAGTGTCAGGGCCCCAGGACTGTTCAATTGCCTCCCAGCATACATAAGGGGGATTACCAATAGACCCCTGACTGTCTTCAAGACCCCTGATTGTTTTTCATATATATATTATATATATATATATATATATATATATATATTCCAATAGGGTCGGAGACCCTTGGAGCATGGGGCAAGTGTGCTCTAAAGTTCCTCAAATAGCTGGGTAAAAAGCTCATCATAGAAACCAAGGACCACAGGGCGACCAGCTTCCTCTTTCAGAGGAATCCAGAGAGGAAATGCCTGCAGCATTCTGGGCATGCGGCCCACCACAGGGGAGCAGGACGAAGTATTCCAGATGTAGCTCTGAGTTACCTATGTTGTTTTACTTTCTAATGTATTTTTGTGAATGTTTGGCCAATGTATTTTGTCTTTAAATAATGTATATATATATATATATATATATATATATATATATATATATATATATATATATATATATATATATATATATATATATTTGATTATAGTCATGATCCCTGCCGACAGGCAACCTCAATTCCTGCTAGGTTCACCAGACATGCAGACACAGGCTGGGATTCTCCCAAATATGGACAATAATAACGCTTCTTGTAACAGCCAATGGTGCTTCCTTCAGGGCGCACTAGGGACAGATACGCACAGTTATCAACTTCCAATTTAATCGGGGTTCCTTTTCCGAGCGCTGGAAGAGAGGGTTCGATACGGTGTATGCTGTTAGTGGCCCTATAAACCCCCAACATCATCTACCTTACAAGAAACATTACGATAAATGGTGGCAGCGGTGGAATCATCCCAATGCAAAGGCCATTTTGAGATGAAAATGACCTGATAAAGTGGAAAAGGCAATTAACTCTGTTGTCCTGCTGAAGAGGGACTTGCTAAAATCCTTGAAATACACGAAGTGGGAAATGATCCGGTATCAAACCATACCACGGGCGGGGATAGAACCCACAATCAGAGAGTTTCAAAACTCCAGACCGTCGCCTTGAGGGGACTTGAGCTAGAGTTCTTCACGACCACGCTAGCTGGAGATTCGTCTGTAAAAACTTGCATTTGTGGTCACAGTGGTGGTCTATGCTAACCTTCCTATGGTGTAGAAATATACCTAGTTGGATGAATCTTATTGTGGCTAGCTGGTCCAGTGGCTAACGCGACGGGCTGGAGTTTTGAGACTCTCTGACCGCGGGTTCTATCCCGCCCGTGGTATGGTTTGTTTACAATCGTGTCATTACGATTTCGTGAGTCGATCTGGTATCGTTTTAACATTTAAATTTCCTGAAGTCGATCATCAGGCGCCAAGTGCAGTCCTTCTTAGGTTAAGATTGAGAAACTTGTGCAACATATGGGAGTCGCCACACAGTGACTTCATCAGTCCAATACGAATCAGAAGGGTGTAAGGAGAGGAGTTGAGGTAATCAGTCCCTCAGCCTGGAGTCGATGTGTTCAGGCTTCGACTAGTGGATGGTACCACTATGACCCCGCCTCCTCCTGCTGCACCTCACCTGACTACAGTATATAAGCCACGTCTACGACCCTGTGCTGTACTTTCTACAAGATTGATGGACTGAACACATCGACTCCAGGCTGAGGGACTGATTACCTCAACTCCTCTCCTTACACCTCTCTTTGTATTGGATTGATGAAGCCACTGTGTGGCGAAACGTTTCCTCAA
>NC_091389.1:6354877-6357377 GCF_038502225.1 Cherax quadricarinatus | reverse complement strand
GAGGTTGCTATGGTAACGAGAGTAAGCCAGGGAGGTTGCTATGGTAACGAGAGTAAGCCAGGGAGGTTGCTATGGTAACGAGAGTAAGCCAGGGAGGTTGCCATGGCAACGAGAGTAAGCCAGGGAGGTTGCCATGGCAACGAGAGTAAGCCAGGGAGGTTGCTATGGTAACGAGAGTAAGCCAGGGAGGTTGCCATGGCAACGAGAGTAAGCCAGGGAGGTTGCCATGGCAACGAGAGTAAGCCAGGGAGGTTGCCATGGCAACGAGGGCACGTCAAGAGGGGACTTGTCTCCTGGGAACCACATAATGAGACAGAAAAAGGGGAGATACAGGAGAGAAAGAGGGGACGGAAGAGGGAAGATATGGAGATGCCAGGATGAGGAAGAGGGGAGGAGGTGAGGGGAAGGGAGGGTAGGGAGAGAGGTGAGGGGAAGGGAGGGTAGGGAGGTGAGGGGAAGGGAGGGTAGGGAGAGAGGTGAGGGGAAGGGAGGGTAGGGAGAGAGGTGAGGGGAAGGGAGGGTAGGGAGGTGAGGGGAAGGGAGGGGAAGGGAGGGTAGGGAGAGAGGTAGGGAGAGAGGCAAAGGGTAGAGGTAGTAGAGAGAGGTGAGGGGAAGGGGAGGGTAGGGAGGGAGGTGAGAGGAAGGGAGGCAAAGGGAGGGTAGAGAGAGAGGTGAGGGGAAGGGAGGGTAGGGAGGGAGGTGAGGGGAAGGGAGGGTAGGGAGAGGTGAGGGGAAGGGAGGGTAGGGAGAGAGGTGAGGCAAAGGGAGGGTAGAGAGAGAGGTGAGGGGAAGGGAGGGTAGGGAGAGAGGTGAGGGGAATGGAGGGTAGGGAGAGGTGAGGGGAAGGGAGGGTAGGGAGAGAGGTGAGGGGAAGGGAGGGTAGGAAGAGGTGAGGGGAAGGGAGGGTAGGGAGGTGAGGGGGAGGGGAAGGAGAGAGGTGAGGGGAAGTGAGGGTAGGGAAGGGAGAGAGGTGTGGGGAAGGGAGAGAGGTGTGGGGAAGGGAGGGTAGGGTAGGGAGAGGTGTGGGGGAGGGTAGGGTAGGGAGAGAAGTGTGGGGAAGGGAGGGTAGGGAGAGAGGTGAGGGGAATGGAGGGTAGGGAGAGAGGTGAGGGGAATGGAGGGTAGGGAGAGAGGTGAGGGGAGGGAGGGAGGTGAGGAGAAGGGAGGGTACGAAGGGAGGTGAGGGGAAGGGAGAAGGGAGAGAGGAGAGGGGATGGGAGAGAAGGGAGAGAGGTGAGGGGAATGGAGGGTAGGGAGAGAGGTGAGGGGAAGGGAGGGGGGGAGGTGAGAGGAAGGGTGGGGGGGAGGTGAGAGGAAGGGAGGGTAGGGAGGGAGGTGAGGGGAAGGGAGGGTAGAGAGAGGGAGGTGAGTGGAAGGGAGGGTAGGGAGGGAGGTGAGCAGGAGGGTAGGGAGAGAGGTGAGGGGAATGGAGGGTAGGGAGAGGTGAGGGGAAGGGAGGGTAGGGAGAGGTGAGGGGAGGGTAGGGAGAGAGGTGAGGGGAGGGTAGGGAGAGAGGTGAGGGGAAGGGAGGGGAAGGAGAGAGGTGAGGTGAAGAGAGGGTAGGGAGGGAGGTGAGGGGAAGGGAGGGTAGGGAGGTGAGGGGAAGGGAGGGTAGGGAGGGAGGTGAGGGGAAGGGAGGGTAGGGAGAGAGGTGAGGAGAATGGAGGGTAGGGAGAGAGGTGAGGGGAAGGGAGGGTAGGGAGAGAGGTGAGGGTAGGGAGAGAGGTGAGGGGAAGGGAGGGTAGGGAGAGAGGTGAGGGGAAGGGAGGGTAGGGAGAGGTGAGGGGAAGGGAGGGTAGGGAGAAGGTGAGGGAAGGTGAGGGGAGGGGAGGGGAGGGGAGAGAGGTGAGGGGAAGGGAGGGTAGGGATGTGAGGGGAAGGGAGGGTAGGGATGTGAGGGGAAGGGAGGGTAGGGATGTGAGGGGAAGGGAGGGTAGGGAGGGAGGTGAGGGGAGAGGAGGGTAGGGAGGGAGGTGAGGGACGGGAGGGTAGGGAGGGATGTGAGGGGAAGGGAGGGTAGGGAGGGAGGTGAGGGGAGGGGAGGGTAGGGATGTGAGGGGAAGGGAGGGTAAGGAGAGAGGTGAGGGGAAGGGAGGGTAGGGATGTGAGGGGAAGGGAGGGTAGGGAGGGAGGTGAGGGGAAGGGAAGGTAGCACTACCACCCCAATCAGTACCACAACAACCACCTCCACCACTACCATCACCACTGCCACCACCATCACCACCACTACCACTGCTACTACCACCACCACTGCCACAACCACTGCCGCCACCACTACCACTACCACCACTGCCACCACAACCACTGCCACCACCACTGCCACCACCACAATCACTGCCGCCACCACTACCACAACCACTGCCACCACCACTACCACCACAACCACTGCCGCCACCACTACCACCACCACCACAATAACTGCCACCACCACAACCACTGCCGCCACCACTACCACCACCACTGTCACGATCACTACCACTACCACCACCACTACCGCCAC
>NC_091389.1:6342377-6352377 GCF_038502225.1 Cherax quadricarinatus | reverse complement strand
GGATGCTGGAGATGGAGGGATGCTGCAGATATAATCTACAATAAAACAGTTTCCCATAATAAATAACTTGAACAAAACTATACATGTTGCACTGAGTTATATTCTTCACACGAAGGCAAAAATTTATTAACTGCACAGGCCTATACTAAGCCTATGCAGCGCACGGCACCTACACACAAGGCCTATACTAAGCCTATGCAGCACACGGCCCCTACACACGAGGCCTATACTAAGCCTATGCAGCATGTGGCCCCTACACATGAGGCCTATGCTAAGCGTATGCAGCAAGTGGCCCCTACACGAGGCTTATGCTAAGCCTATGCAGTGTGCACACGCAGCCCCTTCACACAAGGCCTATACTAACCCTATGCAGTGTGTGCGTGTGGCCACTACACATGAGGCCTATACTAAGCCTAAGCAGGGCACATGTGGCCCCTACACATGAGGCCTAATCTAAGCCTATGGAGTGCGCATGTGGCCGCTACACACGAGGCTTATGCTAAGCCTATGCACTGCAGGCTCGACCCCTACACAAGGCCTATGCTAAGCCTATGCAGTACGTGCATGTGGCCCCTACACACGAGGCCTATACTAAGCCTGTTATCCTGGGTGTACAGAGAAGGAAAAAGTAGAACACAGCTGAATGATTCTGAAATATATTATCTACAGGTATGTACACTATATACAGTTGCAAATGTGTGTGTACAACAGAGTTTAGGCAAGGCCAGACACAGCCTGGAGACAGAATGTACAACCGTGCTCAACCAGCTCTAGTATGGAAATGACAAGGGTAGACAGGTGGGTGGTGCCCACAACACCTCTACAATTGCCAGTCCCACCTTCTCATTGACTGAACCTGGGTACTGATCGAACGATGGGACCCCATCGTTCGACCCTAGTACTGGTTCGCTGGTTGGGGAGAGCCTTTCACTGAGTGTACATGCGCCGAATAAAGGTTACGTACTCTTTGCATGCCACAGCGCGTGCGGCCCCTACACAAGAGGCCTATATTAAGCCTATGCAGTGTGCAGCCCCTACACACAAGGCCTATGCTAAGCCTATGCAGTGTGCGTGCAGCCCCTACACACGAGGCCTATACTAAGCCTATGCAGTGAGGCCCCTACACTCGAGGCCTATATTAAGCCTATGCAGTGTGGGCCCCCTACATTCGAGGCCTATACTAAGCCTATGCAGTGCACATGCAGCCCCTACACGAGGCCTATGCTAAGCCTATGTAGTGTGTATGTGCGCCCCTACACAAGGCCTATGCTAAGCTTATGCAGTGCTCGTGTGGCCCCTACACACGAGGCCTATACTAAGCCTATGCAGCACACAGCTCCTACACACAAGGCCTATACTAAGCCTTTGCAGCCCCCGGCTCCTACACACAAGGCCTATACTAAGCCTATGCAGCCCACGGCTCCTACACACAAGGCTTATACTAAGCCTATGCAGCCCACGGTTCCTACACACAAGGCCTATACTAAGCCTATGCAGCCCATGGCACCTACAAACAAGGCCTATACTAAGCCTATGCAGCACACGGCACCTACACACGAGGCCTATACTAAGCCTATGCAGCACACGGCTCCTACACACAAGGCCTATACTAAGCCTATGTAGTGCACGGCATCTGGCCTATACACCTATGCACACACGGCCTATACTAAGCCTATACTAAGCCTATGCAGCACACGGCACCTACACACAAGGCCTATACTAAGCCTATGCAGCCCACGGCACCTACACACAAGGCCTATACTAAGCCTATGCAGCCCACGGCACCTACACACAAGGCCTATACTAAGCCTATGCAGCACACGGCACCTACACACAAGGCCTATACTAAGCCTATGCAGCACATGGCACCTACACACAAGGCCTATACTAAGCCTATACAGCACACGGCACCTACACACAAGGCCTATACTAAGCCTATGCAGCACACGGCACCTACACACAAGGCCTATACTAAGCCTATGCAGCACACGGCACCTACACAGCCTATACTAAGCCTATGCAGCACACGGCACCTACACACAAGGCCTATACTAAGCCTATGCAGCACACGGCTCCTACACACAAGGCCTATACTTAGCCTATGCAGCACACAGCACCTACACAGCCTATACTAAGCCTATGCAGCACATGGTACTTACACACAAGGCCTATACTAAGCCTATGCAGCCCACGGCTCCTACATACAAGGCCTATACTAAGCCTATGCAGCACACGGCACCTACACACAAGGCCTATACTAAGCCTATGCAGCCCACGGCTCCTACACACAAGGCCTATACTAAGCCCATGCAACACACGGCACCTACACACAAGGCCTATACTAAACCTATGCAGTCCACGGCTCCTACACACAAGGCCTATACTAAGCCTATGCAGCACACAGCACCTATACACAAGGCCTATACTAAGCCTATGCAGCCCACGGTTCCTACACACAAGGCCTATACTAAGCCTATGCAGCCCATGGCACCTACACACAAGGCCTATACTAAGCCTATGCAGCCCATGGCACCTACACACAAGGCCTATACTAAGCCTATGCAGCCCACGGCACCTACACACAAGGCCTATACTAAGCCTATGCAGCCCACGGCACCTACACACAAGACATATACTAAGCCTATGCAGCCCATGGCACCTACACACAAGGCCTATACTAAGCCTATGCAGCACAGCACCTACACACAAGGCTTATACTAAGCCTATGCAGCACACGGCACCTACACACAAGGGCTATACTAAGCCTATACAGCCCACGGCTCCTACACACAAGGCCTATAGTAAGCCTATACAGCACACGGCTCCTACACACAAGGCCTATACTAAGCCTATGCAGCCCACGGCACCTACACACAAGGCCTATACTAAGCCTATGCAGCACAGGGCACCTACACACAAGGCCTATACTAAGCCTGTGCAGCACACGGCTCCTACACACAAGGCCTATACTAAGCCTATGCAGCACACAGCACCTACACACAAGGCCTATACTAAGCCTATGCAACACACGGCTCCTACACACAAGGTCTATACTAAGCCTATACAGCCGACGGCTCCTACACACAAGGTCTATACTAAGCCTATACAGCCGACGGCACCTACACACAAGGCCTATACTAAGCCTATACAGCCCACGGCTCCTACACACAAGGCCTATACTAAGCCTATACAGCCCACGGCTCCTACACACAAGGTCTATACTAAGCCTATACAGCCGACGGCACCTACACACAAGGCCTATACTAAGCCTATACAGCCCACGGCTCCTACACACAAGGCCTATACTAAGCCTATACAGCCCACGGTTCCTACACACAAGGCCTATACTAAGCCCATACAGCCGACGGCTCCTGCACACAAGGTCTATACTAAGCCTATACAGCCGACGGCTCCTACACACAAGGCCTATACTAAGCCTATACAGCCCACGGCTCCTACACACAAGGCCTATACTAAGCCTATACAGACCACGGCACCTACACACAAGGTCTATACTAAGCCTATACAGCCGACGGCTCCTACACACAAGGCCTATACTAAGCCTATACAGCCCACGGCTCCTACACACAAGGCCTATACTAAGCCTATACAGCCCACGGTTCCTACACACAAGGCCTATACTAAGCCTATACAGCCCACGGCTCCTACACACAAGGCCTATACTAAGCCTATACAGCCGACGGCTCCTACACACAAGGCCTATACTAAGCCTATACAGCCGACGGCTCCTACACACAAGGTCTATACTAAGCCTATACAGCCGACGGCTCCTACACACAAGGTCTATACTAAGCCTATACAGCCGACGGCTCCTACACACAAGGTCTATACTAAGCCTATACAGCCGACGGCTCCTACACACAAGGTCTATACTAAGCCTATACAGCCGACGGCTCCTACACACAAGGTCTATACTAAGCCTATACAGCCGACGGCTCCTACACACAAGGTCTATACTAAGCCTATACAGCCGACGGCTCCTACACAATTACATTTTAAACCAACAAATCATAACCTGGAAAATTAAATTAAAAAAATAATTCAATCACACGTGACGTATCAGAATTACTTTCAATTACCTTAAGTGAATTATAATTACCTTGGTGTGCTGGGGAATTATACCAGGAATTATATTTTCTCTAGTGAATTATAATTACCTTGGTGTGCTGGGGAATTATACCAGGAATTATATTTTCTCTAGTGAATTATAATTACCTTGGTGTGCTGGGGAATTATACCAGGAATTATAATTACCTTGGTGTGCTGGGGAATTATACCAGGAATTATAATTACCTTGGTGTGCTGGGGAATTATACTAGGAATTATAATTACCTTGGTGTGCTGGGGGATTATACCAGGAATTATAATTACCTTGGTGTGCTGGGGAATTATACCAGGAATTATATTTTGTCTAGTGAATTATAATTACCTTGGTGTGCTGGGGAATTATACCAGGAATTATAATTACCTTGGTGTGCTGGGGAATTATACCAGGAATTATAATTACCTTGGTGTGCTGGGGAATTATACCAGGAATTATATTTTATCTAGTGAATTATAATTACCTTGGTGTGCTGGGGAATTATACCAGGAATTATAATTACCTTGGTGTGCTGGGGGATTATACCAGGAATTATATTTTCTCTAGTGAATTATAATAACCTTGGTGTGCTGGGGGATTATACCAGGAATTATATTTTCTCTAGTGAATTATAATTACCTTGGTGTGCTGGGGGATTATACCAGGAATTATATTTTCTCTAGTGAATTATAATTACCTTGGTGTGCTGGGGAATTATACCAGGAATTATAATTACCTTGGTGTGCTGGGGAATTATACCAGGAATTATATTTTCTCTAGTGAATTATAATTACCTTGGTGTGCTGGGGGATTATACCAGGAATTATATTTTCTCTAGTGAATTATAATTACCTTGGTGTGCTGGGGAATTATACCAGGAATTATAATTACCTTGGTGTGCTGGGGAATTATACCAGGAATTATATTTTCTCTAGTGAATTATAATTACCTTGGTGTGCTGGGGGATTATACCAGGAATTATATTTTCTCTAGTGAATTATAATTACCTTGGTGTGCTGGGGAATTATACCAGGAATTATATTTTGTCTAGTGAATTATTACTTTCACCTCGGTGATTATTTTTATACTTGATTATATTATAATTACCTTAAGTGATTATAATTACCTTAAGTAATTATAATATGGTAATTATAATCACTTAAGGTAATTATAATCACTTAAGGTAAAGTGATTATAATTACGTTAAGTGAATATAATTACCTTAAGTGATTATTACCTTAAGTGATTATAATTACCTAAAGTGATTATTACCTTAAGTGATTATAATTACCTAAAGTGACTATAATTACCTTAAGTGACTATAATTACCTTAAGTGACTATAATTACCTTAAGTGACTAATTATCTTAAGTGACTAATTATCTTAAGTGACTAATTATCTTAAGTGACTATAATTACCTTAAGTGATTAATTATCTTAAGTGACTAATTATCTTAAGTGACTATAATTACCTTAAGTGATTATTGATTATAGCGACCATCAATTATCAGTAATTATAGCGACCATCAATTATCAGTAATTATAGCGACCATCAATTATCAGTAATTATAGCAACCATCAATTATCAGTAATTATAGCGACCATCAATTATCAGTAATTATAGCGACCATCAATTATCAGTAATTATAGCGACCATCAATTATCAGTAATTATAGCGACCATCAATTATCAGTAATTATAGCAACCATCAATTATCAGTAATTATAGCAACCATCAATTATCAGTAATTATAGCGACCATCAATTATCAGTAATTATAGCAACCATTAATTATCAGTAATTATAGCGACCATCAATTATCAGTAATTATAGCGACCATCAATTATCAGTAATTATAGCGACCATCAATTATCAGTAATTATAGCGACCATCAATTATCAGTAATTATAGCGACCATCAATTATCAGTAATTATAGCGACCATCAATTATCAGTAATTATAGCGACCATCAATTATCAGTAATTATAGCGACCATCAATTATCAGTAATTATAGCGACCATCAATTGTCAGTAATTATAGCGACCATCAATTATCAGTAATTATAGCAACCATCAATTATCAGTAATTATAGCAACCATCAATTATCAGTAATTATAGCAACCATCAATTATCAGTAATTATAGCGACCATCAATTATCAGTAATTATAGCGACCATCAATTGTCAGTAATTATAGCGACCATCAATTATCAGTAATTATAGCAACCATCAATTATCAGTAATTATAGCAACCATCAATTATCAGTAATTATAGCAACCATCAATTATCAGTAATTATAGCAACCATCAATTATCAGTAATTATAGCGACCATCAATTGTCAGTAATTATAGCGACCATCAATTATCAGTAATTATAGCAACCATCAATTATCAGTAATTATAGCAACCATCAATTATCAGTAATTATAGCAACCATCAATTATCAGTAATTATAGCGACCATCAATTATCAGTAATTATATTAGTAATTATAGTAATTTTTCCTGTGTGTGTACGTACATTTGTGTGCACCTGCGTGTGTACATTTTCATGTGTACTTGTGTGTACACATTTGTGTGCGTACCTTCATGTGGTAGCAGAGAATTAGACTTAGCTCCTGGCCCTCTCCTAGCCTCGTCAGGCCTATCGTACCTACTCTTAAAACTGTGTACAGTGTCTGCCACTTCGTCGAGGTGATTCCACTTACTGACATCCCTGTAACTCATCTGTGTCTTCAACTTCCAGTTGTGCCCCTGTGTACCTCTTTCCCGCCTCTCAAACAGTGCTTTGAGTATTTTGTATATCTTCTTGGGTCTTGTCCTCCAGGGTCGTTAAATACAACTCCATTATGATGGACCTACCTAGCATGGGCCAGTAGGCCTGCTGCAGTGCTCGTACTAATCATGTTGTATACTTGTAGACTTTCTGTAGTTTCTTAACCTGCTTGCTCAGGTGTGGGTTCCACACTGGTGCTGTGTCCTCTAAGATGATCCTGATATATCTTGTATAAAGCAACAGACCAGCACTGACTGTAGACGTGTTTTGAACCTCTGGTGATATGCTAGGTGCTGTGTTTACCCCCAGGTCTACAGTCACTGGTGATATGCTAGGTGTTGTGTTTACCCCCAGATCTACACTCACTGGTGATATGCTAGGTGCTGTGTTTACCCCCAGATCTACACTCACTGGTGATATGCTAGGTGCTGTGTTTACCCCCAGGTCTACACTCACTGGTGATATGCTAGGTGCTGTGTTTACCCCCAGATCTACACTCACTGGTGATATGCTAGGTGCTGTGTTTACCCCTAGATCTACACTCACTGGTGATATGCTAGGTGTTGTGTTTACCCCCAGATCTACACTCACTGGTGATATGCTAGGTGCTGTGTTTACCCCCAAGATCTACACTCACTGGTGATATGCTAGGTGCTGTGTTTACCCCCAGATCTACACTCACTGGTGATATGCTAGGTACTGTGTTTACCCCCAAGATCTACACTCACTGGTGATATGCTAGGTGCTGTGTTTACCCCCAAGATCTACACTCACTGGTGATATGCTAGGTGCTGTGTTTACCCCCAGATCTACACTCACTGGTGATATGCTAGGTGCTGTGTTTACCCCCAGATCTACACTCACTGGTGATATGCTAGGTACTGTGTTTACCCCCAAGATCTACACTCACTGGTGATATGCTAGGTGCTGTGTTTACCCCCATATCTACACTCACTGGTGATATGCTAGGTACTGTGTTTACCCCCAAGATCTACACTCACTGGTGATATGCTAGGTGCTGTGTTTGCCCCCAAGATCTACACTCACTGGTGATATGCTAGGTGTTGTGTTTACCCCCAGATCTACACTCACTGGTGATATGATAGGTGTTGTGTTTACGCCCAGATCTACATTCATTGGTGATATGCTAGGTGCTGTGTTTACCCCAAAGATCTACACTCACTGGTGATATGCTAGGTACTGTGTTTACCCCCAGGTCTACACTCACTGGTGATATGCTAGGTACTGTGTTTACCCCCAGGTCTACACTCACTGGTGATATGCTAGGTGCTGTGTTTACCCCCAGATCTACACTCACTGGTGATATGCTAGGTGCTGTGTTTACCCCCAGATCTACACTCACTGGTGATATGCTAGGTGCTGTGTTTACCCCCAGATCTACACTCACTAGTGATATGCTAGGTGCTGTGTTTACCCCCAGATCTACACTCACTGGTGATATGCTAGGTGTTGTGTTTACCCCCAGATCTACACTCACTGGTGATATGCTAGGTGCTGTGTTTACCCCCAGATCTACACTCACTGGTGATATGCTAGGTGCTGTGTTTACCCCCAGATCTACACTCACTGGTGATATGCTAGGTGCTGTGTTTACCCCCAGGTCTACACTCACTAGTGATATGCTAGGTGCTGTGTTTACCCCCAGGTCTACACTCACTGGTGATATGCCAGGTACTGTGTTTACCCCCAGATCTACACTCACTAGTGATATGGTAGGTACTGTGTTTAACCCCAGGTCTACACTCACTGGTGATATGCTAGGTACTGTGTTTACCCCCAGGTCTACACTCACTGATGATCGGCTAGGTGCTGTGTTTACCCCCAGGTCTACAGTCACTGGTGATATGCTAGGTACTGTGTTTACCCCCAGGTCTACAC
The DNA here is from genome assembly GCF_038502225.1 of Cherax quadricarinatus. Lineage (NCBI taxonomy): Eukaryota > Metazoa > Arthropoda > Malacostraca > Decapoda > Parastacidae > Cherax > Cherax quadricarinatus. Next base: position 6,343,603 of record NC_091389.1, on the reverse strand, counting down.
TCACTGGTGATATGCTAGGTACTGTGTTTACCCCCAGGTCTACACTCACTGGTGATATGCTAGGTACTGTGTTTACCCCCAGGTCTACACTCACTGGTGATATGCTAAGTGTTGTGTTTACCCCCAGATCTACATTCACTGGTGATATGCTAGGTACTGTGTTTACCCCCAGGTCTACACTCACTGGTGATATGCTAGGTGTTGTGTTTACCCCCAGATCTACACTCACTGGTGATATGCTAGGTGTTGTGTTTACCCCCAGGTCTACACTCACTGGTGATATGCTAGGTACTGTGTTTACCCCCAGGTCTACACTCACTGGTGATATGCTAGGTGTTGTGTTTACCCCCAGGTCTACACTCACTGGTGATATGCTAGGTACTGTGTTTACCCCCAGGTCTACACTCACTGGTGATATGCTAGGTGTTGTGTTTACCCCCAGGTCTACACTCACTGGTGATATGCTAGGTGTTGTGTTTACCCCCAGGTCTACACTCACTAGTGATATGCTAGGTACTGTGTTTACCCCCAGGTCTACACTCACTGGTGATATGCTAGGTACTGTGTTTACCCCCAGGTCTACACTCACTGGTGATATGCTAGGTGTTGTGTTTACCCCCAGGTCTACACTCACTGGTGATATGCTAGGTACTGTGTTTACCCCCAGGTCTACACTCACTGGTGATATGCTAGGTACTGTGTTTACCCCCAGATCTACACTCACTGGTGATATGCTAGGTACTGTGTTTACCCCCAGGTCTACACTCACTGGTGATATGCTAGGTACTGTGTTTACCCCCAGACCTACACTCACTGGTGATATGCTAGGTACTGTGTTTACCCCCAAGATCTACACTCACTAGTGACATGCTAGGTACTGTGTTTACCCCCAGATCTACACTCACTGGTGATATGCTAGGTACTGTGTTTACCCCCAGGTCTACACTCACTGGTGATATGCTAGGTACTGTGTTTACCCCCAGGTCTACACTCACTGGTGATATGCTAGGTACTGTGTTTATCCCCAGGTCTACACTCACTGGTGATATGCTAGGTACTGTGTTTACCCCCAGGTCTACACACACTGGTGATATGCTAGGTACTGTGTTTACCCCCAGGTCTACACTCACTGGTGATATGCTAGGTGTTGTGTTTACCCCCAGGTCTACACTCACTGGTGATATGCTAGGTGTTGTGTTTACCCCCAGATCTACACTCGCTGGAGG
>NC_091389.1:6329877-6337377 GCF_038502225.1 Cherax quadricarinatus | reverse complement strand
GTATCTGGCTCTACGACTGTTCTCCTTATTCTCCTGGGTCCTTTGCCTTCTATATTTCTTCCATTCCCCAGCACACTTGGTTTTTGCCTCCCTGCACCTTTGGGAAAACCATGGGCTCATCCTGGCTTTTTCATTATTCCTGTTACACTTGGGTACAAACCTCTCCTCAGCCTCCTTGCATTTTGTTGCTACATATTCCATCATCTCCTTAACTGGCTTCCCTGCCAGTTCTCTGTCCCACTGAACCCCGTTCAGGAAGTTCCTCATTCCTGTGTAGTCCCCTTTCTTGTAGTTTGGCTTCATTCGTCCTGGCCTTCCTGCTTCTCCCTCCACTTGTGTGTTGTGTGTGTGTTGTGTGGTGTGTGTGTGTGTGTGTGTGTGTGTGTGTGTGTGTTGTGTGTGTGTGTTGTGTGTGTGTGTTGTGTGTGTGTTGTGTGTGTGTTGTGTGTGTGTTGTGTGTGTGTTGTGTGTGTTGTGTGTGTGTGTGTGTGTGTGTGTGTGTGTGTGTTGTGTGTGTTTTGTGTGTGTTGTGTGTGTGTGTGTGTGTGTGTGTGTGTGTGTGTGTGTGTGTGTGTGTGTGTGTGTGTGTGTGTGTGTGTGTGTGTGTGTTGTGTGTGTGTGTTGTGTGTGTGTGTTGTGTGTGTTGTGTGTGTGTGTGTTTTGTGTGTGTTGTTTGTGTGTGTTGTGTGTGTGTGTTGTGTGTGTGTGTTGTGTGTGTGTGTTGTGTGTGTGTGTTGTGTGTGTTGTGTGTGTGTGTGTGTTTTGTGTGTGTTGTTTGTGTGTGTTGTGTGTGTGTGTTGTGTGTGTGTGTTGTGTGTGTGTGTTGTGTGTGTGTGTGGTGTGTGTGTGTGTGTTGTGTGTGTGTGTGGTGTGTGTGTGTGTGTGTGTGTGTGTGTGTGTTGTGTGTGTGTGTGTGTGTGTGTTGTGTGTGTGTGTGTGTGTGTGTGTGTGTGTGTGTGTGTGTGTGTGTGTGTGTGTGTGTGTGTGTGTGTGTGTGTGTGTGTGTGTGTGTGTGTGTGTGTTTTGTGTGTGTGTGTGTGTGTGTGTGTGTACTCACCTAATTGTACTCACCTAATTGTGGTTGCAGGGGTCGAGACTCAGCTCCTGGCCCCGCCTCTTCACTGATCGCTACTGGGTCCTCTCTGCTTCCTGAGCTTTGTCATACCTCTTCTTAAAACTATGTATGGTTCCTGCCTCCACTACTTCACTTGCTAGGCTATTCCACTTGCTGACAACTCTATGACTGAAGAAATACTTCCTAACGTCCCTGTGACTCGTCTGAGTCTTCAGCTTCCAGTTGTGACCCCTTGTCCCTGTGTCCCCTCTCTGGAACATCCTATCTCTGTCCACCTTGTCTATTCCCCGCAGTATCTTGTATGTCGTTATCATGTCTCCCCTGACCCTTGTGTCCTCCAGTATCGTCAGTCCGTTTTCCCTCAACCTTTCCTCGTACGACATTTCCTTGAGCTCTGGGACTAGCCTTGTTGCAAACCTTTGTACTTTCTCTAACTTCTTGACGTGCTTGACCAGGTGTGGGTTCCAGACTGGTGCTGCATACTCCAGTATGGGCCTAACATACACAGTGTACAGTGTCTTGAACGATTCCTTATTAAGGTATCGGAACGCTATTCTCAGGTTTGCCAGGCGCCCGTATGCTGCAGCAGTTATTTGGTTGAGGTGTGCCTCCGGTGATGTGCTCGGTGTTATGGTCACCCCAAGGTCTTTCTCCCTGAGTGAGGTCTGTAGTCTTCCCATCTATTTTCTCAGGCTGGCAACCAGCTGTTTCTTGACAGGGTTCATGTCAGCGGGGTCTAGAAGGCTGTCAACCAGCTGTTTCTTGACAGGGATCATGTTAGCGGAGTCTAGAAGACTGTCAACCAGCTGTTTCTTGATAGGGTTCATGTTAGCGGGGTCTAGAAGACAGGCAACCAGCTGTTTCTTGACAGGGATCATGTTAGCGAGGTTTAGAAGGCTGCCAACCAGCTGTTTCTTGACAGAGTTCATGTTAGCGGGGTCTAGAAGGCAGTCACCCAGCTGTTTCTTGACAGGGTTCATGTTAGCGGGGTCTAGAAAGCTGGCAACCAGCTGTTTCTTGACAGGGTTCATGTCAGCGGGGTCTAGAAGGCTGGCAACCAGCTGTTTCTTGACAGGGATCATGTTAGCGGGGTCTAAAAGGCTGTCAACCAGCTGTTTCTTGATAAGGTTCATGTTAGCGGGGTCTAGAAGACAGGCAACCAGCTGTTTCTTGACAGGGTTCGTGTTAGCGAGGTCTAGAAGGCTGTCAACCAGCTGTTTCTTGACAGGGTTCATGTTAGCGGGGTCTAGAAGGCTGTCAACCAGCTGTTTCTTGGCAGGGTTCATGTTAGCGAGGTCTAGAAGGCTGGCAACCAGCTGTTTCTTGACAGGGTTCATGTTAGCGGGGTCTAGAAGGCTGTCAACATGCTGTTTCTTGACAGGGTTCATGTTAGCGGGGTCTAGAAGGCAGGCAACCAGCTGTTTCTTGACAGGGTTCATGTTAGCGGGGTCTAGAAGGCTGTCAACCAGCTGTTTCTTGACAAGGTTCATGTCAGCGGGGTCTAGAAGACAGTCAACCAGCTGTTTCTTGACAGGGTTCATGTCAGCGGGGTCTAGAAGACAGTCAACCAGCTGTTTCTTGACAGGGTTCATGTTAGCGGGGTCTAGCAAGCTATCAGCTGTTTTTTGTTAACACAGGTGGTTCGCCACCACACTATGTCAGTGGTTAACCAGGTTCTCTACTAGTACCTTAGCTGGGGGTACTAGTACCCCAGCTGGGTGTACTAGTACTTTAGCTAGGGGTACTAGTGCCCTAGCTAGGGGTACTAGTGCCCTAGCTGGGGGTACTAGCACCTTAGCTAGGGGTACTAGTGCCCTAGCTGGGGGTACTAGCACCTTAGCTAGGGGTACTAGTGCCCTAGCTGGGGGTACTAGTACCTTAGCTAGGGGTACTAGTGCCCTAGCTGGGGGTACTAGTACCTTACCTAGGGGTACTAGTGCCCTAGCTGGGGGTACTAGTGCCCTAGCTGGGGTACTAGTACTCTAGCTAGGGGTACCTCTAGCTGGGGTACTACTAGTACTCTAGCTAGGGGTACTACTAGTACTCTTAGCTAGGGGTACTAGTGCCCTAGCTGGGGGTACTAGTCCCTTAGCTTGGGGTACTAGTGCCCTAGCTGGGGTACTAGTGCCCTAGTACTAGTACTCTAGCTAGGGGGTACTAGTACTCTAGCTAGGGGTACTAGTGCCCTAGCTGGGGGGGTACTAGTACCTTAGCTAGGGGTACTAGTGCCCTAGCTGGGGTACTAGTACCTTAGCTAGGGGTACTAGTGCCCTAGCTGGGGGTACTAGTACCTTAGCTAGGGTACTAGTGCCCTAGCTGGGGGTACTAGTGCCCTAGCTGGGGTACTAGTACTCTAGCTAGGGGTACTAGTACTCTAGCTAGGGGTACTAGTGCCCTAGCTAGGGGTACTAGTGCCCTAGCTAGGGGTACTAGTGCCCTAGCCAGGGGTGCTAGTGCCCTAGCTGGGGGTACTACTACCCCAGCCTGAGGTACTAGTACCCCAGTTTGAGGTACTAGTACCCCAGCTGGGTGTACTAGTACCTCAGACTGGGGTACTAGTACCTCAGGCTGGGGGTACTAGTGCCCTAGCTGGGGGTACTAGTGCCCTAGCTGTGGGTACTAGTGCCCTAGCTGGGGGTACTAGTTCCCTAGCTGGGGGTACTAGTACCCTAGCTGGGGGTACTAGTACCCTAGCTGGGGGTACTAGTGCCCTAGCTGGGGGTACTAGTACCCTAGCTGGGGGTACTAGTTCCCTAGCTGGGGGTACTAGTTCCCTAGCTGGGGGTACTAGTACCCTAGCTGGGGGTACTAGTGCCCTAGCTGGGGGTACTAGTTCCCTAGCTGGGGGTACTAGTTCCCTAGCTGGGGGTACTAGTACCCTAGCTGGGGGTACTAGTGCCCTAGCTGGGGGTACTAGTGCCCTAGCTGGGGGTACTAGTGCCCTAGCTGGGGGTACTAGTGCCCTAGCTGGGGGTACTCGTACCCTAGCTGGGGGTACTAGTGCCCTAGCTGGGGGTACTAGTACCCTAGCTGGGGGTACTAGTTCCCTAGCTGGGGGTACTAGTACCCTAGCTGGGGGTACTAGTGCCCTAGCTGTGGGTACTAGTGCCCTAGCTGGGGGTACTAGTTCCCTAGCTGGGGGTACTAGTACCCTAGCTGGGGGTACTAGTGCCCTAGCTGGGGGTACTAGTGCCCTAGCTGGGGTACTAGTACTCTAGCTAGGGGTACTAGTACTCTAGCTAGGGGTACTAGTGCCCTAGCTGGGGGTACTAGTACCTTAGCTAGGGGTACTAGTGCCCTAGCTGGGGTACTAGTACCTTAGCTAGGGGTACTAGTGCCCTAGCTGGGGTACTAGTACCTTAGCTAGGGGTACTAGTGCCCTAGCTGGGGGTACTAGTACCTTAGCTAGGGGTACTAGTGCCCTAGCTGGGGGTACTAGTGCCCTAGCTGGGGTACTAGTACTCTAGCTAGGGGTACTAGTACTCTAGCTAGGGGTACTAGTGCCCTAGCTAGGGGTACTAGTGCCCTAGCTAGGGGTACTAGTGCCCTAGCCAGGGGTGCTAGTGCCCTAGCTGGGGGTACTACTACCCCAGCCTGAGGTACTAGTACCCCAGTTTGAGGTACTAGTACCCCAGCTGGGTGTACTAGTACCTCAGACTGGGGTACTAGTACCTCAGGCTGGGGGTACTAGTGCCCTAGCTGGGGGTACTAGTGCCCTAGCTGGGGGTACTAGTGCCCTAGCTGGGGGTACTAGTTCCCTAGCTGGGGGTACTAGTGCCCTAGCTGGGGGTACTAGTGCCCTAGCTGGGGGTACTAGTTCCCTAGCTGGGGGTACTAGTTCCCTAGCTGGGGGTACTAGTGCCCTAGCTGGGGGTACTAGTTCCCTAGCTGGGGGTACTAGTGCCCTAGCTGGGGGTACTAGTGCCCTAGCTGGGGGTACTAGTTCCCTAGCTGGGGGTACTAGTACCCTAGCTGGGGTACTAGTGCCCTAGCTGGGGGTACTAGTTCCCTAGCTGGGGGTACTAGTTCCCTAGCTGGGGGTACTAGTGCCCTAGCTGGGGGTACTAGTGCCCTAGCTGGGGGTACTAGTTCCCTAGCTGGGGGTACTAGTTCCCTAGCTGGGGGTACTAGTTCCCTAGCTGGGGGTACTAGTTCCCTAGCTGGGGGTACTAGTGCCCTAGCTGGGGGTACTAGTGCCCTAGCTGGGGGTACTAGTTCCCTAGCTGGGGGTACTAGTTCCCTAGCTGGGGGTACTAATGCCCTACAATCATTGTTGGGTACTACTACTACCCCAGGTAAGGGGTACAACCATATCAACCACAACCATTATAACTACCATTACCACCCACGCCACTAGTAGCCCCCGGTCACAGCAACCACAACTACAACCATTATAACTACCATTACCACCCACGCCACTAGTAGCCCCCCCGTCACAGCAACCACAACTACAACCATTATAACTACCATTACCACCCACGCCACTAGTACCCCCCCCGTCACAGCAAACACAACTACAACCTTTATAACTACCATTACCACCCACGCCACTAGTAGCCCCCCGTCACAGCAACCACAACTACAACCATTATAACTACCATTACCACCCACGCCACTAGTAGCCCCCCCGGTCACAGCAACCACAACTACAACCATTATAACTACCATTACCACCCACGCCACTAGTAGCCCCCCCCGGTCACAGCAACCACAACTACAACCATTATAACTACCATTACCACCCACGCCACTAGTAGCCCCCCCCCGGTCACATCAACCACAACTACAACCATTATAACTACCATTACCACCCACGCCACTAGTAGCCCCCCGGTCACAGCAACCACAACTACAACCATTATAACTACCATTACCACCCACGCCACTAGTAGCCCCCCCGTCACAGCAACCACAACTACAACCATTATAACTACCATTACCACCCACGCCACTAGTAGCCCCCCCGTCACAGCAACCACAACTACAACCATTATAACTACCATTACCACCCACGCCACTAGTAGCCCCCCGTCACAGCAACCACAACCACAACCATTATAACTACCATTACCACCCACGCCACTAGTAGCCCCCCCGTCACAGCAACCACAACCTACAACCATTATAACTACCATTACCACCCACGCCACTAGTAGCCCCCCCGTCACAGCAACCACAACTACAACCATTATAACTACCATTACCACCCACGCCACTAGTAGCCCCCCGTCACAGCAACCACAACCACAACCATTATAACTACCATTACCACCCACGCCACTAGTACCCCCCCCGTCACAGCAACCACAACTACAACCATTATAACTACCATTACCACCCACGCCACTAGTAGCCCCCCGTCACAGCAACCACAACTACAACCATTATAACTACCATTACCACCCACGCCACTAGTAGCCCCCCCGTCACAGCAACCACAACCACAACCATTATAACTACCATTACCACCCACGCCACTAGTAGCCCCGTCACAGCAACCACAACTACAACCATTATAACTACCATTACCACCCACGCCACTAGTAGCCCCCGTCACAGCAAACCTACAACTACAACCATTATAACTACCATTACCACTCCACGCCATTAGTAGCCCCCGTCACAGCAACCACAACTACAACCATTATAACTACCATTACCACCTCCCACGCCACTAGTAATTCCCGTCACAGCAACCACAACTACAACCATTATAACTACCATTACCACCCACGCCACTAGTACCTCCCCGTCACAGCAACCACAACCATTATAACTACCATTACCACCCACGCCACTAGTAGCCCCGTCACAGCAACCACAACTACAACCATTATAACTACCATTACCACCCACGCCACTAGTAGCCCCCCGTCACAGCAAACCACAACTACAACCATTATAACTACCATTACCACCCACGCCACTAGTACCCCGTCACAGCAACCACAACCATTATAACTACCATTACCACCCACGCCACTAGTAGCCCCCCGTCACAGCAACCACAACTACAACCATTATAACTACCATTACCACCCACGCCACTAGTACCCCCCCCGTCACAGCAACCACAACCATTATAACTACCATTACCACCCACGCCACTAGTAGCCCCCCCGTCACAGCAACCACAACTACAAACCATTATAACTACCATTCCACCCACGCCACTAGTAGCCCCCCGTCACAGCAACCACAACTACAACCATTATAACTACCATTACCACCCACGCCACTAGTACCCCCCCGTCACAGCAACCACAACCATTATAACTACCATTACCACCCACGCCACTAGTAGCCCCCCCCCGTCACAGCAACCACAACTACAACCATTATAACTACCATTACCACCCACGCCACTAGTAGCCCCCGTCACAGCAACCACAACTACAACCATTATAACTACCATTACCACCCAC
>NC_091389.1:6319877-6324877 GCF_038502225.1 Cherax quadricarinatus | reverse complement strand
ACGCTAGGAATCCTTAACTTGTAAATAGCTTGTCAATAACGCTAGGAATCCAAGTCTTTTAGGCATAACAGGCGACCCACTACCTATAACAGCGACCTGCACAGCTCAGAAGTGCTCCATCTCCAGAATGGTCTTCAGGTTGTGGTCTCCAGGCGGTGGTCTCCAGGTAGAGTGCTTCATGGTCAAGGAGCAACAAGGTCATTCACCTGATGATTAGTTTTCCTTACATCGGTAGGATGGAACCACCTCTACTAATAGTCAGGAAAAAACTGACCACTTTGCTGCCAAGATGCAAGTTCCTGATCCAGCGTGGGACCCTCCTTGGTTAGCTTCAAGAACTCTGTCAAAGGGACACACATTGGGTAGCAGCAAAAACTGTGTCAAAACTGTCAGCGGGGTCATTGGGCTAATCCGTGGGGGGGGACATGGACCTGCTCCACATGGGTCAGTAGGCCTGTTGCAGTGTTCCTTCTTTATGTGCTTATGTGACAATAAGGCAGGAGTAGGTGCATCTTCTTAAATCGCTTGACCAAGAAAAGGCTGTCGGCCCAGACAAGTTGAGCCCAAGATTGCTGAGATGTGCAGACCAGCTAGCAGCACCTCTAACTCGCATCTTTCAGCACTGCCTAGTACAGTGTAAATGGCCCTCTCTATGGAATGAGGCAAATGTAGTCCCTGTTCACAAAAAGAAGAGCAGAGCAGAAATCAGCAACTACAGACCAGTGTCACTCCTGTCAATCACTGGTAAGATCCTTGAGACAATAATCTCAAGACAAATGACAGAGTTGTTGGACTACCACTCACTACTTTGTGATCGTCAATATGGCTTCAGGAAAGGTTACTCTGCTGCTGATCTGTTGTTAAACCTCTCCACTAAGTGGCACCAGTCACTGGATGAATCCAAAGTCAGCTGTGTGGTAGCACTGGACATTGCTGGCGCTTTCCACCGGGTGTGGCACCAGGGCCTCTTAGCAAAACTTCAAGCACTGGCAATTGTAGGCTCTATACTATGTCTCCTCAGTGATTACCTTCATGGTAGATCTCTAAGTGTAGTTCTCAATGAACAGAATCAGCAAGACATCCTATTGGGGCAAGTGTTCCACAAGGAAGCGTGCTGGGACCATTGTTATGGAATGTCTACTTCAACGACCTCCTTCATCTCATCCCAGAATCACATGCATATGCAGACGACTGTACACTGACATTCACTTATCCAAGAAAGGAAATGCCAGCTGCTCTAAGCTACATTAATCACCAGCTTACAGTTGTATCAGACTGGGGAAAAACAATGGCAGGTCAAATTTGCTCCTGAGAAAACACAAATGGTCTCTAGACACCATGATGGCAATGCTGGAGCAGTGGTAAGAATGATGGTCTAGGCAACATGATGTGGTAAGAATGATGTTTAGACACCATGATGGTGGTAAGAATGAATGGGAGAGTGTTGGTACCTGGGGATGAGGCTGATATCCTTGGAGTGAAATTTGACTCCTAACTAACCATTAAGAACCACGTTGTAAATCTTGCAAACAAGGCAGCTGGGAAGCTTACAGCACTTATACGTATCTCGCATCTGCTTGACAGTAGAAGTTGCAAGATTCTGTACGAGGCACAAGCACGCTCACACCTTGAGTATGCTCCACTTTCATGGATTGCCTACCCCCCCCCCTCATCTCATCTGCGACTGTTTGACAGAGAAGAGAACAGAGCAAGACTCATCTCTGGCCTGGACCCATCCTGGATAGATGTCATTTCGGCAGTCGTCAACACTAGAGGGATTTTTTGAAGTTGCCACGTGACTCCACTTTGAGGACAGCAAGAAGACAGCTACTACACCACAAGACGGACAGCCAGCAGCAACTTCACTCTCACTGTACACTTCTCCAGAACATCACTTCGTCCAAGATCATTTATTCCCAGGACGACTTGAGTTTGGAACACATTCGTACAGCATTATGATGTCAATGAGATAAAGTCAGTTGATCAAATAAAATCACTGGCCTACAGCTGGCTCCAACTTCATCCTGTCTCACAGATGGCTCCAACTTCATCCTGTCTCACAGATGGCTCCAACTTCATCCTGTCTCACAGATGGCTCCAACTTCATCCTGTCTCACAGATGGCTCCAACTTCATCCTGTCTCACAGATGGCTCCAACTTCATCCTGTCTCACAGATGGCTCCAACTTCATCCTGTCTCACAGATGGCTCCAACTTCATCCTGTCTCACAGATGGCTCCAACTTCATCCTGTCTCACAGATGGCTCCAACTTCATCCTGCTCCATATTTACACGTCTCATAACAATAAAAAGGCTTTAAAATGAGCTGAGTAACAACTCTTAGCTTGTAAATAAAGTTAGAAACTATTAACCTTAGCTTGTAAAACAGAGAGAGAGAGAGAGAGAGAGGGGGGGAAGGAGAGAGAGAGAGAGAGAGAGAGAGAGAGAGAGAGAGAGAGAGAGAGAGAGAGAGAGAGAGAGAGAGAGAGAGAGAGAGAGAGGGAAGGAGAGAGAGGGAAGGAGAGAGAGGGAAGGAGAGAGAGGGAAGGAGAGAGAGGGAAGGAGAGAGAGAGGGAAGGAGAGAGAGAGGGAAGGAGAGAGAGGGAAGGAGGGAAGGAGGGAAGGAGAGAGAGGGAAGGAGAAAGAGGGAAGGAGAAAGAGGGAAGGAGGGAAGGAGGGAGAGGGAAGGAGAAAGAGGGAAGGAGAAAGAGGGAAGGAGAGAGAGGGAAGGAGAGAGAGAGGGAAGTAGAGAGAGGGAAGGAGAGAGAGAGGGAAGGAGAGAGAGAGGGAAGGAGAGAGAGGGAAGGAGAGAGAGGGAAGGAGAGAGAGAGGGAAGGAGAGAGAGGGAAGGAGAGAGAGAGGGAAGGAGAAAGAGGGAAGGAGAAAGAGGGAAGGAGAGAGAGGGAAGGAGAGAGAGAGGGAAGGAGAGAGAGAGGGAAGGAGAGAGAGAGGGAAGGAGAAAGAGGGAAGGATAGAGAGAGGGAAGTAGAGAGAGGGAAGGAGAGAGAGAGGGAAGGAGAGAGAGAGGGAAGGAGAGAGAGAGGGAGGGGGAGAGAATCAACAAGCATCCACCTTCTCCCAGTCTTCCTTCTTCCCATTTTACCTCTTCCTCCTACATCTCCACCTCTCCTTCCTTCTACCTGCCTCTCTCCTCCTCCTCTCCCTCACTTCCCTGGTCAACACAGTCTTACATTCCACCTACCATTCTCCACCTCCCACTTCTCTTGCAACAAAGACACTTTTCTTACTCCTTCCCTTCTTTCATTGTTAATGCTTCTGTTTTCCATCCTGTGACTGTGTTCTCTTTATCTTCGGTCGTCTTTATTCTCTTTTGCTTCTTATGTTATCTTTAGTCAAGCCACACAGGATGTAAAACCAACTGGGGGAGTTGAATGATAGCTCTAGGCCTTTTGTGTTGCAATCAAACTTATCAGGAGCTTTCAATGTTGCAGAAATATATATATATATGCACACTTACTGGCCACTTTATTAGGTACATCTATACACCTGCTTGTTAATGCCAATACCTTATCAGCGAATCAGGTGGCAGCACCTCAATGCCTAAAAGTATACAGATATGTTCACAAGATTTAGTTGTTCATAGTGAACATCAGTATGGGGAAGAAGTGTTCACTTAGTGACCGAGTGGAATGATTGTTGGTGGTAGATGAGCTCTGTCCCAGTGACTGATGATTTCCTGGGATATTCGCTCACAACTAAAAAAAGCATCTCTGAAGGCACAACATATCGGACCTTGAGGTGGATGGGCATGAAAACACCTTGATAATGAGAGAGGCCAGAGTAGATTTGCCAGCCTAAATCAAGAGGAAGGTGACAGTAACTCAAATAACCATGCATTACAACAGTGGCATGCAGAGCATCTCTGAATGCACAAAACATCTAACCCTGAAGTTGATGGGGTACAGCAGCAAACCATGTTGGGTTCGATTCCTGTCAGCTAATAGGAACCTGAGGCCACAGTGGTCACAGTCTCACCAAAATTGGGCAGCTGAAGATTGGAAAAATATCGCCTGGTCTGATGAATCAATTTCGGGATACGACTTACAATTGATAGTCAGAATTTGGTGTAAACAAAATGAATGTACTGATCGATTCTGATTAGTCTCAGTGGTTCAGTCTGGTGGTGTCAGTGCTGCTGGTGGTGTTAATGCTGCTGCTGCTGGTGGTGGTGTTAGTGCTGCTGCTGCTGGTGTTACTGCTGCTGCTGATGCTAGTGGTGTTAGTGCTGCTGCTGGTGGTGTTAGTGCTGCTGCTGGTGGTGTTAGTGCTGTTGCTGCTGCTGGTGGTGATGCTAGTGGTGTTAGTGCTGCTGCTGGTGGTGTTAGTGCTGTTGCTGCTGCTGGTGGTGGTGTTAGTGCTGCTGCTGATGCTAGTGGTGTTAGTGCTGCTGCTGGTGGTGTCAGTGCTGCTGCTGGTGGTGTCAGTGCTGCTGGTGGTGTTAATGCTGCTGCTGCTGGTGTTAATGCTGCTGCTGCTGGTGTTAGTGCTGCTGCTGATGCTAGTGGTGTTAGTGCTGCTGCTGCTGGTGGTGTTAATGCTGCTGCTGCTGGTGGTGGTGTTAGTGCTGCTGCTGCTGGTGGTGTTAGTGCTGCTGCTGCTGGTGTTAGTGCTGGTGGTGTTAGTGCTGCTGCTGGTGGTGGTAGTGCTGCTGGTGGTGTTAATGCTGCTGCTGCTGGTGGTGTTAGTGCTGCTGCTGCTGCTGCTAGTGGTGTTAGTGCTGCTGCTGGTGGTGTTAGTGCTGCTGCTGCTGGTGGTGGTGTTAGTGCTGCTGCTGATGCTAGTGGTGTTAGTGCTGCTGCTGGTGGTGTTAGTGCTGCTGCTGGTGGTGGTGCTAGTGCTGCTGCTGGTGGTGGTGTTAGTGCTGCTGCTGGTGGTGGTGCTAGTGCTGCTGCTGGTGGTTGTGTTAGTGCTGCTGCTGCTGTGTTAGTGCTGCTGCTGCTGTGTTAGTGCTGCTGCTGCTGTGTTAGTGCTGCTGCTGCT
>NC_091389.1:6299877-6314877 GCF_038502225.1 Cherax quadricarinatus | reverse complement strand
GGAGAAGTAGAAAGTAATGGGAAAAGTAGAAAGTAATGGGAGAAGTAGAAAGTAATGGGAGTAGAAAGTAATGGGAGTAGAAAGTAATGGGAGTAAAAATTAATGGGAAAAGTAGAAAGTAATGGGAGTAGAAAGTAATGGGAGTAGAAAGTAATGGGAAAAGTAGAAAGTAATGGGAGTAGAAAGTAATGGGAGTAGAAAGTAATGGGAGTAGAAAGTAATGGGAGTAGAAAGTAATGGGAAAAGTAGAAAGTAATGGGAGTAGAAAGTAATGGGAAAAGTAGAAAGTAATGGGAAAAGTAGAAAGTAATGGGAGTAGAAAGTAATGGGAGTAGAAAGTAATGGGAAAAGTAGAAAATAATGGGAGTAGAAAGTAATGGGAAAAGTAGAAAGTAATGTGAAGAGAAAATAATTGGAAAAAGAAAGCATTGGGAAAAGTAGACAGTAATGGGAAAAAGTAGAAAGTAATAGAAAAAGTAGGAGAAAGTAATGGAAAAAGTAGGAAAAAGTAATGGGAAAAGTAGGAGAAAGTAATGGGAAAAGTAGAAAGTAATGGGAGAAGTAGAAAGTAGTGGGAAAGCACTAGAGAAAGCATTAGAAGAAATTAAAAAAACAGAAAGTACTGGAAAATTATTAAATTACAGATAAAATAGATAAAATATTAAAGAGAAAGTATTAAAAAACACATCATTAGAAAGTCATTAGTAAAACAGAGAAAGTAATAAAAAGAAAGTTTATATTATAGAGCACATTATGAACCATAAGTGAAAGTTGCAGAATGAACCGTAAGTGAAAGTTGCAGAATGAACCGTAAGTGAAAGTTGCAGAATGAACCATAAGTGAAAGTCGCAGAATGAACCATAAGTGAAAGTTGCAGAGAATGATGAACCACAAGTGAAAGTTGCAGAATGAACCGCAAGTGAAAGTCGCAGAATGAACAGTAAGTGAAAGTTGCAGAATGAACCATAAGTGAAAGTTGCAGAATGAACCGTAAGTGAAAGTTGCAGAATGAACCATAAGTGAAAGTTGCAGAATGAACCATAAGTGAAAGTTGCAGAATGAACCATAAGTGAAAGTTGCAGAATGAACCGTAAGTGAAAGTTGCAGAATGAACCATAAGTGAAAGTTGCAGAATGAACCGTAAGTGAAAGTTGCAGAATGAACCATAAGTGAAAGTAACAGAATGAACCGTAAGTGAAAGTTGCAGAATGAACCATAAGTGAAAGTAACAGAATGAACCGTACCTGGAGTTTACCTGGAGAGAGTTCCGGGGGTCAACGCCCCCGCGGCCCGGTCTGTGACCAGGCCTCCTGGTGGATCAGAGCCTGATCAACCAGGCTGTTGCTGCTGGATGCACGCAAACCAACGTACGAGCCACAGCCCGGCTGGTCAGGAACCGACTTTAGGTGCTTGTCCAGTGCCAGCTTGAAGACTGCCAGGGGTCTGTTGGTAATCCCCCTTATGTGTGCTGGGAGGCAGTTGAACAGTCTCGGGCCCCTGACACTTATTGTATGGTCTCTTAACATGCTAGTGACACCCCTGCTTTTCATTGGGGGGATGGTGCATCGTCTGCCAAGTCTTTTGCTTTCGTAGTGAGTGATTTTCGTGTGCAAGTTCGGTACTAGTCCCTCTAGGATTTTCCAGGTGTATATAATCATGTATCTCTCCCTCCTGCGTTCCAGGGAATACACCGTAAGTGAAAGTAACAGAATGAACCGTAAGTGAAAGTTGCAGAATGAACCGTAAGTGAAAGTAACAGAATGAACCGTAAGTGAAAGTTGCAGAATGAACCGTAAGTGAAAGTTGCAGAATGAACCGTAAGTGAAAGTTGCAGAATGAACCATAAGTGAAAGTAACAGAATGAACCGTAAGTGAAAGTTGCAGAATGAACCATAAGTGAAAGTAACAGAATGAACCGTAAGTGAAAGTTGCAGAATGAACCGTAAGTGAAAGTAACAGAATGAACCGTAAGTGAAAGTTGCAGAATGAACCATAAGTGAAAGTAACAGAATGAACCGTAAGTGAAAGTTGCAGAATGAACCATAAGTGAAAGTAACAGAATGAACCGTAAGTGAAAGTTGCAGAATGAACCGTAAGTGAAAGTAACAGAATGAACCGTAAGTGAAAGTTGCAGAATGAACCGTAAGTGAAAGTAACAGAATGAACCGTAAGTGAAAGTTGCAGAATGAACCGTAAGTGAAAGTAACAGAATGAACCGTAAGTGAAAGTTGCAGAATGAACCGTAAGTGAAAGTAACAGAATGAACCGTAAGTGAAAGTTGCAGAATGAACCATAAGTGAAAGTTGCAGAATGAACCATAATTGAAAGTTGCAGAATGAACCATAATTGAAAGTTGCAGAATGAACCATAATTGAAAGTTGCAGAATGAACCATAAGTGAAAGTTGCAGAATGAACCATAAGTGAAAGTTGCAGAATGAACCATAAGTGAAAGTTGCAGAATGAACCATAAGTGAAAGTTGCAGAATGAACCATAATTGAAAGTTGCAGAATGAACCATAATTGAAAGTTGCAGAATGAACCATAATTGAAAGTTGCAGAATGAACCATAAGTGAAAGTTGCAGAATGAACCATAAGTGAAAGTTGCAGAATGAACCATAAGTGAAAGTTGCAGAATGAACCATAAGTGAAAGTTGCAGAATGAACTGTAAGTGAAAGTTGCAGAATGAACCCTAAGTTAAACAGAATGAACCGTAAGTGAAAGTTGCAGAGAATGATGAACCATAAGTGAAAGTTGCAGAGAATGATGAACCATAAGTGAAAGTTGCAGAGAATGATGAACCATAAGTGAAAGTTGCAGAGAATGATGAACCACAAGTGAAAGTTGCAGAGAATGATGAACCACAAGTGAAAGTTGCAGAGAATGATGAACCATAAGTGAAAGTTGCAGAGAATGATGAACCATAAGTGAAAGTTGCAGAATGAACCGTAAGTGAAAGTTGCAGAGAATGATGAACCACAAGTGAAAGCACCATAAAATAACTAGTCCAATTGTACTTTGTGTGAATTCTGAATAAAAAAAAAGAGCAAAAAACAAAAATCAAGTAAAAAAAGCAAAACAATAACAGCAAAACAACATGAAAGACAAGAAGAGCAGGAAAACAAAAAAGGGAACAAAAACAAGCGACCATAACGAGAGAGTTTATCGCCGGTGTTAAAAATCAGAGAAAAAACTTGGGTGATAATTTTTCACATTAACAAGAACTAAAAAGAGAAAAAAATGTAAAAAAATGGATATGTAACCTTTAAAACACTGACCACAGGGGGAAAATAACAATGGTGAACAATATTAGAGAAAGCTGAAGGGAAAGCTGAAGAGAAAGGTGAGAAAGCTGAAGAGAAAGGTGAAGAGAAAGGTGAGAAAGCTGAAGGGAAAGCTGAGAAAGCTGAAGGGAAAGCTGAAGAGAAAGGTGGGAAAGCTGAAGGGAAAGCTGAAGAGAAAGGTGGGAAAGCTGAAGGGAAAGCTGAAGAGAAAGGTGAGAAAGCTGAGAAAGCTGAAGGGAAAGCTGAAGAGAAAGGTGGGAAAGCTGAAGGGAAAGCTGAAGGGAAAGGTGAGAAAGCTGAAGGGAAAGGTGAGAAAACTGAAGGGAAAGATGAGAAAGCTGAAGGGAAAGGTGAGAAAGTTGAAGGGAAAGGTGAGAAAGCTGAAGGGAAAGCTGAAGAGAAAGGTGGGAAAGCTGAAGGGAAAGCTGAAGAGAAAGGTGAGAAAGCTGAAGGGAAAGGTGAGAAAGCTGAAGGGAAAGGTGAGAAAACTGAAGGGAAAGGTGAGAAAGCTGAAGGGAAAGGTGAGAAAACTGAAGGGAAAGGTGAGAAAACTGAAGGGAAAGGTGAGAAAGCTGAAGGGAAAGGTGAGAAAGCTGAAGGGAAAGATGAAAAAGCTGAAGGGAAAGGTGAGAAAGCTGAAGGGAAAGGTGAGAAAGCTGAAGGGAAAGGTGAGAAAGCTGAAGGGAAAGGTGAGAAAGCTGAAGGGAAAGGTGAGAAAGCTGAAGGGAAAGGTAAGAAAGCTGAAGGGAAAGGTGAGAAAGCTGAAGGGAAAGGTGAGAAAGCTGAAGGGAAAGGTGAGAAAGCAGAAGGGAAAGGTGAGAAAACTGAAGGGAAAGGTAAGAAAGCTGAAGGGAAAGGTGAGAAAGCTGAAGGGAAAGGTGAGAAAGCTGAAGGGAAAGGTGAGAAAGCAGAAGGGAAAGGTGAGAAAGCTGAAGGGAAAGGTAAGAAAGCTGAAGGGAAAGGTGAGAAAGCTGAAGGGAAAGGTGAGAAAGCTGAAGGGAAAGGTGAGAAAGCTGAAGGGAAAGGTGAGAAAGCAGAAGGGAAAGGTGAGAAAGCTGAAGGGAAAGGTGAGAAAGCTGAAGGGAAAGGTGAGAAAGCTGAAGGGAAAGGTGAGAAAGCTGAAGGGAAAGGTGAGAAAGCTGAAGGGAAAGGTGAGAAAGCTGAAGGGAAAGGTGAGAAAGCTGAAGGGAAAGGTGAGAAAGCTGAAGGGAAAGGTAAGAAAGCTGAAGGGAAAGGTGAGAAAGCTGAAGGGAAAGGTGAGAAAGCTGAAGGGAAAGGTGAGAAAGCAGAAGGGAAAGGTGAGAAAACTGAAGGGAAAGGTAAGAAAGCTGAAGGGAAAGGTGAGAAAGCTGAAGGGAAAGGTGAGAAAGCTGAAGGGAAAGGTGAGAAAGCAGAAGGGAAAGGTGAGAAAGCTGAAGGGAAAGGTAAGAAAGCTGAAGGGAAAGGTGAGAAAGCTGAAGGGAAAGGTGAGAAAGCTGAAGGGAAAGGTGAGAAAGCTGAAGGGAAAGGTGAGAAAGCAGAAGGGAAAGGTGAGAAAGCTGAAGGGAAAGGTGAGAAAGCTGAAGGGAAAGGTGAGAAAGCTGAAGGGAAAGGTGAGAAAGCTGAAGGGAAAGGTGAGAAAGCTGAAGGGAAAGGTGAGAAAGCTGAAGGGAAAGGTGAGAAAGCAGAAGGGAAAGGTGAGAAAGCTGAAGGGAAAGGTGAGAAAGCTGAAGGGAAAGGTGAGAAAGCTGAATGGAAAGGTGAGAAAACTGAAGGGAAAGCTGAAGAGAAAGGTGAGAAAGCTGAAGGGAAAGGTGAGAAAGCTGAAGGAAAAGCTAAAGGGAAAACTTAGAAAGCTGTGGGAACTTGAAAAAGCTGTAGGGGAATGCTGAAGAAGCTGTGGGGGTAAGCTGAAGAAAACTATGGGGAAAGTTAAGCTGTATGGAAAGCTGAGAAGGCTTAGGGAAAAGCTGAGAAGGCTTAGGGGAAAGCTGAAAAAGCTATTTGGAAAGCTTAAAAAGTTGTAAAAGCTATTTGAAAAGCTGTAAAAGCTATTTGAAAAGCTGAAAAAGCTGTGGGAAAGCCATAGAGAAGGCCAAGGGGAGAAAGCAGTGGTGAAAGCAAGGAGTACAAATAAATTGAGGGAGGTAAGTTTCTGTACGGCGCTGCAACACTAAGTGCTATTGCAGGGAAAATCCTGCAGAGTTTGTTACCAGTTGAACTGAAAGTCAGAGTAAGTTGCAAAGCAAGTGGAGAAAGCAAGAGAGGGAAGAATGAGGAAGGGAAGGAGAGGTAGGAAGGAATGAGTGATGAAGAGAGGGGGAGAGAAAGAAAGCATAAACACAAATTTCGTAGTTATATCCGTGTAAATTTGGAAGGAGTCCTGCAATACTTTCTACTGCTTTGTCTACCCATTAATAATTGAGACACTTATGCAGCATATGGAAATCTTTATTCAGGAAACGTTTCGCCACACAGTGGCTTCATCAGTCCAATACAAAGAGGAAGGCGTAAGGAGAGGAGGAGAATGAGGTAATCAGTCCCTCAACCTGGAGTCGATATGTTCAGGGACTGATTACCTCATTCTCCTCCTCTCCTTACGCCTTCCTCTTTGTATTGGACTGATGAAGCCACTGTGTGGCGAAACGTTTCCTGAATAAAGATTTCCATATGCTGCATAAGTGTCTCAATCTTCAACTTGTCGGTTTTTCAAACCATTCATCACATACCCATTAATGGTTCAGAGAAAGGGATCGCTGCCCCCTACAGCCCCCCCCTTTCAGAGGCTGGCATCATGTCTTTGGTCGTGTCTCACTTAGATTATGCTGAAAAATTCTGGTCACAGTATTACATAACGTTGGTAGGCCTATAAGAGGAGTACTCGGGGTAGGCCTCAGATTATGCTGCACAGTTCTGGTTACAGTATTACAGAACTTTGGTTAGGTCTATAACAGGAGTCCTCAGGCTGTTCTTCAAATATAGCTGGATAGGCCTACAACAGGAGTCCTCAGCATAGGCCTCAGATTATGCTGCTCAGTTCTGGTCAGAGTATTACAGAACTTTGGTTAGGTCTATAACAGGAGTCCTCAGGCTGTTCTTCAAATATAGCTGGATAGGCCTACAACAGGAGTCCTCAGCATAGGCCTCAGATTATGCTGCTCAGTTCTGGTCAGAGTATTACAGAACTTTGGTTAGGTCTATAACAGGAGTCCTCAAGCTGTTCTTCAAATATAGCTGGATAGGCCTACAACAGGAGTCCTCAGCATAGGCCTCAGACTATGCTGCACAGTTCTGGTCACAGTATTACAGAACGGATATAAATGCTCTGGAAAACATACAAAGGAGGATGACAACGTTGATCCCATGTATCAGAAATCTTCCCTATGAGGATAGACTGAGGCCCTGAATCTGCACTATGAGGATAGACTGAGGCCCTGAATCTGCACTATGAGGATAGACTGAGGCCCTGACTCTGCACTATGAGGATTCTAGTCACAGTATTACAGAACGGATATAAATGCTCTGGAAAACATACAAAGGAGGATGACAACGTTGATCCCATGTATCAGAAATCTTCCCTATGAGGATAGACTGAGGCCCTGAATCTGCACTATGAGGATAGACTGAGGCCCTGAATCTGCACTATGAGGATAGACTGAGGCCCTGAATCTGCACTATGAGGATAGACTGAGGCCCTGAATCTGCACTATGAGGATAGACTGAGGCCCTGAATCTGCACTATGAGGATAGACTGAGGTCCTGAATCTGCACTATGAGGATAGACTGAGGCCCTGAATCTGCACTATGAGGATAGACTGAGGCCCTGAATCTGCACTATGAGGATAGACTGAGGCCCTGAATCTGCACTATGAGGATAGACTGAGGCCCTGAATCTGCACTATGAGGATAGACTGAGGCCCTGAATCTGCACTATGAGGATAGACTGAGGCCCTGAATCTGCACTATGAGGATAGACTGACGCCCTGAATCTGCACTATGAGGATAGACTGAGGCCCTGAATCTGCACTATGAGGATAGACTGAGGCCCTGAATCTGCACTATGAGGATAGACTGAGGCCCTGAATCTGCACTATGAGGATAGACTGAGGTCCTGAATCTGCACTATGAGGATAGACTGAGGCCCTGAATCTGCACTATGAGGATAGACTGAGGTCCTGAATCTGCACTATGAGGATAGACTGAGGCCCTGAATCTGCACTATGAGGATAGACTGAGGCCCTGAATCTGCACTATGAGGATAGACTGAGGCCCTGAATCTGCACTATGAGGATAGACTGAGGCCCTGAATCTGCACTATGAGGATAGACTGAGGCCCTGAATCTGCACTATGAGGATAGACTGAGGCCCTGAATCTGCACTATGAGGATAGACTGACGCCCTGAATCTGCACTATGAGGATAGACTGAGGCCCTGAATCTGCACTATGAGGATAGACTGAGGCCCTGAATCTGCACTATGAGGATAGACTGAGGCCCTGAATCTGCACTATGAGGATAGACTGAGGCCCTGAATCTGCACTATGAGGATAGACTGAGGCCCTGAATCTGCACTATGAGGATAGACGGAGGCCCTGAATCTGCACTATGAGGATAGACTGAGGCCCTGAATCTGCACTATGAGGATAGACTGAGGCCCTGAATCTGCACTATGAGGATAGACTGAGGCCCTAAATCTGCACTATGAGGATAGACTGAGGCCCTAAATCTGCACTATGAGGATAGACTGAGGCCCTAAATCTGCACTATGAGGATAGACTGAGGCCCTAAATCTGCACTATGAGGATAGACTGAGGTCCTGAATCTGCACTATGAGGATAGACTGAGGCCCTGAATCTGCACTATTAGGATGGACTGAGGTCCTGAATCTGCACTATGAGGATAGACTGAGGCCCTGAATCTGCACTATGAGGATAGACTGAGGCCCTGAATCTGCACTATGAGGATAGACTGAGGCCCTGAATCTGCACTATGAGGATAGACTGAGGCCCTGAATCTGCACTATGAGGATAGACTGAGGCCCTGAATCTGCACTATGAGGATAGACTGAGGCCCTGAATCTGCATTATGAGGATAGACTGAGGCCCTGAATCTGCACTATGAGGATAGACTGAGGCCCTGAATCTGCACTATGAGGATAGACTGAGGCCCTGAATCTGCACTATGAGGATAGACTGAGGCCCTGAATCTGCACTATGAGGATAGACTGAGGCCCTGAATCTGCACTATGAGGATAGACTGAGGCCCTAAATCTGCACTATGAGGATAGACTGAGGCCCTGAATCTGCACTATGAGGATAGACTGAGGCCCTGAATCTGCACTATGAGGATAGACTGAGGCCCTGAATCTGCACTATGAGGATAGACTGAGGCCCTGAATCTGCACTATGAGGATAGACCGAGGCCCTGAATCTGCACTATGAGGATAGACTGAGGCCCTGAATCTGCACTATGAGGATAGACTGAGGCCCTGAATCTGCACTAAGAGGATAGACTGAGGCCCTGAATCTGCACTCTCAGTGGTTTATAAACCAGAACTAAGATCTGGTTTAATCTGCACTCTCAGTGGTTTACAAACCAGAACTAAGACCTGGTTTAATCTGCACTCTCAGTGGTTTATAAACCAGAACTAAGACCTGGTTTAATCTGCACTCTCAGTGGTTTATAAACCAGAACTAAGACCTGGTTTAATCTGCACTCTCAGTGGTTTATAAACCAGAACTAAGACCTGGTTTAATCTGCACTCTCAGGGGTTTATAAACCAGAACTAAGATCTGGTTTAATCTGCACTCTCAGTGGTTTATAAACCAGAACTAAGACCTGGTTTAATCTGCACTCTCAGGGGTTTATAAACCAGAACTAAGATCTGGTTTAATCTGCACTCTCAGTGGTTTATAAACCAGAACTAAGACCTGGTTTAATCTGCACTCTCAGTGGTTTATAAACCAGAACTAAGACCTGGTTTAAGTGTAAGAACTTGGCCAATATCATTTAGACACAGTCGATACGTATAAGAACTTCCAACCTGACTTGTTATTGTTTGTGTAGAAGTTCTCTCGCTAGACACTATATTCCTGCCACACACTATACTACAACACTATATTCCTGCCAGACACTATACTACAACACTATATTCCTGCCACACACTATACTACAACACTATATTCCTGCCACACACTATACTACAACACTATATTCCTGCCACACACTATACTACAACACTATATTCCTGCCACACACTATACTACAACACTATATTCCTGCCAGACACTATACTACAACACACTATATTCCTGCCACACACTATACTACAACACACACTATACTACAACACAATATTCCTGCCAGACACTATACTACAACACAATATTCCTGCCACACACTATACTACAACACACACTATACTACAACACAATATTCCTGCCAGACACTATACTACAACACAATATTCCTGCCACACACTATACTACAACACACACTATACTACAACACACACTATACTACAACACAATATTCCTGCCACACACTATACTACAACACACACTATACTACAACACACACTATACTACAACACACACTATACTACAACACACTATACTACAACACACACTATACTACAACACAATATTCCTGCCAGACACTATACTACAACACAATATTCCTGCCACACACTATACTACAACACACACTATACTACAACACACACTATACTACAACACAATATTCCTGCCAGACACTATACTACAACACAATATTCCTGCCACACACTATACTACAACACACACTATACTACAACACACACTATACTACAACACACACTATACTACAACACAATATTCCTGCCACACACTATACTACAACACACACTATACTACAACACACACTATACTACAACACACACTATACAACACAATATTCCTGCCAGACACTATACTACAACACAATATTCCTGCCACACACTATACTACAACACACACTATACTACAACACAATATTCCTGCCACACACTATACTACAACACACACTATACTACAACACAATATTCCTGCCAGACACTATACTACAACACAATATTCCTGCCAGACACTATACTACAACACAATATTCCTGCCACACACTATACTACAACACACACTATACTACAACACAATATTCCTGCCACACACTATACTACAACACACACTATACTACAACACACACTATACTACAACACACACTATACTACAACACAATATTCCTGCCAGACACTATACTACAACACAATATTCCTGCCACACACTATACTACAACACACACTATACTACAACACAATATTCCTGCCAGACACTATACTACAACACAATATTCCTGCCACACACTATACTACAACACACACTATACTACAACACACACTATACTACAACACACACTATACTACAACACAATATTCCTGCCAGACACTATACTACAACACAATATTCCTGCCACACACTATACTACAACACACACTATACTACAACACACACTATACTACAACACACACTATACAACACACACTATACTACAACACACACTATACTACAACACAATATTCCTGCCACACACTATACAACACACACTATACTACAACACACACTATACTACAACACACACTATACTACAACACAATATTCCTGCCACACACTATACTACAACACAATATTCCTGCCACACACTATACTACAACACACACTATACTACAACACACACTATACTACAACACAATATTCCTGCCAGACACTATACTACAACACAATATTCCTGCCACACACTATACTACAACACACACTATACTACAACACAATATTCCTGCCAGACACTATACTACAACACAATATTCCTGCCACACACTATACTACAACACACACTATACTACAACACAATATTCCTGCCACACACTATACTACAACACACTATACTACAACACAATATTCCTGCCAGACACTATACTACAACACAATATTCCTGCCACACACTATACTACAACACACACTATACTACAACACAATATTCCTGCCAGACACTATACTACAACACAATATTCCTGCCACACACTATACTACAACACACACTATACTACAACACACACTATACTACAACACAATATTCCTGCCAGACACTATACTACAACACAATATTCCTGCCACACACTATACTACAACACACACTATACTACAACACACACTATACTACAACACAATATTCCTGCCAGACACTATACTACAACACACACTATACTACAACACACACTATACTACAACACAATATTCCTGCCACACACTATACTACAACACACACTATACTACAACACAATATTCCTGCCAGACACTATACTACAATACAATATTCCTGCCACACACTATACTACAACACACACTATACTACAACACAATATTCCTGCCAGACACTATACTACAACACAATATTCCTGCCACACACTATACTACAACACACACTATACTACAACACAATATTCCTGCCAGACACTATACTACAACACAATATTCCTGCCACACACTATACTACAACACACACTATACTACAACACAATATTCCTGCCACACACTATACTACAACACACACTATACTACAACACAATATTCCTGCCACACACTATACTACAACACACACTATACTACAACACAATATTCCTGCCACACACTATACTACAACACACACTATACTACAACACAATATTCCTGCCACACACTATACTACAACACACACTATACTACAACACAATATTCCTGCCAGACACTATACTACAACACACACTATACAACACACAAACACACACTATACAACACACACAAACACACACTATACAACACACACAAACACACACACTATACAACACACACAAACACACACTATACAACACACACAAACACACACACTATACAACACACACAAACACACACTATACAACACACACAAACACACACACTATACAACACACACAAACACACACACTATACAACACAAACACACACACTATACAACACACACAAACACACACACTATACAACACACACAAACACACACACTATACAACACACACAAACACACACACTATACAACACACACAAACACACTATACAACACACACAAACACACACACTATACAACACACACAAACACACACACTATACAACACACACTATACAACACACAAACACACACTATACAACACACAAACACACACTATACAACACACACAAACACACTATACAACACACAAACACACACTATACAACACACACAAACACACACTATACAACACACAAACACACACTATACAACACACACAAACACACACTATACAACACACACAAACACACACTATACAACACACACAAACACACACTATACAACACACACAAACACACACACTATACAACACACACAAACACACACACTATACAACACACACAAACACACACTATACAACACACACAAACACACACACTATACAACACACACAAACACACACTATACAACACACAAACACACACTATACAACACACACAAACACACACTATACAACACACACAAACACACACTATACAACACACACAAACACACTATACAACACACACAAACACACACTATACAACACACACAAACACACACTATACAACACACAAACACACACACAAACACACACACTATACAACACACACAAACACACACTATACAACACACAAACACACACTATACAACACACAAACACACACTATACAACACACACAAACACACACTATACAACACACAAACACACACACTATACAACACACAAACACACACTATACAACACACACAAACACACACTATACAACACACACAAACACACACTATACAACACACACAAACACACACTATACAACACACACAAACACACACTATACAACACACACAAACACACACTATACAACACACACAAACACACACTATACAACACACACAAACACACACTATACAACACACACAAACACACACTATACAACACACACAAACACACACTATACAACACACACAAACACACACACTATACAACACACACAAACACACACTATACAACACACACAAACACACTATACAACACACACAAACACACACTATACAACACACACAAACACACACTATACAACACACACAAACACACACTATACAACACACACAAACACACACTATACAACACACACAAACACACACTATACAACACACACAAACACACACTATACAACACACACAAACACACACTATACAACACACACAAACACACACTATACAACACAAACACACAACACACACTATACAACACACACAAACACACACTATACAACACACACAAACACACACTATACAACACACACAAACACACACTATACAACACACACAAACACACACTATACAACACACACAAACACACACACTATACAACACACAAACACACACTATACAACACACACAAACACACACTATACAACACACACAAACACACACTATACAACACACACAAACACACACAAACACACACTATACAACACAACCAAACACACACTATACAACACAATCAAACACACTATTCAACACAACCAAACACACACTATGCAACACAACCAAACACACACTATACAACACAACCAAACATACACTATACAACACAACCAAACACACACTATACAACACAACCAAACAAACACTATACAACACAACCAAACACACTATACAACACACACAAACACACACTATACAACACACACAAACACACACTATACAACACACACAAACACACACTATACAACACACACAAACACACACTATACAACACACACAAACACACACTATACAACACACACAAACACACACACTATACAACACACAAACACACACTATACAACACAAACACACACTATACAACACACACAAACACACACTATACAACACACACAAACACACACACTATACAACACACACAAACACACACTATACAACACAAACACACACTATACAACACAAACACACACTATACAACACACACAAACACACACTATACAACACACACAAACACACACTATACAACACACACAAACACACACACTATACAACACACAAACACACACTATACAACACAAACACACACTATACAACACAAACACACACTATACAACACACACAAACACACACTATACAACACACACAAACACACACTATACAACACACACAAACACACACACTATACAACACACAAACACACACTATACAACACAAACACACACTATACAACACAAACACACACTATACAACACACACAAACACACACTATACAACACACACAAACACACACTATACAACACACACAAACACACACTATACAACACACACAAACACACACACTATACAACACACAAACACACACTATACAACACACAAACACACACTATACAACACACAAACACACACTATACAACACACAAACACACACTATACAACACACACAAACACACACTATACAACACACACAAACACACACTATACAACACACACAAACACACACTATACAACACACACAAACACACACTATACAACACACACAAACACACACTATACAACACACAAACACACACTATACAACACACAAACACACTATACAACACACAAACACAAAGCAAAAAATATTCCCTGCCACACTGAGTATT
>NC_091389.1:6247377-6294877 GCF_038502225.1 Cherax quadricarinatus | reverse complement strand
CACTAGTAGTGTTGCAGGCTTGATACAACCTCCATGTGTCACAACACTAGTAGCGTTGCAGGCTTGATACAACCTCCATGTGTCACAACACTAGTGTTGCAGGCTTGATACAACCTCCATGTGTCACAACACTAGTGTTGCAGGCTTGATACAACCTCCATGTGTCAACACTAGTAGTGTTGCAGGCTTGATACAACCTCCATGTGTCACAACACTAGTAGTGTTGCAGGCTTGATACAACCTCCATGTGTCACAACACTAGTAGTGTTGCAGGCTTGATACAACCTCCATGTGTCACAACACTAGTAGTGTTGCAGGCTTGATACAACATCCATGTGTCACAACACTAGTAGCGTTGCAGGCTTGATACAACCTCCATGTGTCACAACACTAGTGTTGCAGGCTTGATACAACCTCCATGTGTCACAACACTAGTGTTGCAGGCTTGATACAACCTCCATGTGTCAACACTAGTAGTGTTGCAGGCTTGATACAACCTCCATGTGTCACAACACTAGTAGTGTTGCAGGCTTGATACAACCTCCATGTGTCACAACACTAGTAGTGTTGCAGGCTTGATACAACCTCCATGTGTCACAACACTAGTAGTGTTGCAGGCTTGATACAACATCCATGTGTCACAACACTAGTAGTGTTGCAGGCTTGATACAACCTCCATGTGTCACAACACTAGTAGCGTTGCAGGCTTGATACAACCTCCATGTGTCACAACACTAGTAGCGTTGCAGCCTTGATACAACCTCCATGTGTCACAACACTAGTGTTGCAGGCTTGATACAACCTCCATGTGTCAACACTAGTAGTGTTGCAGGCTTGATACAACCTCCATGTGTCACAACACTAGTAGCGTTGCAGGCTTGATACAACCTCCATGTGTCACAACACTAGTAGTGTTGCAGGCTTGATACAACCTCCATGTGTCAACACTAGTAGTGTTGCAGGCTTGATACAACCTCCATGTGTCACAACACTAGTAGCGTTGCAGGCTTGATACAACCTCCATGTGTCACAACACTAGTAGCGTTGCAGGCTTGATACAACCTCCATGTGTCACAACACTAGTGTTGCAGGCTTGATACAACCTCCATGTGTCACAACACTAGTGTTGCAGGCTTGATACAACCTCCATGTGTCAACACTAGTGTTGCAGGCTTGATACAACCTCCATGTGTCACAACACTAGTAGCGTTGCAGGCTTGATACAACCTCCATGTGTCACAACACTAGTGTTGCAGGCTTGATACAACCTCCATGTGTCAACACTAGTAGTGTTGCAGGCTTGATACAACCTCCATGTGTCACAACACAAGTGTTGCAGGCTTGATACAACCTCCATGTGTCACAACACTAGTGTTGCAGGCTTGATACAACCTCCATGTGTCACAACACTAGTAGTGTTGCAGGCTTGATACAACCTCCATGTGTCACAACACTAGTAGTGTTGCAGGCTTGATACAACCTCCATGTGTCACAACACAAGTGTTGCAGGCTTGATACAACCTCCATGTGTCACAACACTAGTGTTGCAGGCTTGATACAACCTCCAAGTGTCACAACACTAGTAATGTTGCAGGCTTGATACAACCTCCATGTGTCACAACATTAGTAGCGTTGCAGGCTTGATACAACCTCCATGTGTCACAACACTAGTAGTGTTGCAGGCTTGATACAACCTCCATGTGTCACAACATTAGTAGCGTTGCAGGCTTGATACAACCTCCATATGTCAACACTAGTAGTGTTGCAGGCTTGATACAACCTCCATGTGTCAACACTAGTAGTGTTGCAGGCTTGATACAACCTCCATGTGTCACAACACTAGTAGTGTTGCAGGCTTGATACAACCTCCATGTGTCACAACACTAGTAGTGTTGCAGGCTTGATACAACCTCCATGTATCACAACACTAGTAGTGTTGCAGGCTTGATACAATCTCCATGTATCACAACACTAGTAGTGTTGCAGGCTTGATACAACCTCCATGTATCACAACACTAGTAGTGTTGCAGGCATGATACAACATCCATGTGTCACAACACTAGTAGCGTTGCAGGCTTGATACAACCCCCATGTATCACAACAATAGTAGTGTTGCAGGCTTGATACAACCTCCATGTGTCAACACTAGTAGTGTTGCAGGCTTGACACAACCTCCATGTGTCACAACACTAGTAGTCTTGCAGGCTTGATACAACCTCCATGTGTCAACACTAGTAGTGTTGCAGGCTTGACACAACCTCCATGTGTCACAACACTAGTAGTGTTTCAGGCTTGATACAACCTCCATGTGTCACAACACTAGTAGTGTTGCAGGCTTGATAACCTCCATGTGTCAACACTAGTAGTGTTGCAGGCTTGATACAACCTCCATGTGTCACAACACTAGTAGTGTTGCAGGCTTGATACAACCTCCATGTGTCAACACTAGCAGTGTTGCAGGCTTGATACAACCTCCATGTGTCACAACACTAGTAGTGTTGCAGGCTTGATACAACCTCCATGTGTCAACACTAGTGTTGCAGGCTTGATACAACCTCCATGTGTCAACACTAGTGGTGTTGCAGGCTTGATACAACCTCCATGTGTCAACACTAGTAGTGTTGCAGGCTTGATACAACCTCCATGTGTCAACACTAGTGTTGCAGGCTTGATACAACCTCCATGTGTCAACACTAGTGTTGCAGGCTTGATACAACCTCCATGTGTCAACACTAGTGTTGCAGGCTTGATACAACCTCCATGTGTCAACACTAGTGTTGCAGGCTTGATACAACCTCCATGTGTCACAACACTAGTAGTGTTGCGGGCTTGATAAAACCTCCATGTGTCACAACACTAGTGTTGCAGGCTTGATACAACCTCCATGTGTCAACACTAGTAGTGTTGCAGGCTTGATACAATCTCCATGTGTCACAACACTAGTAGTGTTGCAGGCTTGATACAACCTCCATGTATCACAACACTAGTAGTGTTGCAGGCTTGATACAACCTCCATGTATCACAACACTAGTAGTGTTGCAGGCTTGATAACCTCCATGTGTCAACACTAGTAGTGTTGCAGGCTTGATACAACCTCCATGTGTCACACGTAGTGTTGCAGGCTTGATACAACCTCCATGTATCAACACTAGTAGTGTTGCAGGCTTGATACAACCTCTATGTGTCAACACTAGTAGTGTTGCAGGCTTGATACAACCTCCATGTGTCACAGCACTAGTGTTGCAGGCTTGATACAACCTCCATGTGTCAACACTAGTGTTGCAGGCTTGATACAACCTCCATGTGTCACAACACTATTGTTGCAGGCTTGATACAACATCCATGTGTCACAACACTAGTAGTGTTGCAGGCTTGATACAACCTCCATGTGTCAACACTAGTAGTGTTGCAGGCTTGATACAACCTCCATGTGTCAACACTAGTAGTGTTGCAGGCTTGATACAACCTCCATGTGTCACAACACTAGTAGTGTTGCAGGCTTGATACAACCTCCATGTGTCACAACACTAGTAGTGTTGCAGGCTTGATACAACCTCCATGTATCACAACACTCACACGTAGTGTCGCAGGCTTGATACAACCTCCATGTGTCACAACACTAGTAGTGTTGCAGGCTTGATACAACCTCCATGTGTCACAACACTAGTAGTGTTGCAGGCTTGATACAACCATGTGTCCATGTGATACAACCTCCATGTGTCAACACTACTGTTGCAGACTTGATACAACCTCCATGTGTCAACACTAGTAGTGTTGCAGACTTGATACAACCTCCATGTGTCACAACACTAGTAGTGTTGCAGGCTTGATACAACCTCCATGTGTCACAACACTAGTAGTGTTGCAGGCTTGATACAACCTCCATGTGTCACAACACTAGTAGTGTTGCAGGCTTGATACAACCTCCATGTGTCACAACACTAGTAGTGTTGCAGGCTTGATACAACCTCCTCCATGTGTCACAACACTAGTAGTGTTGCAGGCTTGATACAACCTCTATGTGTCACAACACTAGTAGTGTTGCAGGCTTGATACAACCTCCATGTGTCACAACACTAGTAGTGTTGCAGGCTTGATACAACCTCCATGTGTCACAACACTAGTAGTGTTGCAGGCTTGATACAACCTCCATGTGTCACAACACTAGTAGTGTTGCAGGCTTGATACAACCTCCATGTGTCACAACACTAGTAGTGTTGCAGGCTTGATACAACCTCCATGTGTCACAACACTAGTGTTGCAGGCTTGATACAACCTCCATGTGTCACAACACTAGTAGTGTTGCAGGCTTGATACAACCTCCATGTGTCACATTAGTAGTGTTGCAGGCTTGATACAACCTTCTTGTGTCACAACACTAGTAGTGTTGCAGGCTTGATACAACCTCCATGTATCACAACACTAGTAGTGTTGCAGGCTTGATACAATCTCCATGTGTCACAACACTAGTAGTGTTGCAGGCTTGATACAATCTCCATGTAGCACAACACTAGTAGTGTTGTAGGCTTGATACAACCTCCATGTATCACAACACTAGTAGTGTTGCAGGCTTGATACAACCTCCATGTATCACAACACTAGTAGTGTTGCAGGCTTGATACAACCTCCATGTGTCACAACACTAGTAGTGTTGCAAGCTTGATACAACCATGTGTCACAACACTAGTAGTGTTGCAAGCTTGATACAACCTCCATGTGTCACAACACTAGTAGTGTTGCAAGCTTGATACAACCATGTGTCACAACACTAGTAGTGTTGCAAGCTTGATACAACCTCCATGTGTCACAACACTAGTAGTGTTGCAAGCTTGATACAACCATGTGTCACAACACTAGTGTTGCAAGCTTGATACAACCTCCATGTGTCACAACACTAGTGTTGCAGGCTTGATACAACCTCCATGTGTCACAACACTAGTGTTGCAAGCTTGATACAACCATGTGTCACAACACTAGTAGTGTTGCAGGCTTGATACAACCTCCATGTGTCACAACACTAGTAGTGTTGCAGGCTTGATACAACCTCCATGTGTCACAACACTAGTAGTGTTGCAGGCTTGATACAACCTCCATGTGTCACAACACTAGTAGTGTTGCAGGCTTGATACAACCATGTGTCACAACACTAGTAGTGTTGCAGGCTTGATACAACCTCCATGTGTCACAACACTAGTAGTGTTGCAGGCTTGATACAACCATGTGTCACAACACTAGTAGTGTTGCAGGCTTGATACAACCTCCATGTGTCACAACACTAGTAGTGTTGCAAGCTTGATACAACCATGTGTCACAACACTAGTAGTGTTGCAAGCTTGATACAACCTCCATGTGTCAACACTAGTAGTGTTGCAAGCTTGATACAACCATGTGTCACAACATAGTGTTCAAGCTTGATACAACCTCCATGTGTAGTGTTGCAGGCTTGATACAACCTCCATGTGTACACTAGTGTTGCAAGCTTGATACAACCTCCATGTGTCACAACACTAGTAGTGTTGCAAGCTTGATACAACCTCCATGTGTCACAACACTAGTGTTGCATGTACAACCTCCATGTGTCACAACACTAGTAGTGTTGCAGGCTTGATACAACCTCCATGTGTCACAACACTAGTAGTGTTGCAGGCTTGATACAATCTCCATGTATCACAACACTAGTAGTGTTGCAGGATTGATACAATCTCCATGTATCACAACACTAGTAGTGTTGCAGGCTTGATACAACCTCCATGTATCACAACACTACTAGTCTTGCAGGCTTGATACAATCTCCATGTGTAACAACACTAGTAGTGTTGCAGGCTTGATACAACCTCCATGTGTCACAACACTAGTAGTGTTGCAGGCTTGATACAACCTCCATGTGTCACAACACTAGTAGTGTTGCAGGCTTGATACAACCTCCATGTGTCACAACACTAGTAGTGTTGCAGGCTTGATACAACCTCCATGTGTCACAACACTAGTAGTGTTGCAGGCTTGATACAACCTCCATGTGTCACAACACTAGTAGTGTTGCAGGCTTGATACAACCTCCATGTGTCACAACACTAGTAGTGTTGCAGGCTTGATACAACCTCCATGTGTCACAACACTAGTAGTGTTGCAGGCTTGATACAACCTCCATGTGTCACAACACTAGTAGTGTTGCAGGCTTGATACAACCTCCATGTGTCACAACACTAGTAGTGTTGCAGGCTTGATACAACCTCCATGTGTCACAACACTAGTAGTGTTGCAGGCTTGATACAACCTCCATGTGTCACAACACTAGTAGTGTTGCAGGCTTGATACAACCTCCATGTGTCACAACACTAGTAGTGTTGCAGGCTTGATACAACCTCCATGTGTCACAACACTAGTAGTGTTGCAGGCTTGATACAACCTCCATGTGTCACAACACTAGTAGTGTTGCAGGCTTGATACAACCTTCATGTGTCACAACACTAGTAGTGTTGCAGACTTGATACAACCTCCATGTGTCACAACACTAGCTTGTAGCTTGATACAACCATGTGTCACAACACTAGTAGTGTTGCAGGCTTGATACAACCTCCATGTGTCACAACACTAGTAGTGTTGCAACCTTGATACAACCATGTGGCTTGATACAACCTCCATGTGTCACAACACTAGTAGTGTTGCAGGCTTGATACAACCTCCATGTGTCACAACACTAGTAGTGTTGCAGGCTTGATACAACCTCCATGTGTCACAACACTAGTAGTGTTGCAGGCTTGATACAACCTACTAGTAGTGTTGCAGGCTTGATACAACCTCCATGTGTCACAACACTAGTAGTGTTGCAGGCTTGATACAACCTCCATGTGTCACAACACTAGTAGTGTTGCAGGCTTGATACAACCTCCATGTGTCACAACACTAGTAGTGTTGCAGGCTTGATACAACCTCCATGTGTCACAACACTAGTAGTGTTGCAGGCTTGATACAACCTCCATGTGTCACAACACTAGTAGTGTTGCAGGCTTGATACAACCTCCATGTGTCACGACACTAGTAGTGTTGCAGGCTTGATACAACCTCCATGTGTCACAACACTAGTAGTGTTGCAGGCTTGATACAACCTCCATGTGTCACAACACTAGTAGTGTTGCAGGCTTGATACAACCTCCATGTGTCACAACACTAGTAGTGTTGCAGGCTTGATACAACCTCCATGTGTCACAACACTAGTAGTGTTGCAGGCTTGATACAACCTCCATGTGTCAACACTAGTAGTGTTGCAGGCTTGATACAACCTCCATGTGTCACAACACTAGTGTTGCAGGCTTGATACAACCTCCATGTGTCACAACACTAGTAGTGTTGCAGGCTTGATACAACCTCCATGTGTCACAACACTAGTAGTGTTGCAGGCTTGATACAACCTCCATGTGTCACAACACTAGTAGTGTTGCAGGCTTGATACAACCTCCATGTGTCACAACACTAGTAGTGTTGCAGGCTTGATACAACCTCCATGTGTCACAACACTAGTAGTGTTGCAGGCTTGATACAACCTCCATGTGTCACAACACTAGTGTTGCAGGCTTGATACAACCTCCATGTGTCACAACACTAGTAGTGTTGCAGGCTTGATACAACCTCCATGTGTCACAACACAAGTAGTGTTGCAGGCTTGATACAACCTCCACTGGTAAAAATATTTAACCTGAATATTCTTATCTAGGAATATTCCCAGGAATCAGGAAGGTCAGAGAGAGAGAGAGAGAGAGAGAGAGAGAGAGAGAGAGAGAGAGAGAGAGAGAGAGACAGAAAGACAGTCAGTAAGAGAGAGAGACGGGGGGAGGGAAGAGAGGGGAGGGTGAATGCTTCCCCCTCCCCCTTCCCCTTCCCTCCCGACATCGATCGCAGAGCAGACCTTGTTGAGTTAGTTGATCCTGGTCTCACTTAAGGTAGCTTGGCTCATCCTCCCTCCCCCCTATAACCTGCGATAGTCTCCCCACCCCCCTATAACCTTCAATAGTCTCCCCACCCCCCTATAACCTGCAATAGTCTCCCCACCCCCCTATAACCTGCAATAGTCTCCCCACCCCCCTATCACCTGCGATAGTCTCCCCACCCCCCTATAACCTTCAATAGTCTCCCCACCTCCCTATAACCTGCAATAGTCTCCCCACCCCCCTATAACCTGCAATAGTCTCCCCACCCCCCTATAACCTGCAATAGTCTCCCCACCCCCCTATCACCTGCGATAGTCTCCCCACCCCCCTATAACCTTCAATAGTCTCCCCACCCCCCTATAACCTGCAATAGTCTCCCCACCCCCCTATAACCTGCAATAGTCTCCCCACCCCCCTATCACCTGCGATAGTCTCCCCAACCCCCTATAACCTGCAATAGTCTCCCCACCTCCCTATAACCTGCAATAGTCTCCCCACCCCCCTATAACCTGCAATAGTCTCCCCACCCCCCTATAACCTGCAGTAGTCTCCCCACCTCCCTATAAACTGATATAGTTTCCCCACCTCCCTATAACCAGTAACAGTATCCCCACCTCCCTATAACCAGCAATAGTCTCCCCACCTCCCTATAACCAGAAATAGTCTCCCCACCTCCCTATAACCAGCAAGTCTCCCCACCTCCCTATAACCTGCAATAGTTTCCCCACCTCCCTATAACCAGCAATAGTCTCCCCACTTCACTATAACCTGCAATAGTCTCCCCACCTCCCTATAACCAGCAATAGTCTCCCCACCTCCCTATAACCAGCAGTAGTCTCCCCACCTCCCTATAACCTGCAATAG
The DNA here is from genome assembly GCF_038502225.1 of Cherax quadricarinatus. Taxonomy (NCBI): domain Eukaryota; kingdom Metazoa; phylum Arthropoda; class Malacostraca; order Decapoda; family Parastacidae; genus Cherax; species Cherax quadricarinatus. The sequence goes on along the minus strand of NC_091389.1, from coordinate 6,286,088 downwards.
TTTCCCCACCTCCCTATAACCAGTAACAGTATCCCCACCTCCCTATAACCAGCAATAGTCTCCCCACCTCCCTATAACCAGCAATAGTCTCCCCACCTCCCTATAACCAGCAATAGTCTCCCCACCTCCCTATAACCTGCAATAGTTTCCCCACCTCCCTATAACCAGCAATAGTCTCCCCACTGCACTATAACCAGCAATAGTCTCCCCACCTCCCTATAACCAGCAATAGTCTCCCCACCCCCTATAACCTGCAATAGTCTCCCCACCTCCCTATAACCTGCGATAGTCTCCCCACTTCACTATAACCAACAATAGTCTCCCCACCTCCCTATAACCAGCAATAGTCTCCCCACCTCCCTATAACCAGCAATAGTCTCCCCACCTCCCTATAACCAGCAATGTCTCCCCACCTCCCTATAACCAGCAATAGTCTCTCCACCTCTTTATAACCAGCAATAGTCTCCCCACCCCCTATAACCAGCAATAGTCTCCCCACCTCCCTATAACCAGCAATAATCTCCCCACCTCACTATAACCAGTAACAGTATCCCCACCTCCCTATAACCAGCAATAGTCTCCCACCTCCCTATAACCAGCAATAGTCTCCCCACCCCCTATAACCTGCAATAGTCTCCCCACCTCCCTATAACCTGCGATAGTCTCCCCACTTCACTATAACCAACAATAGTCTCCCCACCTCCCTATAACCAGCAATAGTCTCCCCACCTCCCTATAATCAGCAATAGTCTCCCCACCTCCCTATAACCAGCAATGTCTCCCCACCTCCCTATAACCAGCAATAGTCTCCCCACCTCCCTATAACCAGCAATAGTCTCCCCACCTCCCTATAACCAGCAATAGTCTCCCCACCTCCCTATAACCAGCAATAATCTCCCCACCTCACTATAACCAGTAACAGTATCCCCACCTCCCTATAACCAGCAATAGTCTCCCACCTCCCTATAACCAGCAATAGTCTCCCCACCTCCCTATAACCAGCAATAGTCTCCCCACCTCACTATAACCAGTAATTGTCTCCCCACCTCACTATAACCAGCAATAGTCTCCCCACCTCCCTATAACCAGCAATAGTCTCACCACCTCCCTATAACCAGCAATAGTCTCCCCACCTCCCTATAACCAGCAATAGTCTCCCCACCTCACTATAACCAGCAATAGTCTCCCCACCTCACTATAACCAGCAATAGTCTCCCCATCCCCCTATAACCAGTAATAGTCTCCCCACCTCACTATAACCAGCAATAGTCTCCCCACCTCCCTATAACCAGCAATAGTCTCCCCACCTTCCTATAACCAGAAATAGTCTCCCCACCTCCCTATAACCAGCAATAGTCTCCCCACCTCCCTATGACCAGCAATAATCTCCCCACCTCCCTATAACCAGCAATAGTCTCCCCATCTCACTATAACCAGTAATAGTCTCCCCACCTCCCTATAACCAGCAATAGTCTCCCCACCTCACTATAACCAGTAACAGTATCCCCACCTCCCTATAACCAGCAATAGTCTCCCACCTCCCTATAACCAGCAATAGTCTCCCCACCTCCCTATAACCAGCAATAGTCTCCCCAACTCACTATAACCAGTAATTGTCTCCCCACCTCACTATAACCAGCAATAGTCTCCCCACCTCCCTATAACCAGCAATAGTCTCACCACCTCCCTATAACCAGCAATAGTCTCCCCACCTCCCTATAACCAGCAATAGTCTCCCCACCTCACTACAACCAGCAATAGTCTCCCCACCTCACTATAACCAGCAATAGTCTCCCCACCTCCCTATAACCAGCAATAGTCTCCCCACCTCCCTATAACCAGCAATAGTCTCCCCACCTCCCTATAACCAGCAATAGTCTCCCCACCTCCCTATAACCAGCAATGGTCTCCCCACCTCCCTATAACCAGCAATGGTCTCCCCACCTCCCTATAACCAGCAATAGTCTCCCCACCTCCCTATAACCAGCAATAGTCTCCCCACCTCCCTATAACCAGCAATAGTCTCCCCACCTCACTATAACCAGTAACAGTATCCCCACCTCCCTATAACCAGCAATAGTCTCCCCGCCTCCCTATAACCAGCAATAGTCTCCCCACCTCACTATAACCAGCAATAGTCTCCCCACCTCCCTATAACCAGCAATAGTCTCCCCACCTCACTATAACCAGCAATAGTCTCCCCACCTCCCTATAACCAGCAATAGTCTCCCCACCTCCCTATAACCAGTAATAGTCTCCCCACCTCCCTATAACCAGCAAGTCTCCCCACCTCCCTATAACCAGCAATAGTCTCCCCACCTCCCTATAACCAGCAATAGTCTCCCACCTCCCTATAACCAGCAATAGTCTCCCCACCTCCCTATAACCAGCAATAGTCTCCCCACCTCCCTATAACCAACAATGGTCTCCCCACCTCCCTATAACCAGCAATAGTCTCCCCATCTCCCTTTAACCAGCATTAGTCTCCCCACCTCCCTATAACCAGCAATAGTCTTCCCACCTCCCTATAACCAGCAATAGTCTCCCCACCTCACTATAACCAGTAACAGTATCCCCACCTCCCTATAACCAGCAATAGTCTCCCCACCTCCCTATAACCAGCAATAGTCTCCCCACCTCCCTATAACCAGCAATAGTCTCCCCACCTCCCTATAACCAGCAATAGTCTCCCCACCTCACTATAACCAGCAATAGTCTCCCCACCTCCCTATAACCAGCAATAGTCTCCCCACCTCCCTATAACCAGTAATAGTCTCCCCACCTCCCTATAACCAGCAAGTCTCCCCACCTCCCTATAACCAGCAATAGTCTCCCCACCTCCCTATAACCAGCAATAGTCTCCCCACCTCCCTATAACCAGCAATAGTTTCCCCACCTCCCTATAACCAGCAATAGTCTCCCCACCTCCCTATAACCAGCAATAGTCTCCCCACCTCCCTATAACCAGCAATAGTGTCCCCACCTCCTTATAACCAGCAATAGTCTCCCCACCTCCTTATAACCAGCAATAGTCTCCCCACCTCCCTATAACCAGCAATAGTCTCCCCACCTCCTTATAACCAGCAATAGTCTCCCCACCTCCCTATAACCAGCAATAGTCTCCCCACCTCCCTATAACCAGCAATAGTCTCCCCACCTCCCTATAACCAGCAATAGTCTCCCCACCTCCCTATAACCAGCAATAGTCTCCCCACCTCCCTATAACCAGCAATAGTCTCCCCACCTCCCTATAACCAGCAATAGTCTCCCCACCTCCCTATAACTAGCAATAGTCTCCCCACCTCCCTATAACCAGCAATAGTCTCCCCACCTCCCTATAACTAGCAATAGTCTCCCCACCTCCCTATAACCAGCAATAGTCTCCCCACCTCCCTATAACCAGCAATAGTCTCCCCACCTCCCTATAACCAGCAATAGTCTCCCCACCTCCCTATAACCAGCAATAGTCTCCCCACCTCCCTATAACCAGCAATAGTCTCCCCACCTCCTTATAACCAGCAATAGTCTCCCCACCTCCTTATAACCAGCAATAGTCTCCCCACCTCCTTATAACCAGCAATAGTCTCCCCACCTCCCTATAACCAGCAATAGTCTCCCCACCTCCCAGATGGTACATTATCACCCACCCTGGCTGCTCACACCTCCATAGCAACACATTGTGATAGTTAATAGTTAATAGCCTTACTATTCAAAATAGGCCTAGTGCTCACCTGTGGTATCAGGGGTCGAATCACAGCTCCTGTGATAGGCCTTCTGATAGACCTAGCAATAGGCCTACTGATAGACCTAGCAATAGGCCTAGTGATAGACCTAGCAATAGGCCTAGTGATAGACCTAGCAATAGGCCTAGTGATAGACCTAGCAATAGGCCTAGTGATAGACCTAGCAATAGGCCTAGTGATAGACCTAGCAATAGGCCTAGTGATAGACCTAGCAATAGGCCTAGTGATAGACCTAGCAATAGGCCTAGTGATAGACCTAGCAATAGGCCTAGTGATAGACCTAGCAATAGGCCTAGTGATAGACCTAGCAATAGGCCTAGTGATAGACCTAGCAATAGGCCTAGTGATAGACCTAGCAATAGGCCTAGTGATAGACCTAGCAATAGGCCTAGTGATAGACCTAGCAATAGGCCTAGTGATAGACCTAGCAATAGGCCTAGTGATAGACCTAGCAATAGGCCTAGTGCTAGATCTAGCAATAGGCCTAGTGATAGATCTAGCAATAGGCCTAGTTATAGACCTAGCAATAGGCCTAGTGATAGACCTAGCAATAGGCCTACTGATAGACCTAGCAATATAGAGAGAATACAAGGGAGAGTTTGATAGATCACTATTACCTCTCTCTCTCTCTCTCTCTCTCTCTCTCTCTCAACAAGCTCCGACATATTCTTGCCAATTACCATATTAATGGTACTGTGTTTTGTCCATGTTATAACAACAATAACATCAATAACAAGAACAGCATCAACATCATCAATAACAACAGCAGCAACCAGACCAACAACAAAAGTAACAAGAACATCACTAACAAGACCAACAACAATAGTCTCCCTGGCAACAAAAGCCATTCCTGCCCCTTAATCCACTACCAGTTTACAACAGACCCCTTGTTCGACCCCCGGGGCATCATTCAGGCACTTACAATCCCTGATTCACCTGAACCAATCAGGTAACTGGCACTGTAGCTTCTGCATTCTGAGTGCCTCCTCTACCAGACTGAGCGATAAACCCGTAAGGGTGGCAGAATGAGGGGGGGGAGATTATGGATAAGAGGGGAGAGTATGGGTGAAGGGTGAGGGGAGATATGGCTGTGATGGGTGACAAAATGGTGGTATGGGGAATGTTGGTGAGTGTGTTGGAGATGAGCCAAGGATAGGGAAGATTGATGGGGGAAGGGGGGAAAAGACACAGAGGGGGTAGTTGAGGGGAAGAGGTAGTCAAAGGGAAGAGGTGGTCAAAGGGAAGGGGTAGTCAAAGGGAAGGGGTAGTCAAAGGAAAAGGGTAGCTGAGGGGAAAGGGTAAATGAAGGGAAGGGGCAGCTGAGGGGAAGGGGTAGATGAAGGGAAAGGGTAGTTGAAGGGAAGGGGTAGTCGAAGGGAAGGGGTAGTCGAAGGGAAGGGGTAGTCAAAGGGAAGGGGTAGTCAAAGGGAAGGGGTAGTCGAAGGGAAGGGGTAGTCGAAGGGAAGGGGTAGATGAAGGGAAGGAGTAGCTGAGGGGGAAGGGGTAGACTAACTAGATCTCCCTCACCCTAGGCTTACACTCACATCATGGGTTGGGTTCCTGGGAAGCGCTGTTACGGGAACTTAACAATATAAGAGGAAAGTCAGGTTGCGTTCTTAACCCCCTTCAAAAATAGACAAATTTCTTAATTCCCAAGATCCCTCACAAAGCTCCTTTAAACACTGCAGTTTTTCGAAAATATTAAAAAAGTGCATTCAAAACGTCTAGTACGTACTATGAGGGCCTTTTCAAATGTTCTTCAATTTTCAATGTACTTTTTCTGTAAATTTTATTAAAAAATCAATATTTTGAGCCTGCCTGCCTCGATATTTTGAACTTTAGAAATGAGGCAACTGCCTTACAATGCTTTTTCTTGCATCAAACTAGGCCTATTAGGCCTCATTAAGTGTACTGAGGTGCACATTAATATTCTGCAAGGGCTTTTCTGTCGCCTGTGTTAAGAACTGTATCAGTGGTAAATAAATTATGGAACAGGTTGAGATTTAAAGCCCATGGTAAAGTGGCTGCTTTAACAGGCCAATCTGCTAACAACTGTACCTGTTGGCTATAATAGGAGTCAAACAACTAGTTATTATTATTATTATTAATATTATTATTATTATTAACACACTGCCCGATTCCCACCAAGGCAGGGTGGCCCGAAAAAGAAAAACTTTCACCATCATTCACTCCATAACTGTCTTGCCAGAAGGGTGCTTTACACTAGTTTTTAAACTGCAACATTAACACCCCACTAGTTATATCAGTGTGATTAGTGACTGTGGAATGATTCCTGTGTCCAGGCTCCTCCAGGAAATATTTAAGACAAGTGACGATAGTTTGTCTCGGATCTTGATGAACATGGACTTCCACGGGTTGGTCCGGGGTCAGAGTTCTGGGAAGGGGGACTTGCCATTAATGATTTTTTGAAGTCCAGTGCAGCACTTTATGACCCTAGAGGGTTTAGTGCTTCTTTCTGATTATAATAATAACTTCAAGTCCAGTGGGGTTAGGCTTATGTTGCCAGAATTTTGACTCGCCTTATTTAAGCTGAAGCCATCACTAATGACTGTGTAATTAAAGCTTAATGGCATTTATTTCGTGAGACGCATCCTGGGTGTTAGTGGGCTGGTGTGGGTCACATCCTGGGTGTTAGTGGACTGGTGTGGGTCACATCCTGGGTGTTAGTGGACTGGTGTGGGTCACATCCTGGGTGTTAGTGGACCAGTGTGGGTCACATCCTGGGTGTTAGTGGACCAGTGTGGGTCACATCCTGGGTGTTAGTGGACCAGTGTGGGTCACATCCTGGGTGTTAGTGGACCAGTGTGGGTCACATCCTGGGTGTTAGTGGACCAGTATGGGTCACATCCTGGGTGTTAGTGGACCAGTGTGGGTCACATCCTGGGTGTTAGTGGACCAGTGTGGGTCACATCCTGGGTGTTAGTGGACCAGTGTGGGTCACATCCTGGGTGTTAGTGGTCTGGTCGTATCCTGGGGACAAAACTAACCGACTTAATTTGCGGGAAATGCTCTACATAACAAGGGGCTTTTTATATAGTAGTATGTCATTGATGTCAGCTATGGTCTGTATACCTTATACGTGTAGTAAACATATATATATATATAATATATATATATATATATATATATATATATATATATATATAATATATATATATATATATATATATATAGTGGGCCCCCGGTTAACGATAATTTTTCATTCCAGAAGTATGTTCAGGTGCCAGTACTGACCGAATTTGTTCCCATAAGGAATATTGTGAAGTAGATTAGTCCATTTCAGACCCGCAAACATACACGTACAAACGCACTTACATAATTCATCGCATTGGGAGGTGATCGTTAAGCGGGGGTCCACTGTATGTGTATATATATATATATATATATATATATATATATATATATATATATATATATATATATATATATATATATATATATATATATATATATATATATATTATATATATATATAATATTATATTTTATTATTATTAACACACTGGCCGATTCCCACAAAGGCAGGGTGGCCCACCAAGGCAGGGTGGCCCACCAAGGCAGGGTGTCCCACCAAGGCAGGGTGTCCCACCAAGGCAGGGTGGACCATCAAGGCAGGGTGGTCCACCAAGGCAGGGTGGCCCACCAAGGCAGGGTGGTCCACCAAGGCAGGGTGGCCCACCAAGGCAGGGTGGTCCACCAAGGCAGGGTGGCCCACCAAGGCAGGGTGGCCCACCAAGGCAGGGTGTCCCACCAAGGCAGGGTGTCCCACCAAGGCAGGGTGTCTCACCAAGGCAGGGTGTCCCACCAAGGCAGGGTGTCCCACCAAGGCAGGGTGTCCCACCAAGGCAGGGTGGTCCACCAAGGCAGGGTGGCCCGAAAAAGAAAAACTTTCACCATCATTCACTCCATCACTGTCTTGCCAGAAGGGTGCTTTACACTACAGTTTTTAAACTGCAACATTAACACCCCTCCTTCAGAGTGCAGGCACTGTACTTCCCATCTCCAGGACTCAAGTCCGGCCTGCCGGTTTCCCTGAACCCCTTCATAAATGTTACTTTGCTCACACTCCAACAGCACGTCAAGTATTAAAAACCATTTGTCTCAATTCACTCCTATCAAACACGCTCACGCATGCCTGCTGGAAGTCCAAGCCCCTCACACACAAAACCTCCTTTACCCCCTCCCTCCAACCTTTCCTAGGCCGACCCCTACCCCGCCTTCCTTCCACTACAGACTGATACACTCTTGAAGTCACTCTGTTTCGTTCCATTCTATTTTTATATATACATATAAAAAATAAATACCCCTTGCATAAACAGACAGGTATGTAGAGAAGAAGACTGTATTCAGGCGTCAAAGTCACATATATGGAAGTCTTTTAAAACATTGTGAACAGTTATTTTCTTACCCTTGAGGGATATTAAAAGTGCGAGTCAGTTATTAGGTAGTGTTACACTGCCAGACCTGCTGATCCATGAGACTCTTGCTGCTGGCAAGGCAAAACTTAAAGTGAGCCTCACACCCTGTTGGATCAATCACCTTCAATACTATTTCACTTTCCATTTTGAAGCGAGCAAAATCTATTTCTAAATCGGAAACTAATTCACGATCACTGAAATACACGCATAATGCAATATGCAACAATTGCGAACGAGCGAAGATGCAAAACAACTGCGGGGGGGGGGGGGAGTTGGATTACAGCTCTGGGCCATTCGTGCTGCAACCAACATCAGAAGCTTGCAATGTTGCAGGAATAGAGGAGGAATTCCAGTCAACCCATGAATGGAGCTTCCTACTCATTTCTGCAACATTGCTCCTGACGATGGGTTGATTGCAACACGAAAGGCCTAGAGCAAAAATTCAACTCCCCCCAGTGGTTGCTCTGCACAAAATACAATTTAACTAGGTTTCAACCAGTGTATAATGGGCGAAACATATTGTGAAACTCTCTAGTAAATCTTTTAAGAGATTTAAAGGAGTGTAATAGAGGAAAACAATGAGAAATGAAGGGTAAGAGAAGACCAGGAAGGGAGTACAGTTTTGGCGAGGCTGGGATCGTGTTAACGTGTGACTGGGTTATACTATGAGGGTGTGGAGCTAGAGGTATGATCAAACAGGTTGTTACTGCTGCTGCTGGTGTTACTCCTGCTGTTATGGTTATTGCTGCTACTGCTGCTGTTACTACTGTTACTGCTGCTGTTACTACTGTTACTGCTGCTGTTACTACTGTTACTGCTGCTGTTACTACTGTTACTGCTGCTGTTACTACTGTTACTGCTGCTGTTACTACTGTTACTGCTGCTGTTACTACTGTTACTGCTGCTGTTACTACTGTTACTGCTGCTGTTACTACTGTTACTGCTGCTGTTACTACTGTTACTGCTGCTGTTACTACTGTTACTGCTGCTGTTACTACTGTTACTGCTGCTGTTACTACTGTTACTGCTGCTGTTACTACTGTTACTGCTGCTGTTACTACTGTTACTGCTGCTGTTACTACTGTTACTGCTGCTGTTACTACTGTTACTGCTGCTGTTACTACTGTTACTGCTGCTGTTACTACTGTTACTGCTGCTGTTACTACTGTTACTGCTGCTGTTACTACTGTTACTGCTGCTGTTACTACTGTTACTGCTGCTGTTACTACTGTTACTGCTGCTGTTACTACTGTTACTGCTGCTGTTACTACTGTTACTGCTGCTGTTACTACTGTTACTGCTGCTGTTACTACTGTTACTGCTGCTGTTACTACTGTTACTTCTGCTGTTGCTACTGTTACTTCTGCTGTTGCTACTGTTGTTTCTACTGTTGTTACTGTTACTTCTGCTGTTGCTACTGTTACTTCTGCTGTTGCTACTGTTACTTCTGCTGTTGCTACTGTTACTTCTGCTGTTGCTACTGTTACTGCTGCTGTTACTACTGTTACTGCTGCTGTTACTACTGTTACTGCTGCTGTTACTACTGTTACTGCTGCTATTGCTAGCCGTGTTTATGGGTACCGTAATGTTGCTAAGATGGCAAGGCGTTAAGACACTCTCTCCCTTCCTTCCTCCCTCCTTGTCTCCCTTCCTCCTATTCACCCTCCCTGTCTCTCTTCCTCCCTCCCTGTCTCCCTTCCTCCCTCCCTGTCTCCCTTCCTCCCTCCCTGTCTCCCTTCCTCCCTCCCTGTCTCCCTTCCTTCCTCCCTCCCTGTCTCCCTTCCTTCCTCCCTCCCTGTCTCCCTTCCTTCCTTCCTCCCTGTCTCCCTTCCTTCCTCCCTCCCTGTCTCCCTTCCTTCCTCCCTCCCTGTCTCCCTTCCTTCCTCCCTCCCTGTCTCCCTTCCTTCCTCCCTCCCTGTCTCTCTTCCTCCCTCCCTCCCTGTCTCCCTTCCTCCCTATCTCCCTTCCTGTCCCCCTTCCTCCTATCCTCCCTCCCTGTCTCCCTTCCTTCCTCCCTCCCTGTCCCCCTTCTTCCTATCCTGCCTCCCTGTCTCTCTTTCTTCCTCCCTCCCTCCCCTCCCTGTCTCTCTTCCTCCCTCCCTCCTATCCTCCCTCCCTGTCTCCCTTCCTCCCTCCCTGTCCCCTTCCTCCTATCCTCCCTCCCTGTCTCCCTTCCTTCCTCCCTCCCTGTCCCCCTTCTTCCTATCCTGCCTCCCTGTCTCTCTTCCTTCCTCCCTCCCTCCCTGTCCCCCTTCCTCCTATCCTCCCTCCCTGTCTCCCTTCCTTCCTCCCTCCCTGTCCCCCTTCTTCCTATCCTGCCTCCCTGTCTCTCTTTCTTCCTCCCTCCCTCCCCTCCCTATCTCTCTTCCTCCCTCCCTCCTATCCTCCCTCCCTGTCTCCCTTCCTCCCTCCCTGTCCCCCTTCCTCCTATCCTCCCTCCCTGTCTCCCTTCCTTCCTCCCTCCCTGTCCCCCTTCTTCCTATCCTGCCTCCCTGTCTCTCTTCCTTCCTTCCTCCCTCCCCTCCCTGTCTCCCTTCCTTCCTCCCTCCTATCCTCCCTCCCTGCTTAAGAAACATATGTGACATTCTAATGTAAAATGTGAGTAGTGTATATCTTACTTGGAGGGGGAGGGGGGAGGGGGGAGGGGGGAGGGGGGAGGGGGGAGGGGGTGTTTTTGTCTGTGTATTGAGTGCGGTCACTGCGTCGAGACCTAGTGGGAGGAGAGGTAGTGGGAGGAGAGGTAGTGGGAGGAGAGGTAGTGAGAGGAGAGGTAGTGGGAGGAGAGGTAGTGGGAGGAGAGGTAGTGGGAGGAGAGGTAGTGGGAGGAGAGGTAGTGGGAGGAGAGGTAGTGGGAGGAGAGGTAGTGGGAGGAGAGGTAGTGGGAGGAGAGGTAGTGGGAGGAGAGGTAGTGGGAGGAGAGGTAGTGGGAGGAGAGGTAGTGGGAGGAGAGGTAGTGGGAGGAGAGGTAGTGAGAGGAGAGGTAGTGGGAGGAGAGGTAGTGGGAGGAGAGGTAGTGGGAGGAGAGGTAGTGGGAGGAGAGGTAGTGGGAGGAGAGGTAGTGGGAGGAGAGGTAGTGGGAGGAGAGGTAGTGGGAGGAGAGGTAGTGGGAGGAGAGGTAGTGGGAGGAGAGGTAGTGGGAGGAGAGGTAGTGGGAGGAGAGGTAGTGGGAGGAGAGGTAGTGGGAGGAGAGGTAGTGGGAGGAGAGGTAGAGTGGGAAGAGTGGGAGTGGGAGGAGAGGTAGAGTGGGAGGAGAGGTAGAGTGGGAGGAGAGGTAGAGTGGGAGGAGAGGTAGAGTGGGAGGAGAGGTAGTGGGAGGAGAGGTAGTGGGAGGAGAGGTAGTGGGAGGAGAGGTAGTGGGAGGAGAGATAGTGGGAGGAGAGGTAGTGGGAGGAGAGGTAGTGGGAGGAGAGGTAGTGGGAGGAGAGATAGTGGGAGGAGAGGTAGTGGGAGGAGAGATAGTGGGAGGAGAGAGAGAGGGAGGAGAGTAGGGAGGAGAGGTAGTGGGAGGAGAGATAGTGGGAGGAGAGGTAGTGGGAGGAGAGGTAGTGGGAGGAGAGGTAGTGGGAGGAGAGGTAGTGGGAGGAGAGGTAGTGGGAGGAGAGATAGTGGGAGGAGAGGTAGTGGGAGGAGAGGTAGTGGGAGGAGAGGTAGGGGGCGGAGAGCTAGGGGGAGGAGAGGTAGTGGGAGGAGAGGTAGTGGGAGGAGAGGTAGTGGGAGGAGAGGTAGGGAGGAGAGTAGTGGGAGGAGAGGTAGTGGGAGGAGAGGTAGTGGGAGGAGAGATAGTGGGAGGAGAGGTAGTGGGAGGAGAGGTAGTGGGAGGAGAGGTAGTGGGAGAGTATAGTGGGAGGAGAGGTAGTGGGAGGAGAGTAGGGAGGAGAGATAGTGGGAGGAGAGGTAGTGGGAGGAGAGGTAGTGGGAGGAGAGGTAGTGGGAGGAGAGGTAGTCGGAGGAGAGGTCGTGTGAGGAGAGGTAGTGGGAGGAGAGGTAGTGGGAGGAGAGGTAGTGGAGGAGAGGTAGTGAGAGGAGAGGTAGTGAGAGGAGAGGTAGTGAGAGGAGAGATAGTGGGAGGAGAGGTAGTGGGAGGAGAGGTAGTGGGAGGAGAGGTAGTGGGAGGAGAGGTAGTGGGAGGAGAGGTAGTGGGAGGAGAGGTAGTGGGAGGAGAGGTAGTGGGAGGAGAGGTAGTGGGAGGAGAGATAGTGGGAGGAGAGGTAGAGTGGGAGGAGAGGAGTGGGAGAGAGGAGTGGGAGGAGAGGTAGTGGGAGGAGAGGTAGTGAGAGGAGAGGTAGTGGGAGGAGAGGTAGTGGGAGGAGAGGTAGTGGGAGGAGAGGTAGTGGGAGGAGAGGTAGTGGGAGGAGAGGTAGTGAGAGGAGAGGTAGTGAGAGGAGAGGTAGTGAGAGGAGAGGTAGTGGGAGGAGAGGTAGTGGGAGGAGAGGTAGTGAGAGGAGAGGTAGTGAGAGGAGAGGTAGTGAGAGGAGAGGTAGTGAGAGGAGAGGTAGTGGGAGGAGAGGTAGTGGGAGGAGAGGTAGTGGGAGGAGAGGTAGTGAGAGGAGAGGTAGTGGGAGGAGAGGTAGTGAGAGGAGAGGTAGTGAGAGGAGAGTAGTAGGTAGTGGGAGGAGAGGTAGTGAGAGGAGAGGTAGTGGGAGGAGAGGTAGTGGGAGGAGAGGTAGTGAGAGGAGAGGTAGTGGGAGGAGAGGTAGTGGGAGGAGAGGTAGTGGGAGGAGAGGTAGTGGGAGGAGAGGTAGTGAGAGGAGAGGTAGTGAGAGGAGAGGTAGTGAGAGGAGAGGTAGTGAGAGGAGAGGTAGTGGGAGGAGAGGTAGTGGGAGGAGAGGTAGTGAGAGGAGAGGTAGTGGGAGGAGAGGTAGTGAGAGGAGAGGTAGTGGGAGGAGAGGTAGTGAGAGGAGAGGTAGTGAGAGGAGAGGTAGTGGGAGGAGAGGTAGTGGGAGGAGAACTGGAAAACGACAAAAAAGACAAGAGAAAGACGGTGAATAAAAGAAGATAAAGAAAAAGGGATAAGGGGAATAAGAAGAGGACAAAACAAAGACGAGGACAAGAAAGAGGAATAAGAAAATGAAGAAAAGGAGGGTAAGGAATACGAGGAAGAAAATAAAGGAAAGTAAGAGGAATAAGAGCACGAGCTCACCGGAGTGACCAAGTGTCGCCTCAAACACTTTAAAAACCTTCACAGCGTTGAACCTTTAACTGTCCAAACGTAGATCTATGTTTGCACTGCTAGCGCTCCAAACGTAGATCTATGTTTGCACTGCTAGTGCTCCAAACGTAGATCTATGTTTGCACTGCTAGTGCTCCAAACGTAGATCTATGTTTGCACTGCTAGCGCTCCAAACGTAGATCTATGTTTGCACTGCTAGCGCTCCAAACGTAGATCTATGTTTGCACTGCTGGCACTCCAAACGTAGATCTATGTTTGCACTGCTAGTGCTCCAAACATAGATCTACGTTTGCACTGCTAGCGCTCCAAACGTAGATCTATGTTTGCACTGCTAGCGCTCCAAACGTAGATCTATGTTTGGACAACTGAAGGGTTAACAACCATGATTTAAACATTCAAATGTCGCAAAATCAAATTTCTAACCCAAGTAGACTTCTTATTGAGGGTAGAACTTTCTTTCTATTACATTTTCAGCCCCATAAACATTCCCTAAACCACAATTTAAACATCCAAAAGTCGTAAACACGACGTTCTTAGCCCTATAAACTCCACACATAACGTTAGAACATCGATTTTGCAACACCTGAGAACCACTTCACGGCCAGGAGCCATGACTTGACGGCTGCAACCACAACCAGGTGAGCAGACCAGATAATGTGCCAACCACAACAATCTGTGTAATAAAGTTGGTAGAATTACCGACAATATGTAAAGTAAAAGGACACAAGTGCAACTAATGTGACATTTATTGTGGCAACGTTTCGCTCTCCAGGAGCTTTATCAAGCCATTAATGGTTTGATAAAGTGAAACGTTGCCACAATAAATGTCACATTAGTTGCACTTGTGTCCTTTTACTTTACACAACAATCTGCTTGACCTACCAGGCCAGATACTGCCTCCACACAGCTCACTGCTACACACCAACCTGTAACAGATAATACGATACATGAAGCAACAGATAAAAGTGTATGTAATACAGAATAGAATTTAAGATAGATGACGCAGTTTATTTTAAAATACAATGATAGATAATATTATTTAACCCTTACTGTCCAAACGTAGATCTACGTTGCTGTGCGTAGCGCTCCAACCTTTATTTTCTCCATTTAAAAGCACATAAAACTGGACATAGATCTACATTTGTCTCAGTAGTAGTAACCAGTTACCAGTAACCATTGTGCCAGTTGCCTCACGACCAACCGTCTCTGCCTGAGTCACTGTCTGAACTCATATTGTGCTGACCTGGCAGTATTCAAAGACCCCCTCACATATGGGTACTGTGGGCGGCCAGGCAGTGAGTGTTACGAGAGGAGCAAGGAGACAAGGTTACGGCTGTGGGCGCTCTCCACATTATCTGTAATTATACGTACTACCAGCCTATGTGAGTATTATTTTACCCAATCCACGTGTTCGAACTCCCACATGATAAATGGTGACAGCGGTGTGGAGCGTGGATTTAGTTTTTACGGGTAATTCAAGACGTTAGAAGACTGTTTGTGAGTAGCCGGCAGGGTCAAAGGTGAACCGTCTCACCCACTAGCTACTCCCCTCACAACCTCCAACCTGCGAGCCTGTTGCAGCCGTTTCAAGCTTCCTGGCTTAGTTCGTGTGCTAAATGCTTCAATCTCCGAGGGGTTGACCCGGATTTTGCAATTAAGCCAGTCAGTAAGCCAGACTGTGAGATCTACATTTGGAGCACTACACACGTCAACGTAGACCTATGTTTGGGCAGTTTAACCCTTTCAGGGTCCCCAGGCACTCTCAGAGACTTGTTTTTCTTATGAAAAGATAGAGAATCTTTTCCTGATCATAATGACACCAAAAGTATGAAATTTGATGGGAAACTTATGGAATTATGCTCTCATGAAGTTAGCGGTCTCGACGATATTTACGCATTGGCGATTTTCCCACTTTGAGCCCAATTTTCGACCAATTCCAGTGTACTAGTTGACAAAAATCATAACTATTTCGCTAAAACTCCATTTTTTTCTATCGAATGAGTACAAGAAACCACCCATTTAACAATTTCAGCTATCCAATAAAGTGGTCAGAATTTAGCAATTTTGCCAATTTCACAAAAATTTCAAAAGATGCCAATTTCCGAATAGGGTCCAGAATAAACAAGACAGACATTCCTGGCACTAAAATAACAAGTTCTCTGTTCGTCAGTCACGTCCCCAGGCCACTCTTATATTTCTTTTGCTTTTCACTTTGAATTTTTATTCTCACAAAAAATAGAAGATTTACTGTTATGCAGACTACTGCATTAGTGTAGAAATGGTATAAATAATATCAGCGCACTTGTGAAAGAATATTAGACTCACCAGTTGACATGTATTGGACGCTTAGCATGATTTGTTTACTTTTGAACTTTGGTAAAAATCGAACATTTCTGCTACTTTGAGCTCAATTTCAAGGAACTTTTCTTTGTAAAACCAGTCAAAAATCATCTCAGCTTCTGTAATATGTCTTCCATTCTATAAAATGAGACCAGAAAAACTAGAATACAACAATAAATACCATACAAAAATACACTGCAAAGTCGCTGTTTTAATCCAAAAACACGGTCAGTTTTTTTTTTCTCATTATGCACTGTGTGCTGCAGGATTTTTTTTAGACTGTGCACACTGACCACATAGACCCATTCTTTCATATGTAGGCCTACCAGCTTTCTCCCACTAGATTTGAGGGCGCTAGATTATTATTATTATTATAATCAAGGGGAAGCGCTAAACCCGGAGGATTATACAGCACCTAGGGGGGGGGATGTGGAAGGCATTCAGGCTTAATTTGGCGAACTGGAGCACAGACCCAATTCCCCAAATCAAGAGCCCCTCACCAACATCAAGGAACCTTCCTTGAGGGGCCAATGAGGGCGCTAGAATTTAGGCGTACTAGTACATCAAAAACCCTGGTGGCATAAACCGTATTAGTACAGTCGAAACCCTGAAAGGGTTAAGGGTTAACAAAATTTCACTTTTGTCGTGTTCCTGGGAAATAACCACCATTTCTCAGTTCTTTGTAACTAAACAAAGCAAAAAAAATTTGAATCCAGAAAAAGGAAAATTTTATGGTCAGGACACTGAATTTGCAAATTTGAATTTCTTCAATGTAATACCAGTTTTTTCTGGTTGTCAAGTCAGGTTAGGAACTTTTCCAAAGTTGTAGACTTAGAAATTTTGTTTTTAAAACTTAGGGAATAAGTTTTAGCACAAAAAAATTAAACTGTTGTAAGAACTAAATTCAATTTGATGAAGATTTTCTGGATCTAGCAAGAAATTTCTAGAATTTTTTATTTACATTATATATTTACTAATTATATATACAGCCTCTCCTCACTTAATGACAGAGCTCCGTTCATAAGACTGGTTGGTAAACAAATTCGTCACTAAGTGAGGAGCATACTATAATGGTAGTGGGTTTGTGTCAACCATCTTTGATATTGTTTTAATGTCACTTTTGCACCATTTATAACTTTCTGGTATACACCTACCATCCGACTTACGACCTGCTCGACTTACGACCGTGTTTTTTATGCCAAATTTCTGGGAAATAAACAAGTATTTGTGTTGTACAGTGTTTATCCTAAACCTTACAGTATAAAATACAGTACTAACAACATAAAACGTAAAGTAAAACATGAAATACCAAAATAAAACAATAAAATAAAGTCATTACAAAAATGTTTTGTTGATATTCAGTAGTAAAGTTCGACTTACGACCGGTTTCTCGGAACCGAACTTGGTCGTAAGTCGGATGGTAGGTGTATTTCTAAATGTTTATACAGTAGTGTACTGTATATTGTAATAAAGAGAATAGAGGAAATCAGCTCTAACATACATTTAGGTATGAATACTGGTCAAAGAGCCCGTCGTAAGTCTAAGTCGTTGGTAAACAAGTACGTCGCTAAGTGAGGAGAGGCTGTATTATATATAAAAATATAAATGATTAGAATTTTGGAACACTTTCAAGAAAGACTGATGTAAAACTATTATGTCCTAGGTTTTGCTTGGCAAACATATAAACAGCGGCTTGCAAACTAGCATTCAGTTCAGCTCTGGCTGCCTGAGAAGACACATCACAAGATGTGAAACGAGATCAAGAGGCTGCAATCATTCTCTAGATGCATTCTGCTACATATGTGGTCAATTCATTAAGATAAAAGCAAAGAAGTTCTCCATAACAGCATCTAAAAAAATGTGTGTAGCTTACAAAGCATATTTTGGCATGCCAGTTGGGGACCAAGACAAGACTCTGGTGGCTCTGGTGGCCTGGTGGTTAACGCTCTCGCTTCACATGGTGAGGGCCTGGGTTCGATTCCCAGCCAGAGTAGAAACATTGGACGTGTTTCTTTCCACCTGTTGTCTATGTTTCCCATCAGTAAAATGGGTACCTGGGTGTTAGTCGACTGGTGTGGGTCGCATCCTGGGACACTGACCTAAGGAGGCCTGGTCACAGACCGGGCCGCGGGGGCGTTGACCCCCGGAACTCTCTCCAGGTAAACTCCAGACCTTCCACAACACATCAAACTAGGGCTAATAAAACAGTTTGTTGAAAATAAATGGTATAAAATACCGACACAATGGAAACAAACACATATGCAGTTTAATGTGACCCTTTATTGACAACGTTTCACCCACACAGTGGGCTTTTTCATGTCACAGATCTACCTGGGGTAGAAGGTACGTATTTATAGTATATTTATACACTACAAATACTCACGTACCTTCCACCCCAGGTAGATCTGTTTGTGACTTGAAAAAGCCCACTGTGTGGGCGAAACGTTGTCAATAAAGGATCACATTAAACTGCATATGTGTTTATGTTTCCAAAACAGTTTGTTACAGCTCTTGACAACAGTCTGCAGCCTTCAAATATCTTGAAGATTTCTTTCCCAAGCTATCAGAGGCAAAGGTGAAGGCTGGCATCTTCACTGGACCACAAGTCAGGAAAATCATAGAGTGCTCAGAATTTCCAAAGAAGCTCACAGAGAAGGAAAAGGAAGCCTGGGAGAGTTTAGTTAACCCGTAAATGGTCCAAACGTATATACAGTGGACCCCCGCTTAACGATCACCTCCAAATGCGACCAATTATGTAAGTGTATTTATGTAAGTGCGTTTGTACGTGTATGTTTGGGGGTCTGAAATGGACTAATCTACTTCACAATATTCCTTATGGGAACAAATTTGGTCAGTACTGGCACCTGAACATACTACTGGAATGAAAAAAGTTCGTTAACCGGGGGTCCACTGTATACGTTTTTTCAACATTAGAAAGTATGTAAAAAAAGTAGATCTTCTTTTTGTTTTTTTACATTTGAAAATGTGTAAAAAAACGTAGATCTACTCTCGTAGCACTACACGTGTGAGCGTAGATCTGCTTGGACCGTTTACGGGTCAAACAGAGCTTTCTGGGCAACATCAAGACTGACAATTATGTGGGACCTGTTGAGCCCTTGGTAAAAGCTATAGTCAGAGGGGCTGTAGGATGTCCCTTAACCCTTAAACGGTCCAAACAGATCGACGTTAAAATCTGTAGCGCTCCAAAAGTAGATCTACTTTTTTTTTTACATATTTTCAAAAAAAAAAAAAAAGAGTAGATAAAAGTTTTTTTTTACACATTTTTAAATGTAAAACAAGAAACAAGATCAACATTTTTTTTACATACTCTCAAATGTTGAAAAAAACGTATATATACGTTTGGACCGTTTAAGGGTTAAGGTCCACATCCTTGATGCTCATCTTGACAGTTTCAAGGAGAATATGGGAGCATACTTAGAGGAGCAAGGGGAGCGCTTCCACCATGATATAATGGACTTTGAACACAGATATCAGGGATCGTATAATGAAAACGTGATGGGAGACTACAGTTGGGGGCTTAAACGGGAAAGTGATTTGTTGCTGCTCGCAAATCTAGAAAAAGAACTGCTCATTTTTAACTTTGTAAATATGTTTCAGAAAGTGTAAACTAAAATTTGTGTAAATTTCATTTTATGTAAATTTTGTTTTATTATATATATTTGTTTTACATCCAAAACTAGCAAAAAATATTGAAATTTAGCCATTTTTTGTCAAAAATTCATCATATAAGCCACAAAAGCAAAGTTTAAAAGGAATAATGGACTTTTTCTATTGTTTTGCAATAAAAGGAGTTGGAAAATAACACTTAAATGGCAAAAAAGGCACAATACCATGACTGTCTTCTATGTGCGGGTTATTTATTGAAAATAACACTTACTTGCCATTAACAAAAATTGTGTTACAGAGTGTAATACAGTCTATTTAACAGAATGATAGATATTACAGTGGTACCTCCAGTTTCAGCCATAATTCCTTCCAGAGGCTGTTCCAGTGCTGTTATCAAACAAATTTGTTCCCATAAGGAATAATGTAAATTGGATTAGTCCATTTCAGACCCCCAAAAATACACTTGCAAAAGCACTTACAAAAATACACTTAAGAACATAATAACATTAGAAAGAAGGAACACTGCAACAGACCTACTGACCCATGTGGAGCAGGTCCATGTCCCCCCCCCCCCCCGGATTAGCTCAATGATCCACCCAGTCTGGTCACCTCCACTCAAGGAAGGAGCACGGCACCAGACCCAGCAGCACAAGCTAGTCAGGTCCAACTCACACCCACTCACGTACTATTTATCTAACTTATTTTTAAAACTACACAACGTTTTAGCCTCAATAACTGTACTCGGGAGTTTGTTCCACTCATCCACAACTCTATTACCAAACCAGTGCTTTCCTATATCCTTCCTGAATCTGAATTTTTCCAACTTAAAACCATTGCTGCGAGTCCTGTCTTGGCTGGAAATTTTCAGCACGCTATTTACATCCCCTTTATTTATTCCTGTTTTCCATTTATACACCTCAATCATATCCCCCTTAATTCTACGCCTTTCGAGAGAGTGCAGATTCAGGGCCCTTAGTCTATCCTCATAGGGAAGATTTCTGATACATGGGATCAACTTTGTCATCATCCTTTGTACGTTTTCCAGAGCATTTATATCCATTCTGTAATACGGTGACCAGAACTGAGCAGCATAGTCTAAATGAGGCCTAACCAAGGATATATAGAGTTGAAGAACAATCTGAGGACTTCTATTATTTATACTTCTAGATATGAAGCCAAGAATTCTGTTAGCTTTATTGCGAACACTAATGCACTGTTGTCTTGGTTTTAGGTTACTGCTAACCAGAACTCCTAAATCCTTTTCGCAATCAGTAGTATTAAGATCTACATTATTTAGTTTATATATGGCATGGTTATTTACCTGTCCAATATTTAGAACTTTGCATTTGTCAATATTAAACTGCATCAGCCACTTCTCCGACCATTGCATCAGTCTATTCAAATCATTCTGGAGTGCTCTAGTGTCCTCATTAGAATGAATTGGATGGCCTATTTTAGTGTCATCAGCAAATTTGCTTATGTCATTATTTATTCCCTCGTCTATGTCGTTTATGTAAATTGTGAACAACGGGCCCAACACTGACCCCTGAGGAACACAGCTTGTGACGTGCCCCCATTCTGATTTCTCCCCATTTATGCAAACTCTCTGCTGCCTATTTGTCAGCCATGCCTCTACCCAAGAAAAAATTTCTTCTCCTATTCCGTGTGCCTTAAGCTTCCTCAATAGCCTCTGGTGTGGAACTTTCTTGAAAGCCTTACTGAAGTCCATATACACAATATCATATTCATTACCATGATCTACCTCCTCAAATACCTCAGTGAAAAAAGTTAATAAATTCGTAAGACAGGAACGCCCCTTTGTAAAACCATGTTAAGATTCACTAATCAATCTGTGCCTATCAAGATGGCTACGAATTGCTTCGTAAATTATTGATTCCATAAATTTTCCCACTATGGAGGTAAGGCTTATTGGTCTATAGTTCGAAGCCAAGGACCTGTCATCTGCCTTGTAAATAGGTATTACAGATATTTGGGAGTGGACGTGTCAGCGGATGGGTCTATGAAAGATGAGGTGAATCATAGAATTGATGAGGGGAAAAGAGTGAGTGGTGCACTTAGGAGTCTGTGGAGACAAAGAACTTTGTCCTTGGAGGCAAAGAGGGGAATGTATGAGAGTATAGTTTTACCAACGCTCTTATATGGGTGTGAGGCATGGGTGATGAATGTTGCAGCGAGGAGAAGGCTGGAGGCAGTGGAGATGTCATGTCTGAGGGCAATGTGTGGTGTGAATATAATGCAGAGAATTCGTAGTTTGGAAGTTAGGAGGAGGTGCGGGATTACCAAAACTGTTGTCCAGAGGGCTGAGGAAGGGTTGTTGAGGTGGTTCGGACATGTAGAGAGAATGGAGCGAAACAGAATGACTTCAAGAGTGTATCAGTCTGTAGTGGAAGGAAGGCGGGGTAGGGGTCGGCCTAGGAAAGGTTGGAGAGAGGGGGTAAAGGAGGTTTTGTGTGCGAGGGGCTTGGACTTCCAGCAGGCATGCGTGAGCGTGTTTGATAGGAGTGAATGGAGACAAATGGTTTTTAATACTTGACGTGCTGTTGGAGTGTGAGCAAAGTAACATTTATGAAGGGGTTCAGGGAAACCGGCAGGCCGGACTTGAGTCCTGGAGATGGGAAGTACAGTGCCTGCACTCTGAAGGAGGGGTGTTAATGTTGCAGTTTAAAAACTGTAGTGTAAAGCGCCCTTCTGGCAAGACAGTGATGGAGTGAATGATGGTGAAAGTTTTTCTTTTTTGGGCCACCCTAGTTTATTTATCAAGAGCCAGCCAGCCACTATACAGTGGAGCCCCGGTTTACGATCAGCTCACAATGCGACCAATTATGTAAGTGTATTTATATAAGTGCGTTTGTACGTGTATGTTTGGGGGTCTGAAATGGACTAATCTAATTCACAATATTCCTTATGGGAACAAATTCAGTCAGTACTGGCACCCGAACATACTTCTGGAATGAAATAATATCGTAAACCTGGGGTCCACTGTATATCTATCACCCTCACTATACATATATCACCACCACTATATGCTTCATATATCACCACTATACATCTTTCACTATCACTATTCACCACATTTATCACCATTATTATATACAGTGGACCCCCGCATAACGATATTATTTCAATCCAGAAGTCTGTTTGGGTGCCGTTATAGACCGAATTTGTTCCCATAAGAAATATTGTGAATTAGATTAGTCCATTTCAGACCCCTAAAAATACACCTACAAAAGCACTTACAAAAATAAGCTTACATAATTGGTCGAGTTGGGAGCTGATCGTTATCCGGGGGTCCACTGTATCTTTCACTATCACTATTCATCACATATCACCATCACTCTACACAATGCCAGAACAACAACATTCTAGGGGCATTATAATTCTCATATACAGTGGACCCCCGCATAACGATCACCTCCGAATGCGACCAATTATGTAAGTGTATTTATGTAAGTGCGTTTATACGTGTATGTTTGGGGGTCTGAAATGGACTAATCTACTTCACAATATTCCTTATGGGAACAAATTCGGTCAGTACTGGCACCTGAACATACTTCTGGAGTGAAAAAATATCGTTAACCGGGGGTCTACTGTACTACATTATATTATTTTGACCATTATTACGGCTAGATATTATATAAATATTATAAGCTTATCCAAGAGTTATCATAACTTGTAAAGAGCTAACTATGGATTTTTATACAAAAATGATGTATTTCTTTGCACTGGCTTATTTAATTATTATTTTTGTTGGTGTATGGTGCTTTTTTGACGAGTGGGTCCAGGAGCTGGAAGTAGACTGCATTCAACTCCAAAAGGAGGTCCAGGAATCCTCCTGGGCTTGTGAATCATTAGCTGAGAGGATGTGTGGGATCCCTGGGATGGGGATAATTGTTAATTGTGATAGGTATACCCCCTTAGAGGTCCCTGGAAGCCAGGTGAGCCCTTGGTGGGCACCAAACTCCTGGCCTCTTCTGGGAATCATCTTTAGATGGTACCAAGCCAGCAGCGATGTTAACCAGCTGGAGATTGTCCTCAAGGAGATTAAGGAGTCCTGCCAGGATAATTCATCCTCATAGCAGATGCTGGTTCTTCTGCGGGTCGTTGTGACAGCTCTAGGGGTACTGTACTTCACCATGCGATGCTTCCGTACCAGTATTCAGAAGACGCTAATAGTATCCAGCAGCAGTAACATAGTGGTGAGCTGGTACCTGCTACTGCTGATGATGCTGGTACCTCATAGCCCCTCCCCAACCCGATTACCCTCCCCAACCCCATTACCCTCCCCAACCCCATCACCATCCGCAACCCAGGTATGGAGTGTTTATAGCCAATGTCCCATCGTTACGCAGGCACAGGACTGTAAAACAGCTTCTGAACAAATCCAGCAGTTTACTAAATTTAACAACGCCACAAAGAATCGGGACACTGGGAATACGGGTTTTCCTGTTTTCAAAATAAGGATTACGAAAAAAAGCCCTGTTCTTGGATGGCTATGTGTTGACTGATCCAAATGCCGAGATCCCACAGAAAATAGAAGTGAAGTCAGCTTACAAGCAAATATTCCATAATGATGCAAAACCCCAAGTAAAACCACAAGGTCGTGGAGCTTCACAACACCATGGAAAACCACAACTGCTTGGTGCTTCAAAATGCATCCTAAAACATTATAATAGTCAAGGATTTTGGGTTGTTAGAGTTTCACATGACCTTTGATGCTCTCTCCAAGACCAGGACTCCCAGCTACCAACTTCCTGCTCCCTCCAAGACCAGGCCTCCCAGCTACCAACCAATAATAGAGATCAAAGGAAGACTGCCCTCAAACCCAAAGCAACACCCCGCTGCCAGCCGAACAACGTAACCCTAAGCTTTGTATAACTACAACTTCTTAACTACAACAATTCCTGTAGTATTATGAGGCGCAATCTCAGACGAAAGAGCACCAAGAACAGCAAGAAAACACCGAAAAATCAACTATTCAACAAGTGTAGTCAGGAGGACGCCGGCCCAGCAACCACCCCACTCACCACCACTCAAGGCGACACCACAACAATAACAAACATGGCTGCCACCAGCCCATCCTCCCCTCTCTTCCCCGGATTCAACCTACCAAGTAGTCTCTCAGGTATGACCAACGATCCAAATACCCTAAAGACATGCATCTCCAACTTAGTTATTGAAAATATGAATCTTCGAGAGACGCTAACAAAACAAGACACCAGGATGACACAACTCGAGAACAAAATCCTCAGTCTTGAACAAAAGTTATCAACACCAGGAATGACTAACTGTGACAAGACCATCCAGACAGTCATAGATAGCCATACCCAACAAATAATATCTCTTAATACAAAGGTTGAAGAAGCAGTAAAAGAATGGAAGAACAACTTAGATAACCAGTTCAGTGACTACTTTGCTCTCCAAGAAGATAAAACTGAACAAGATAAACTATCGGACGCAGTAATAGTTAACAGTCCACTTTTTCCCAGTGATATGAACCAAACAAACAGTAAAGAAATTACTCTGCAGATCATAAAGGACCAAACAAGTGTTATTGTACCAGAGTCTGAAATAAAAGAAGCCAGGTTACTAGGATCCCATGGTAGAAATAAAGGGAGCCAGGTTACTAGGATCCCATGGTAGAAATAAAGGAAGCCAGGTTACTAGGATCCCATGGTAGAAATAAAGGAAGCCAGGTTACTAGGATCCCATGGTAGAAATAAAGGAAGCCAGGTTACTAGGATCCCATGGTAGAAATAAAGGAAGCCAGGTTACTAGGATCCCATGGTAGAAATAAAGGAAGCCAGGTTACTAGGATCCCATGGTAGAAATAAAAGAAGCCAGGTTACTAGGATCCCATGGTAGAAAAAGTGTTATGCTTAGATTCCACTCACATGACAGGAAAAAAGACTTAATTATTGCATCTATTAAAGTAAAGAAAGAGGTATACATAAACGAGTGTCTTACCAAAAAACGTCAGAACCTCCTGTATAGAGTCAGAAAACTTAAGCGGGAGAATAATGACACAATACACCAATGCTTCACACGGGATGGGAAAATTCTTGTTAGGAAAATAAATGTAGGTCAACTGTACACAATCACGAACAAGAATGATCTATCACGATTTCTCAGGGATACTAATCTTACAGAGAGTAACTAAACAATGTCCAACCTAAAAGCCTACGTAGTGTAGTGTATGTTTTGCTCCATTATTGTTCAAATTTCATTGTACAATCTCTTAGTAATTAAATAATCAACTACCTCATTTTGTGATTTTACTAGTAAGCAAAAGTCACCTTATGTAATTTTCTTATTTACTATTGTTTGCTTAAACATTAGCTGAATTGATACTTTCTTTGTCCATATTACTACCTCATATTTTTTTTTAAATACTATCAATTGATATTACTTACTAAAATTAATAATTATCATTCTTACTATAATTTCAATTTACTCTTAACATTTTTGACATTTAATAACCATTACTTGTCTAATTACCTTTACCTGTTTTAATACCACATTTACTATCTTAGAGTACTCTTAATTACCTTGTACTGCCATATAACCTCAAGTATAACTACCAGTGCAATATTGAATGAAATAAACATTACTTTTTCACTTTTTTTGTAATCATTATAACTTACTACCAGTGTACCTGTGTACCATTTTACTGTCATATTATAACCAAGTCTTTACCATTGTTATTTTTTAGTTATTATTCTTTTGGTACTTTAATTTGTGATTTTAATTTTGTCAGTTTAAATCTAGTTATACTCTTGTTCTTGTTAACAACCTATATCAGACCCTAGTGCAATTGTTCTTGTTAACAACCTATATCAGACCCTAGTGCAATTGTTCTTGTTAACAACCTATATCAGACCCTAGTGCAATTGTTCTTGTTAACAACCTATATCAGACCCTAGTGCAATTGTTCTTGTCAACAACTTATATCAGACCCTAGTGTAATTGTTCTTGTTAACAACCTATATCAGACCCTAGTGTAATTGTTCTTGTTAACAACCTATATCAGACCCTAGTGCAATTGTTCTTGTTAACAACCTATATCAGACCCTAGTGTAATTGTTCTTGTTAACAACCTATATCAGACCCTAGTGCAATTGTTCTTGTTAACAACCTATATCAGACCCTAGTGCAATTGTTCTTGTTAACAACCTATATCAGACCCTAGTGCAATTGTTCTTGTTAACAACCTATATCAGACCCTAGTGCAATTGTTCTTGTTAACAACCTATATCAGACCCTAGTGCAATTCTAGCTCAATACTTAGACAACACCTAAACTAACTATACCTAGTTGTACTTTAGCTCATTCTAGCACATCACATAGACAATATCAACTTCATTATGGTTATTAGTGGCTATACTCTATATGACCAAAGTGCTTTAGCGGTATACTTGTCCAAACCTCCCACCACTACAGAAATCAGTATTAGAACTCAACACATAATACACGATATAAACAACCACTGATCTAAACCTAGAAGATGATTGATCACGTTGACCCTGATCTAAACCTCCATAATCTAACACCCAATCAAAACCTATTGGAAAGTAACTGCCTTTATTACACAGCATCACAAGCCACCACTATCCTAAACAATGCTAAAAGTCTATCAGTACTTAACTACAACATCAGGTCCTTAAGCAAACACTATGATGACCTCCTGGCACTCCTTGAATCACTAAAGACACCCTTCTCCTGCATTATTCTTACTGAGACCTGGCTTAAGCAGGACACAATAGATATCTACCCTCTACCAGGATACACAGCAATTCACAACTGCAGAACAAACCAAGTTGGGGGTGGTATTGCAATCTATTACTCTAACCAATTATCTTGTCTTAGCACCACTTGCTTTAGTGATGAATATGGGGAATACATTATTGCTAATTTTACTGTAAAAAACCTCAAGACGCCTGTAACAATCAGTGCCATATACCGGATACCTCACACAAACATCCCAAACTTCAGTGAGAAGGTAAAGTCACTAATAACAAACAGACAAATGAACAAGCACCACCTTCTCTTAGCTGGAGACTTCAACATCAACCTTGGCTTACTAGATGATCAGCCTGTAACTGATTTCATTAACAATATGAACAACACACTTCTCATACCAACAATAACTAAACCAACCAGGCTCACTGAGACAAGTGCAACCATAATAGACCACATATGGACCAATATACTAACCCCCCTTAAATCAGGGATAATCACACACAGCATTATTGACCACTACTCAACCTTCCTCTTAACAAACATTAGTAAACCACCACTTGAATACAACAAAGTTTCATTTAGACTCCATGACGAGACCTCAATAAGGAAGTTCACAGCTGACCTAGAGACTGATGACTGGCCTACAGAATTCTCCAACGCCAATGGTATTGACGATTGGACAGACATTTTTCTTTACAAAATACATGTACTTAGACTATACAACAAACACTGTCCTATAAAAACGAGACAGATCACGAATAAACAGCTTGGTTGCCCATGGCTAACCAGCAGCATTCTGAAATCCATTGATAAGAAACACCAATATGAAAAGCAATATAGACAGGGCTTAATACACAAAGATATTCTTAAACAATATTCAACAATTCTCACCAAATTAATAAAGAAAGCCAAACAACTGTACTACTCCAGCAGATTCACTGACACAAGAGGAGATATAAAAAAGACCTGGAAAACACTTTCCCAGATTCTGGGGACCCACAAACTAAAAAAAACAAGAATATTGTTCTAACTAAACCTCATGAAACACCACTGCATCCCACTGATACAGCTAACAAGATAAACGACTTCTTCTCAAACATAGGATCTAATCTCGCCAGTAAAATCCCACGTACCAATGCTCGTGCTGGGGACTACCTAGATGGGAATTTCCCAAATTCCTTCTATCTTGTACCAAATAAGCCCAATGAAGTCACTGCGATCATAAAGTCACTTAAAAATAAATCGGGGAATCTGTCTCACGTCCTGCCATTATTGTACAAGCGAGCGGCCCATGTCCTTTCGCATGCTATTACATTACTTTTTAACAAGTCACTAGAAACTAGCACTTTCCCGAAACTACTCAAGACAACAAGGGTTACACCAATACATAAAGGTGGTGACCCTACAGATGTAAACAACTATAGGCCAATATCAAACTTACCATTGCTATCCAAAATCTTCGAGAAACTCGTGCACAGGAGACTATATTCATTTATAACATCACAAAACATACTCAACCCCTGCCAATTTGGATTCAGGAAAAATAAAAGCACTAATGATGCAATTATAAAAATGCTAGACCTGCTTTACATAGCATTGGAAAATAAGGAATATCCGCTAGGAATTTTTATTGACCTAAGAAAAGTGTTTGACACAGTAGACCACGGCATCCTACTCCACAAACTTGACCAGTATGGTATAAGAGGACATGCGCTTGCATATTTTAAATCCTACCTTTCTAATAGGTATCAGTATGTCACCATTAACCCTTTGAGGGTTTTGGTCGTACTAGTACGTCTTACGCGTAGGGGTTTTTGACGTACTAGTACGCATAAATTCTAGCGGCCTCAAATCTAGTGGGAGAAAGCTGGTAGGCCTACATATGAAAGAATGGGTCTATGTGGTCAGTGTGCACAGTCTAAAAAAAATCCTGCAGCACACAGTGCATAATGAGAAAAAAAAAACTTTGACCATTTTTTTGGAATAAATCAGTGACTTTGCAGTGTATTTTCGTATGGTATTTATTGTTGTATTCTAGTTTTCTTGGTCTCATTTTATAGAATGGAAGACATATTACAGAAATTGAGATGATTTTGACTGGTTTTACAATGAAAGGTGCCTTGAAATTGAGCTCAAAGTAGCAGAAATGTTCGATTTTTACCAAAGTTCAAAAGTAAACAAATCGTGCCAAGCGTGCAATACACGTCAACTGGTGAGTCTAATATTCTTTCACAAGTGCACCAATAATATTTATACCATTTTTTACACTAATGCAGTAGTCTGCATAACAGTAAATCTTATATTTTTTGTGAGAATAAAAATTCAAAGTGGAAAGCAAAAGAATATAAGAGGGGCCTTGAGACGTGACTAATGACCAGAGAAAATGTCATTTTAATGCCAGGAATGTCTTTCTTGTTTATTCTGGACCCTATTCGGAAATTGGCATCTTTTGAAATTTGTGTGAAATTGGCAAAATTGCTAAATTCTGACCACTGTACTGGATAGTTGAATTTCATAAATGGGTGGTTTCTTGCACCCATTCGATAGAAAAAATGGAGTTCTAGCGAAATATTCATGTTTTTTGTCAACTAGTACAGTGAAATTGGCCGAAAATGGGGCTCAAAGTGGGCAAAATCGCCGATGCGTAAACATCGCCGAGACAGCTAATTTTGCGAGAGCATAATTCCGTAAGTTTTCTATCAAATTTCAAACTTTTGGTGTCTTTATGATCGGGAAAAGATTCTCTATCTTTTCATAAGAGAAAATAATTTTTTTTTTTTTAAATTTGGCCGACCCTGAGAACGAGTTTCGGAGAGGGCCTGTCGACCCTCAAAGGGTTAAAGACACAGTCTCATCAACACGGCCACTTGATACTGGAGTTCCGCAGGGAAGTGTCCTTGGTCCCCTGCTCTTCCTCATTTACATCAATGATCTTCCAAATATATCCCAACACCTGAAACCCATTCTCTTTGCTGACGACACGACTTATGTCATCTCCCACCCTAATCTTGCCACCCTCAGCACCATTGTTAACGAGGAGCTGATCAAAATATCGACTTGGATGACAGCCAATAAACTTACACTTAACACTGACAAAACCTACTATATTATGTTTGGTAGCAGAGCAGGTATTGCGCAACTTAACATTAAGATCGACAACACTCTTGTTGCCAGACATAATGAGGGCAAATTCCTTGGCCTATACCTCGACAACAACCTAAATTTCAGCACCCATATCCAACACAACAAAAAAAAACATCCAAAACGGTGGGGATCCTCTCCAAGATACGATACTACGCGCCGCAAACTGCCCTTCTCACACTATACCACTCACTTATATATCCATACCTCACCTATGCTATCTGTGCTTGGGGTTCAACTGCAGCAACACACCTAAAGCCAATAATAACCCAACAAAAAGCCGCAGTAAGAATAATCACTAAATCCCATCCCTGGCAACACACCCCCCCACTCTTCATAGATCTAAACTTACTCCCTGTTCAGTACATCCACACTTACTACTGTGCAATCTATATCTACAGGACATTAAATTGCAATAATAACCTTGACCTAAAATGCTTTCTTGATAGTTGTGACAGGATCTACAGGCATAACACCAGACACAAACATCTCTATGACATTCCCCGTGTCCGACTAAACCTTTACAAAAATTCAATGTATTTCAAAGGACCTAAAATCTGGAACACCCTACCTGAAAACTCTAGAACTGCAGACACATTCATCACTTTCAAAACTACAGTTAGAAAACATCTTATCTCCCTGATCCACCCCGACAACTAACTACATGATAACCACCTGGTGGTTCACAATTACACTCACTCACCCACTGACTATAAACCCAGAAATACCAGTCTTAATCTTAAAATAATAAATCCTAACTAGTCATAAGTTTGCCTATAATACTCAAAAACAGTGGACCCCCGGTTAACGATATTTTTTCACTCCAGAAGTATGTTTAGGTGCCAGTACTGACCGAATTTGTTCCCATAAGGAATATTGTGAAGTACATTAGTCCATTTCAGACCCGCAAACATACACATACAAACGCACTTACATAAATACACTTACATAATTGGTCGCATTCGGAGGTGATCGTTATGCGGGGGTCCACTGTATAGACACCTTGTATTGTGCCAAAACAAAAACATTCACATTGCTAAACTCACAAATTATGATGTAGTCACTTAGCCTTAATACCATAATCTGAAAGGATTTAATGTTAAGAATTAATCTAAGTCTGCTTGAAATGCCTAGCCATGCTTGGTGTCCTAGTGCCCCCTCTGTAATTAGTATTTTATAACATGTAAACCACACAATACCCAAAACCTGTAAATCCCACATTGAAACCCTTATAGAGAATAAACTTGAACTGAATTGAATTGAACTTCCTGCTCCCTCCAAGACCAAGCCTCCCAGCTACCAAGTTCCTACTCCCTCCAAGACCAAGCCTCCGAGTTATCAAGTTCCTACTCCCTCCAAGACCAAGCCTCCCAGCTACCAAGTTCCTACT
This sequence comes from Cherax quadricarinatus, assembly GCF_038502225.1. Classification (NCBI taxonomy): domain Eukaryota; kingdom Metazoa; phylum Arthropoda; class Malacostraca; order Decapoda; family Parastacidae; genus Cherax; species Cherax quadricarinatus. The sequence goes on along the minus strand of NC_091389.1, from coordinate 6,254,480 downwards.
CCCTCCAAGACCAAGCCTCCCAGCTACCAACTTCCTGCTCCCTCCAAGACCAGGCCACCCAGCTACCAACTTCCTGCTCCCTCCAAGACCAGGCCTCCCAGCTACCAACTTCCTGCTCCCTCCAAGACCAAGCCTCCCAGCTACCAACTTCCTGCTCCCTCCAAGACCAGGCCTCCCAGCTACCAACTTTCTGTTCCCTCCAAGACCAAGCCTCCCAGCTACCAACTTCCAGCTCCCGCCAAGACCAGGCCTCCCAGCTACCAACTTCCTGCTCCCTCCAAGACCAGGCCTCCCAGCTATCAAGTTCTTACTCCCTCCAAGCTATCAAATTCCTGCTCCCTCCAAGACCAGGCCTCCCAGCTATCAAGCTCCTCCTCTCTCCAAGACCAGGCCTCCCAGTTATCAAGTTCCTACTCCAAGACCAGGCCTCCCAGTTATCAAGTTCCTACTCCAAGAAAAGGCCTCCCAGTTATCAAGTTCCTACTCCCTCCAAGACCAGGCCTCCCAGCTAAAAAGTTCCTACTCCCTCCAAGACCAGGCCTCCCCGTTATCAAGTTCCTACTCCAAGACCAGGCCTCCCAGCTACCAAGTTCCTACTCCCTCCAAGACCAGGCCTCCCAGCTACCAAGTTCCTACTCCCTCCAAGACCAGGCTTCCCAGCTACCAAGTTCCTACTCCCTCCAAGACCAGGCTTCCCAGCTACCAAGTTCCTACTCCCTCCAAGACCAGGCCTCCCAGCGACCAAGTTCCTACTTCCTCCAAGACCAGGCCTCCCAGTTACCAAGTTCCTACTCCCTCCAAGACCAGGCCTCCCAGTTATCAAGTTCCTACTCCCTCCAAGACCAGGCCTCCCAGCTACCAAGGTCCTACTCCCTCCGAGACCAAGCCTCCCAGCTACCAAGTTCCTACTCCCTCCAAGACCAGGCCTCCCAGCTACCAAGTTCCTACTCCCTCCAAGACCAGGCCTCCCAACTACCAAGTTCCTACTCCCTCAAAGACCAGGCCTCCCAGCTACCAAGTTCCTAATCCCTCCAAGACCAGGCCTCCCAGCTACCAATTTCCTACTCCCTCCAAGACCAGGCCTCCCAGCTACCAAGTTCCTACTCCCTCCAAGACCAAGCCTCCCAGCTACCAAGTTCCTACTCCCTCCAAGACCAAGCCTCCCAGCTACCAAGTTCCTACTCCCTCCAAGACCAAGCCTCCCAGCTACCAAGTTCCTACTCCCTCCAAGACCAGGCCTCCCAGTTATCAAGTTCCTACTCCAAGACCAGGCCTCCCAGCTACCAAGTTCCTACTCCCTCCAAGACCAGGCCTCCCAGTTATCAAGTTCCTACTCCCTCCAAGACCAGGCCTCCCAGCTACCAAGTTCCTACTCCCTCCAAGACCAGGCCTCCCAGCTACCAAGTTCCTACTCCAAGACCAAGCCTCCCAGCTACCAAGTTCCTACTCCCTCCAAGACCAAGCCTCCCAGCTACCAAGTTCCTACTCCCTCCAAGACCAAGCCTCCCAGCTATCAAGTTCCTACTCCCTCCAAGACCAGGCCTCCCAGCTACCAAGTTCCTACTCCCTCCAAGACCAGGCCTCCCAGATACCAAGTTCCTACTCCCTCCAAGACCAGGCCTCCCAGCTATCAAGTTCCTACTCCCTCCAAGACCAGGCCTCCCAGCTACCAAGTTCCTACTCCCTCCAAGACCAGGCCTCCCAGCTACCAAGTTCCTACTTCCTCCAAGACCAGGCCTCCCAGCTATCAAGTTCCTACTCCCTCCAAGACCAGGCCTCCCAGCTACCAAGTTCCTACTCCCTTCAAGACCAGGCCTCCCAGTTATCAAGTTCCTACTCCCTCCAAGACCAGGCCTCCCAGTTACCAAGTTCCTACTCCCTCCAAGACCAGGCCTCCCAGTTATCAAGTTCCTACTCCCTTCAAGACCAGGCCTCCCAGATACCAAATTCCTACTCCCTTCAAGACCAGGCCTCCCAGTTATCAAGTTCCTACTCCCTCCAAGACCAGGCCTCCCAGCTACCAAGTTCCTACTCCCTCCAAGACCAGGCCTCCCAGCTACCAAGTTCCTACTCCCTGCAAGACCAGGCCTCCCAACTACCAAGTTCCTACTCCCTCCAAGACAAAGCCTCCCAGCTACCAAGTTCCTACTCCCTCCAAGACCAAGCCTCCCAGCTATCAAGTTCCTACTCCCTCCAAGACCAGGCCTCCCAGCTATCAAGTTTCTACTCCCTCCCAGCTATCAAGTTCCTACTCCCTCCCAGCTATCAAGTTCCTACTCCCTCCCAGCTATCAAGTTCCTACTCCCTCCAAGACCAGGCCTCCCAGCTATCAAGTTCCTACTCCCTCCAAGACCAGGCCTCCCAGCTATCAAGTTCCTACTCCCTCCAAGACCAAGCCTCCCAGCTATCAAGTTCCTACTCCCTCCAAGACCAGGCCTCCCAGCTATCAAGTTCCTACTCCCTCCAAGACCAAGCCTCCCAGCTATCAAGTTCCTACTCCCTCCAAGACCAGGCCTCCCAGCTATCAAGTTCCTACTCCCTCCAAGACCAGGCCTCCCAGCTACCAAGTTCCTACTCCCTCCGAGACCAAGCCTCCCAGCTATCAAGTTCCTACTCCCTCCAAGACCAAGCCTCCCAGCTACCAAGTTCCTACTCCCTCCAAGACCAGGCCTCCCAGCTACCAAGTTCCTACTCCCTCCAAGACCAAGCCTCCCAGCTATCAAGTTCCTACTCCCTCCAAGACCAGGCCTCCCAGCTATCAAGTTCCTACTCCCTCCAAGACCAGGCCTCCCAGCTATCAAGTTCCTACTCCCTCCAAGACCAGGCCTCCCAGCTACCAAGTTCCTACTCCCTCCAAGACCAGGCCTCCCAGGTATCATGTTCCTACTCCCTCCAAGACCAGACCTCCCAGCTATCAAGTTCCTACTCCCTCCAAGACCAAGCCTCCCAGCTATCAAGTTCCTACTCCCTCCAAGACCAAGCCTCCCAGCTATCAAGTTGCTACTCCCTCCAAGACCAGGCCTCCCAGATATCAAGTTGCTACTCCCTCCAAGACCAGACCTCCCAGCTACCCAGTTGCTACTCCCTCCAAGACCAAGCCTCCCAGCTATCAAGTTCCTACTCCCTCCAAGACCAGGCCTCCCAGCTATCAAGTTGCTACTCCCTCCAAGACCAAGCCTCCCAGCTATCAATTTCCTACTCCCTCCAAGACCAGGCCTCCCAGCTATCAAGTTCCTACTCCCTCCAAGACCAAGCCTCCAAGCTATCAAGTTCCTACTCCCTCCAAGACCAAGCCTCCCAGCTATCAAGTTCCTACTCCCTCCAAGACCAGGCCTCCCAGCTATCAAGTTGCTACTCCCTCCAAGACCAAGCCTCCCAGCTATCAAGTTGCTACTCCCTCCAAGACCAAGCCTCCCAGCTATCAAGTTCCTACTCCCTCCAAGACCAAGCCTCCCAGCTATCAAGTTCCTACTCCCTCCAAGACCAAGCCTCCCAGCTACCAAGTTGCTACTCCCTCCAAGACCAAGCCTCCCAGCTATCAAGTTGCTACTCCCTCCAAGACCAGGCCTCCCAGCTATCAAGTTGCTACTCCCTCCAAGACCAAGCCTCCCAGCTATCAAGTTGCTACTCCCTCCAAGACCAAGCCTCCCAGCTATCAAGTTCCTACTCCCTCCAAGACCAAGCCTCCCAGCTATCAAGTTCCTACTCCCTCCAAGACCAGGCCTCCCAGCTATCAAGTTGCTACTCCCTCCAAGACCAAGCCTCCCAGCTATCAAGTTCCTACTCCCTCCAAGACCAAGCCTCCCAGCCATCAAGTTGCTACTCCCTCCAAGACCAAGCGTCCCAGCTATCAAGTTGCTACTCCCTCCAAGACCAGGCCTCCCAGCTATCAAGTTGCTACTCCCTCCAAGACCAGGCCTCCCAGCTATCAAGTTGCTACTCCCTCCAAGACCAAGCCTCCCAGCTATCAAGTTGCTACTCCCTCCAAGACCAAGCCTCCCAGCTATCAAGTTGCTACTCCCTCCAAGACCAAGCCTCCCAGCAATCAAGTTCCTACTCCCTCCAAGACCAAGCCTCCCAGCTATCAAATTCCTACTCCCTCCAAGACCAGGCCTCCCAGCTATCAAGTTCCTACTCCCTCCAAGACCAAGCCTCCCAGCTACCAAGTTGCTACTCCCTCCAAGACCAGGCCTCCCAGCTATCAAGTTGCTACTCCCTCCAAGACCAGGCCTCCCAGCTATCAAGTTGCTACTCCCTCCAAAACCAGGCCTCCCAGCTATCAAGTTGCTACTCCCTCCAAGAAAAAGCCTCCCAGCTATCAAGTTCCTACTCCCTCCAAGACCAGGCCTCCCAGCTACCAAGGTGCTACTCCCTCCAAGACTAGGCCTCCCAGCGACCAAGTTCCTACTCCCTCCAAGACCAGGCCTCCCAGCTACCAAGTTGCTACTCCCTCCAAGACCAGGCCTCCCAGCTACCAAGTTGCTACTCCCTCCAAGACCAGGCCTCCCAGCTACCAAGTTGCTACTCCCTCCAAGACCAGGCCTCCCAGCTACCAAGTTCCTACTCCCTCCAAGACCAGGCCTCCCAGCTACCAAGTTGCTACTCCCTCCAAGACCAAGCCTCCCAGCTACCAAGTTCCTACTCCCTCCAAGACCAGGCCTCCCAGCTACCAAGTTGCTACTCCCTCCAAGACCAAGCCTCCCAGCTATCAAGTTCCTACTCCAAGACCAGGCCTCCCAGCTACCAAGTTGCTACTCCCTCCAAGACCAAGCCTCCCAGCTATCAAGTTCCTACTCCCTCCAAGACCAGGCCTCCCAGCTAGCAAGTTGCTATTCCAAGACCAAGCCTCCCAGCTACCAAGTTCCTACTCCCTCCAAGACCAAGCCTCCAAGCTATCAAGTTCCTACTCCCTCCAAGACCAAGCCTCCCAGCTATCAAGTTCCTACTCCCTCCAAGACCAGGCCTCCCAGCTATCAAGTTGCTACTCCCTCCAAGACCAAGCCTCCCAGCTATCAAGTTGCTACTCCCTCCAAGACCAAGCCTCCCAGCTATCAAGTTCCTACTCCCTCCAAGACCAAGCCTCCCAGCTATCAAGTTCCTACTCCCTCCAAGACCAAGCCTCCCAGCTACCAAGTTGCTACTCCCTCCAAGACCAAGCCTCCCAGCTATCAAGTTGCTACTCCCTCCAAGACCAGGCCTCCCAGCTATCAAGTTGCTACTCCCTCCAAGACCAAGCCTCCCAGCTATCAAGTTGCTACTCCCTCCAAGACCAAGCCTCCCAGCTATCAAGTTCCTACTCCCTCCAAGACCAAGCCTCCCAGCTATCAAGTTCATACTCTCTCCAAGACCAGGCCTCCCAGCTATCAAGTTGCTACTCCCTCCAAGACCAAGCCTCCCAGCTATCAAGTTCCTACTCCCTCCAAGACCAAGCGTCCCAGCCATCAAGTTGCTACTCCCTCCAAGACCAAGCGTCCCAGCTATCAAGTTGCTACTCCCTCCAAGACCAGGCCTCCCAGCTATCAAGTTGCTACTCCCTCCAAGACCAGGCCTCCCAGCTATCAAGTTGCTACTCCCTCCAAGACCAAGCCTCCCAGCTATCAAGTTGCTACTCCCTCCAAGACCAGGCCTCCCAGCTATCAAGTTCCTACTCCCTCCAAGACCAAGCCTCCCAGCTACCAAGTTGCTACTCCCTCCAAGACCAGGCCTCCCAGCTATCAAGTTGCTACTCCCTCCAAAACCAGGCCTCCCAGCTATCAAGTTGCTACTCCCTCCAAGACCAAGCCTCCCAGCTATCAAGTTGCTACTCCCTCCAAGACCAAGCCTCCCAGCTATCAAGTTGCTACTCCCTCCAAGACCAGGCCTCCCAGCTATCAAGTTGCTACTCCCTCCAAGACCAAGCCTCCCAGCTATCAAGTTCCTACTCCCTCCAAGACCAGGCCTCCCAGCTACCAAGTTCCTACTCCCTCCAAGACCAAGCCTCCCAGCTATCAAGTTCCTACTCCCTCCAAGACCAAGCCTCCCAGCTACCAAGTTCCTACTCCCTCCAAGACCAGGCCTCCCAGCTACCAAGTTCCTACTCCCTCCAAGACCAGGCCTCCCAGCTACCAAGTTGCTACTCCTTCCAAGACCAGGCCTCCCAGCTACCAAGTTGCTACTCCCTCCAAGACCAAGCCTCCCAGCTATCAAGTTCCTACTCCAAGACCAGGCCTCCCAGCTACCAAGTTGCTACTCCCTCCAAGACCAAGCCTCCCAGCTATCAAGTTCCTACTCCCTCCAAGACCAGGCCTCCCAGCTACCAAGTTGCTATTCCAAGACCAAGCCTCCCAGCTACCAAGTTCCTACTCCCTCCAAGACCAAGCCTCCCAGGTATCAAGTTCCTACTCCCTCCAAGACCAGGCCACCCAGCTACCAAGTTGCTACTCCCTCCAAGACCAGGCCTCCCAGCTATCAAGTTCCTACTCCCTCCAAGACCAAGCCTCCCAGGTATCAAGTTGCTACTCCCTCCAAGACCAGGCCTCCCAGCTATCAAGTTCCTACTCCCTCCAAGACCAGGCCTCCCAGGTATCAAGTTGCTACTCCCTCCAAGACCAGGCCTCCCAGCTACCAAGTTGCTACTCCCTCCAAGACCAAGCCTCCCAGCTATCAAGTTGCTACTCCAAGACCAGGCCTCCCAGCTACCAAGTTGCTACTCCCTTCAAGACCAAGCCTCCCAGCTATCAAGTTGCTACTCCAAGACCAGGCCTCCCAGCTACCAAGTTGCTACTCCCTCCAAGACCAAGCCTCTCAGCTACCAAGTTGCTACTCCCTCCAAGACCAGGCCTCCCAGCTACCAAGTTGCTACTCCCTCCAAGACCAGGCCTCCCAGCTACCAAGTTGCTACTCCCTCCAAGACCAGGCCTCCCAGCTATCAAGTTGCTACTCCCTCCAAGACCAAGCCTCCCAGCTACCAAGTTGCTACTCCCTCCAAGACCAGGCCTCCCAGCTACCAAATTGCTACTCCCTCCAAGACCAGGCCTCCCAGCTACCAAGTTGCTACTCCCTCCAAGACCAGGCCTCCCAGCTACCAAGTTGCTACTCCCTCCAAGACCAGGCCTCCCAGCTAC
>NC_091389.1:6212377-6242377 GCF_038502225.1 Cherax quadricarinatus | reverse complement strand
AATGACACGATTGCAAACAAACCATACCCCCGGCCGGGATTGAACCCGCGGTCATAGAGTCTCAAAACTCCAGCCCGTCGCGCTAGCCACTAGACCAGCTAGCCACAATAAGATTCATCCAACTAGGTATATTTCTACACCATAGGAAAGTTATTGTGGCTAGCTGGTCTAGTGGCTAGCGCGACGGGCTGGAGTTTTGAGACTCTATGACCGCGGGTTCAATCCCGGCCGGGGGTATGGTTTACCCTGACATATTCTCGGACGTCCTGAAAAAAGAAATATGTACCCTGGGATACCACGATGTAAATTTTGGAAGCACTAAGCCTATTAAACTCTCCCCCTACAGAGCTAATCCTGAAAAATAGAGGCTACTTCAGCAGGAGCTGGAATTTGTGGAGGTGTCATCTAGTCCATGGGATTCACCGTATATCTTTGCTAAAATGTTTGGCGTAGAAAAACCATACCACGGGCGGGATTTGAACCCGCGGCCAGTCTCAAAACTCCAGACAGTCGCGTTAGCCACTGGCTAACGCGACTGTCTGGAGTTTTGAGACTCTCTGACCGCGAGTTCAAATCCCGCCCGTGGTATGGTTTATTTGCAATCGTGTCATTACGATTTCGTGAGTCAAGTCTGATGGAGGTTTTCGAAGGTGTACACTCTACCTTAAGACGAATGAGGTCACTATTCCAGATGCTTACCCTCTGCCATGTCTGGATGATATTGCATGTAAGGCTGCGTGTGTTTCCAGACTATACCTTAGACTACTATCAGGTACCTTTGACAGATAAGGCTTAGGAAATCTCTGCTGTAATAGCAGCAGCAGCAGTAGCCTGCTGTAATAGCAGCAGCAGCAGTAGCCTGCTGTAATGGCAGCAGCAGCAGTAGCCTGCTGTAATGGCAGCAGCAGCAGTAGCCTGCTGTAATGGCAGCAGCAGCAGTAGCCTGCTGTAATGGCAGCAGCAGCAGTAGCCTGCTGTAATGGCAGCAGCAGCAGTAGCCTGCTGTAATGGCAGCAGCAGCAGTAGCCTGCTGTAATGGCAGCAGCAGCAGTAGCCTGCTGTAATGGCAGCAGCAGCAGTAGCCTGCTGTAATGGCAGCAGCAGCAGTAGCCTGCTGTAATAGCAGCAGCAGCAGTAGCCTGCTGTAATAGCAGCAGCAGCAGTAGCCTGCTGTAATGGCAGCAGCAGCAGTAGCCTGCTGTAATGGCAGCAGCAGCAGCCTGATGTAATGGTAGTAGCAGCAGCAGCCTGCTGTAATGGCAGCAGCAGCAGTAGCCTGCTGTAATGGCAGCAGCAGCAGCCTGCTGTAATGGCAGCAGCAGAAGCAGCCTGTTGTAATGGCAGCAGCAGCAGCAGCCTGCTGTAATGACAGCAGACGCCTGCAGTCCTGGACTTCGAATACACTGTAGAGTTACAAGTGGAGAGTGACGCAAGAAGAGTAGGACGGGAGAAGCCAAACTACAAAACGGGCCTATACAGGCACGAGGATTTTCCTGCATAAGGTACAGTGGGACATTAAATGAAACGATAGAATGTGTGACCAGAAAATGCAAATAGGCAGAGAAGTTCGCACTCAATGCCAATAAAAACACCAGGAACACCAGAACGAGCCCTTGGTTCACCCCAAGGTGTAGAGAGGCCGAAACTAAGTGCGCTAGGCAGCGCTGTATGACCCTTGTCGGTTTAGCGCTTTCTTGGATTATAATAAGTGGGCTAGGGAATGGAAAAAACACAGAAGATAAAGGGTACCAGTACCTGGACCACCACGTACCTGGACCACCACATACCTGAACCACCAGGTACCAATCAGAAATAAATTTGCATGGATAAGGAGGGAGGCCCAGCGACAATACGAGAATGACATAGCATCGAAATCCAGATCTGACCCAAAGCTGTCGTACAGCCACATCAGGAGGAAAACAACAGTCAGAGACCAGGTAATCAGGCTGAGGAAGGAGAGATCACAGGGAACGACCAGGAAGTGTGTGAAAACCTAAACACAGTATTTCAGGAAGTATTTTGAGTGGAGACAGAAAGGACTCCAGCAGACCTGGAAGGAAGGGTACACCAACAAGTGCTTGGACGCAATACACACAATCGAGAAGGTGAAGAAGTTGCTAAGTGAACTTGATACCTCAAAGGCGGTGGGACCAGACATCTCTCAGTGGGTCCTTAGAGAGGGAGCAGACACACTGTGTGTGCCACTAACAACAATCTTTAAAACCTGAGGTGTGCAAGACAGCAAACTTAGTCCCAATTTTTTAGAAAGAAGACAGGCAGCATTTAACTACAGACCAGTGTCACTGACATGTATAGTATGCAAAGTCGGAGAGAAGGTTATCAGAAGAGTGGTGGAGCACATGATAATTGGCAAGGCTTCAGGAAAGGGAAATCCTGTGTCACAAACCTACTGAGGTTTTACGATAAAGTGGCAAAGGAGAAGGGGGGGGGGGTAGATTGCATTCACTGCACTGCAAGTTTCAACAGAGTACCACACAAGAGATTGGTGCAAAAGCCAGAGGAGAAAGCAGGAATGACAGGAAAGGCACTGCAATGGATCAAAGAATACCTGACAGGAAACCAGTGATGGTAAGTGATAAGGTGAGTGGGCGCCTGTGATGAGCAGGGTTCCACAGGGGTCAGTCCTGGACCGGTGGTGTTTCCATATGTGAATGACATGATGGAAAGGATAGATTTAGAGGTGTCCCTGATTGCAGATGATGTGAAGCTAATGTGGAGAATTCAAGTGGAGGACGACCAGGCAGGACTACAGAGGGATCTGGACAGGCTGAAAGCCTGGTCCAACAGCTGGCTCCTGGAGTTTATCCCCACCAAGTACAAAGTCAAGAAGATTGGGGAAGGTCAAACACCACAGAGTACAGGGTAGGGGGTGACAGACTGCAAACCTCACTAAAGGAACAGGATCTTGGGGCGAGTATAATACCGAACACATCTCCTGAGGTTCACATCAACCAGACAACTGCTGCAGCATATGGGCGCCTGGCAAACCTGAGAACAGCGTTTCAACACCTTAGTAAGGAATCGTTCAAGACACTGTACACTGTGCACGTCAGGCCCATACTGGAGTATGCAGCACCAGTCTGGAGCCAACACCTGGTCAAGCACGTCAAGAAGTTAGAGACGGTACAAAGGTTTGCAACAAGACTAGTCCCGGAGCTAAGGGGTATGTCCTACAAGGAGATGTTAAGGGAACCTGACCTGACGACAATGAAGGACAGGAGGAATAGGGAAAACATAATAACGACATACAAAATACTGAGAGGAATTGACAAGGTGGACTGAGGACAAGGGGGGACAGCAACAAGGGGACACAGCAACAAGGGGACACAGCAACAAGGGGACACAGCAACAAGGGGACACAGAAACAAGGGGACACAGCAACAAGGGGACACAGCAACAAGGGGACACAGCAACAAGGGGACACAGCAACAAGGGGACACAGCAACAAGGGGACACAGCAACAAGGGGACACAGCAACAAGGGGACACAGCAACAAGAGGACCCAGCAACAAGGGGACACAGCAACAAGGGGACACAGCAACAAGGGGACACAGCAACAAGGGGACACAGCAACAAGGGGACACAGCAACAAGGGGACACAGCAACAAGGGGACACAGCAACAAGGGGACACAGCAACAAGGGGACACAGCAACAAGGGAACCCAGCAACAAGAGGACACAGCAACAAGAGGACACAGCAACAAGAGGACCCAACAACAAGGGGACCCAGCAACAAGGGGACCCAGCAACAAGGGGACCCAGCAACAAGAGGACACAGCAACAAGAGGACCCAGCAACAAGAGGACCCAGCAACAAGAGGACACAGCAACAAGAGGACCCAGCAACAAGAGGACCCAGCAACAAGAGGACACAGCAACAAGAGGACACAGCAACAAGAGGACACAGCAACAAGAGGACCCAGCAACAAGAGGACCCAGCAACAAGAGGACACAGCAACAAGAGGACCCAGCAACAAGAGGACCCAGCAACAAGAGGACACAGCAACAAGAGGACACAGCAACAAGAGGACACAGCAACAAGAGGACCCAGCAACAAGAGGACCCAGCAACAAGGGGACACAGCAACAAGAGGACCCAGCAACAAGAGGACCCAGCAACAAGGGGACCCAGCAACAAGGGGACACAAATGTAAGTTGAAACTCATCTGAGTCACAGGGATGTTAAGAAGTACCTCTTCAGCCATAGATATACACTCGAGTACTTTTCCAGGTATATATTATCCACTCCAGTGAGTACATGTTCAAGACGTGAAGGCATTCCCAGAAATTTAGATGATGTACTGACTGTATGAGGGACACGAACAATCTATTTGTTCCAGCTCTGATATTTCTCCTGCCCTGAACGGAGCCGTCAACACCGAGCAATATTCCAGGAAGTGGAACTCTGGAAAGTGATGTAGTGGAGACAGGATCCGTACATAGCTTTAGGAAGAGGTATGATAAAGCTCATGGAGCAGGGTGTGTGTGAGACCCAGTAGCGACCAGTGAAGAGGCGGGGCCAGGAGTTGTAACTCAATCCTTGCAAATACAAGGTGAGTAACCACACACACACACACACACACACACACACACACACACAAGGGAGATCGAACTGGTGAAGGTTAATTGGCGGTTTCGCCAAATATACTCCTTCCAGACACGCCAACTAGCCCTCCAGATCGCCAACTAGAACCAAACATTCTTCCCCCTACTAGTAACTAGTGTGTGACCCACCAGGTACCAGAACCACCAGGTACCTCGACCACCAGGTACCTGGACCACCAGGTACCAGAACCATCAGGTACCAGTACCACCAGGTACCAGTACCACCAAGTACCAGAACCACCAAGTACCAGAACCACCAAGTACCAGTACCACCAAGTACCAGAACCATCAGGTACCAAAACCACCAGGTACCAGAACCAGGTACCAGTACCACCAGGTACCTGAACCACCAGGTACCAGTACCACCAAGTACCTGAACCACCAGGTACCTGAACCACCAGGTACCTGAACCACCAGGTACCAAAACCACCAGGTACCAGAACCACCAGGTACCAGTACCACCAGGTACCTGAACCACCAAGTACCAGTACCACCAAGTACCTGAACCACCAGGTACCTGAACCACCAGGTACCAGTACCACCAGGTACCTGAACCACCAGGTACCAGTACCACCAGGTACCTGAACCACCAGGTACCAGTACCACCAGGTACCTGAACCACCAGGTACCAGTACCACCAGGTACCAGTACCTGAACCACCAGGTACCAGTACCTGAGCCACCAGGTGCCAGTACCTAAACCACAAGGTGCCAGTACCTGGACCACCAGGTACCAGTACCTGGACCACCAGGTACCAGTACCTGCACCACCAGGTACCAGTACCTGGATCACCAGGTACCAGTACCTGCACCACCAGGTACCAGTACCTGAACGACCAGGTGCCAGTACCTGCACCACCAGGTGCCAGTACCTGCACCACCAGGTGCCAGTACCTGCACCACCAGGTGCCAGTACCTGCACCACCAGGTACCAGTACCTGGATCACCAGGTGCCAGTACCTGCACCACCAGGTGTCAGTACCTGCACCACCAGGTACCATTACCTGCACCACCAGGTGCCAGTACCTGCACCACCAGGTGCCAGTACCTGCACCACCAGGTGCCAGTACCTGCACCACCAGGTACCATTACCTGCACCACCAGGTACCATTACCTGAACCACCAGGTGCCAGTACCTGCACCACCAGGTGCCAGTACCTGCACCACCAGGTACCAGTACCTGAACTACCAGGTACCAGTACCTGAACTACCAGGTACCAGTACCTGAACTACCAGGTACCAGTACCTGAACTACCAGGTACCAGTACCTGAACCACCAGGTGCCAGTACCTGCACCACCAGGTACAAGTACCTGCACCACCAAGTACCAGTACCTGCACCACCAGGTACAAGTACCTGCACCACCAGGGACCAGTACCTGCACCACCAGGTGCCAGTACCTGGACCACAAGGCACCAGTACCTAAACCACAAGGTACCAGTACCTGCACCACCAGGTACCAGTACCTAGATCACCAGGTGCCAGTACCTGAACCACCAGGGACCAGTACCTGCACCACCAGGTGCCAGTACCTGCACCACCAGGTGCCAGTACCTGCACCATCAGGCACCAGTACCTGGACCACCAGGCACCAGTACCTGAACTACCAGGTGCCAGTACCTGCACTACCAGGTACCAGTACCTGCACCACTAGGTACCATTACCTGCACCACCAGGTGCCAGTACCTGCACCACCAGGTACCAGTACCTACACCAAGTACCAGTACCTGCACCACCAGGTACCAGTACCTGCACCACCAAGTACCAGTACCTGCACCACCAGGTACCAGTACCTGCACCACCAAGTACCAGTACCTGCACCACCAAGTACCAGTACCTGCACCACCAGGTAACAGTACCTGCACCACCAAGTACCAGTACCTGCACCACCAGGTACCAGTACCTGCACCACCAGGTACAAGTACCTGCACCACCAGGTACAAGTACCTGCACCACCAGGTACAAGTACCTGCACCACCAGGTACAAGTACCTGCACCACCAGGTACAAGTACCTGCACCACCAGGTACCAGTACCTGCACCACCAAGTACCAGTACCTGCACCACCAGGTACCAGTACCTGCACCACCAAGTACCAGTACCTGCACCACCAAGTACCAGTACCTGCACCACCAGGTACCAGTACCTGCACCACCAAGTACCAGTACCTGCACCACCAAGTACCAGTACCTGCACCACCAGGTACCAGTACCTGCACCACCAGGTACCAGTACCTGCACCACCAGGTACCAGTACCTGCACCACCAGGTACCAGTACCTGCACCACCAGGTACCAGTACCTGCACCACCAGCTACCAGTACCTGTACCAGTACCTGCACCTCCACGTACCAGTACCTGCACCACCACGTACCAGTACCTGCACCACCAAGTACCAGTACCTGCACTGCACCACCAAGTACCAGTACCTGCACCACCAAGTACCAGTACCTGCACCACCAGGTACAAGTACCTGCACCACCAGGTACCAGTACCTGCACCACCAGGTACCAGTACCTGCACCACCAGGTACCAGTACCTGCACCACCAGGTGCCAGTACCTGCACCACCAGGTACCAGTACCTGCACCACCAGGTACCAGTACCTGTACCACCAGGTACCAGTACCTGCACCACCAGGTACCAGTACCAGGTACTAGTGCCTATATTCACCTGAGAAAGCAAATAAAGGTCAATTTCCCACGCCTAAAGTTCACATTCTCGACCTTACAGACCAGACAGCTCAAGTCGGGACGTTAAAGGTCAGAGTCCCGCAGTTAAACATAGAATTTTGACCCTAAGCTACACACCTCCGTCTTCAACCCTCCAAAGGTCAATTTGACGCCGTTAAAGGGGGATTTTCGCCTTTACTGAAGCTATTACTCCATCAAGGGTCATTAGAGATCAAATTCCCTGGTGTGTGATGGGAATCTGACCCTTAGTGGTATTTTTGGGCACATAAGGACCATCTGGGGGGAAAATAACACAGAACTTTCGACTTTAATGACACAGTTAATGCTAAGCCACTAGGGGCGAATTTTAGGCTTTAAATTGTAGGGAATTGAACCTTAAGTGATGCAAGGTTTGATCCAAGGAAGAAGACTGGTTTATCCCATGGTTTATATCAACACTGGTTTATCCCATGGTTTATAACACTGGTTTATCCCATGGTTTATATCTACACTGGTTTATCCCATGGTTTATATCTACACTGGTTTATCCCATGGTTTATATCAACACTGGTTTATCCCATGGTTTATATCAACACTAGTTTATCCCATGGTTTATATCTACACTGGTTTATCCCATGGTTTATATCAACACTGGTTTATCCCATGGTTTATATCAACACTGGTTTATCCCATGGTTTATATCTACACTGGTTTATCCCATGGTTTATATCTACACTGGTTTATCCCATGGTTTATATCAACACTGGTTTATCCCATGGTTTATATCAACACTGGTTTATCCCATGGTTTATATCTACACTGGTTTATCCCATGGTTTATATCTACACTGGTTTATCCCATGGTTTATATATACACTGGTTTATATCTACACTGGTTTATCCCATGGTTTATATCAACACTGGTTTATCCCATGGTTTATATCTACACTGGTTTATCCCATGGTTTATATCTACACTGGTTTATCCCATGGTTTATATCTACACTGGTTTATCCCATGGTTTATATCTACACTGGTTTATATCTACACTGGTTTATATCAACACTGGTTTATCCCATGGTTTATATCAACACTGGTTTATCCCATGGTTTATATCAACACTGGTTTATCCCATGGTTTACATCTACACTGGTTTATCCCATGGTTTATATCTACACTGGTTTATCCCATGGTTTATATCAACACTGGTTTATCCCATGGTTTATATCAACACTGGTTTATCCCATGGTTTATATCTACACTGGTTTATCCCATGGTTTATATCAACACTGGTTTATCCCATGGTTTATATCTACACTGGTTTATCCCATGGTTTATATCAACACTGGTTTATCCCATGGTTTATATTTACACTGGTTTATCCCATGGTTTACATCTACACTGGTTTATCCCATGGTTTATATCTACACTGGTTTATCCCATGGTTTATATCTACACTGGTTTATCCCATGGTTTATATCTACACTGGTTTATCCCATGGTTTACATCTACACTGGTTTATCCCATGGTTTATATCTACACTGGTTTATCCCATGGTTTATATCTACACTGGTTTATCCCATGGTTTATATCTACACTGGTTTATCCCATGGTTTATATCTACACTGGTTTATCCCATGGTTTATATCTACACTGGTTTATCCCAAGGTTTATATCTACACTGGTTTATCCCATGGTTGAAATCTATCATGGTTTACATCTGGTTTATACACTGGTTTATCCCATGGTTTATATCAACACTGGTTTATCCCATGGTTTATATCAACACATGGTTTATATCTACACTGGTTTATCCCAAGGTTTATATCTACACTGGTTTATCCCATGGTTTACATCTACACTGGTACATCTACACTGGTTTATCCCATGGTTTATATCTACACTGGTTTATCCCATGGTTTATATCTACACTGGTTTACACTGGTTTATATCAACACTGGTTTATCCCATGGTTTATATCTACACTGGTTTATCCCATGGTTTATATCTACACTGGTTTATCCCATGGTTTATATCTACACTGGTTTATCCCATGGTTTATATCTACACTGGTTTATCCCATGGTTTATATCAACACTGGTTTATCCCATGGTTTATATCTACACTGGTTTATCTCATGGTTTATATCAACACTGGTTTATCCCATGGTTTATATCAACACTGGTTTATCTCATGGTTTATATCTACACTGGTTTATCCCATGGTTTACATCTGGTTTACTTCTGGTTTACATCTGGTTTACATCTGGTTTACATCTGGTTTACTTCACTGCCGCTACAACCTGGTTTACCCCATGGTTTACATCTGGTTTACTTCTGGTTTACATCACTGCCGCTACAACCTGGTTTACCCCATGGTTTACATCTGGTTTACATCTGGTTTACATCTGGTTTACATCACTGCCGCTACAACCTGGTTTATCCCATGGTTTACATCTGGTTTACATCACTGCCGCTACAACCTGGTTTATCCCATGGTTTACATCTGGTTTACATCACTGCCGCTACAACCTGGTTTATCCCATGGTTTACATCTGGTTTACATCACTGCCGCTACAACCTGGTTTATCCCATGGTTTACATCTGGTTTACATCACTGCCGCTACAACCTGGTTTATCCCATGGTTTACATCTGGTTTACATCTGGTTTACATCACTGCCGCTACAACCTGGTTTACCCCATGGTTTACATCTGGTTTACATCTGGTTTACATCACTGGTTTATCCCATGGTTTACATCTGGTTTACATCACTGCCGCTACAACCTGGTTTACCCCATGGTTTACGTCTGGTTTACATCTGGTTTACATCACTGGTTTACCCCATGGTTTACATCTGGTTTACATCACTGCCGCTACAACCTGGTTTACCCCATGGTTTACGTCTGGTTTACATCTGGTTTACATCACTGGTTTACCCCATGGTTTACATCTGGTTTACATCTGGTTTACATCACTGGTTTATCCCATGGTTTACATCTGGTTTACATCTGGTTTACATCACTGACCAGAGACAAATATCAGTGCCAGGTGTCAGACAGGAACACTAATAGGCCTCGTAGGCCTACACTGGGCAACTTATCCTCAAATTCTTAAGCCTACCCAGATGTAGAATTAGTCAAAATATCACATAAATGGAAACCTAGGCGTAGATAGGCCTAGAAGCAGTGGAAAGTCAAATTTAGATTTAGATATATGGTTTTGTAATTCGAGTTGTGTACTAATAGATAATTTCACGATAGATATATATATATATATATAGATATCTTTATCTACCTTAGGCGGGTAGATAAATGAAGACTAGGCCTATCACAACCCAGTAGGCCTATTACATTATTATTAAAGATTCGCCGGTATTCTCCCGGCCCGGGCCTTGTCCAAGTGGTGGCCCGGCCTTGGCTCCCTCTTTAGGGAGTGTCTGAGACCTAAGTCTCCCATGGGAGGAGGCACAAGTACCTCCTCATCTTTGGGACCAACTGTCCCCAGGCCTAGCTTCTGGGACCAACTGTCCCCAGGCCTAGCTTCTGGGACCAACTGTCCCCAGGCCTAGCTTCTGGGACCAACTGTCCCCAGGCCTAGCTTCTGGGACGAACTGTCCCCAGGCCTAGCTTCTGGGACCAACTGTCCCCAGGCCTAGCTTCTGGGACCAACTGTCCCCAGGCCTAGCCACAAGCTAGGCCTCTCTGGTCTGCCATCCCCGCCCCAAGGGGACTAATGGGAATGACAGTCTTATGAGCTAAAGGCTCGGGCTCAGGCACCTACCCTACCCTAGAAGGGCTGGGCATGGTGTCGATGAGGTCTATTACAAATAAACTAATCCTTAATACCCCACCAAAAAAATTTTCTCCAA
Source organism: Cherax quadricarinatus (assembly GCF_038502225.1). Taxonomy (NCBI): domain Eukaryota; kingdom Metazoa; phylum Arthropoda; class Malacostraca; order Decapoda; family Parastacidae; genus Cherax; species Cherax quadricarinatus. The sequence goes on along the minus strand of NC_091389.1, from coordinate 6,231,219 downwards.
AGATATTTTAAATTTATTTAAATTTTCAATTAAAAATAACATTATATACATTTTTGAAATATCCGAAATATGCCGTTCTATAAGTCTCGTTAAACCGTATGCAAAAAAATTATATTCCAAGCCTCATTAGTGGAATAAACTTGACATAGGAATAAACTCGAAAAAATCTGGAATTTTCAAAAAATCAGCTTAATTAAACCCAAGAAAAAATGCGACTTTTTGGGGACCAAATTAATGAATAAAAAATATTTTCTGTCTAATTAGTTAAATATATACATTAATATATACATTAATATATAAATTAATAAACATAACGAGATAAATCAGAGAGATATATATACATTATTGTAGACTAGGATATATATAAACCAGCTGGTGTTTATATATACACCTCTCAGTGTATATACACTGTGATATACACCTCTCAGTGTATATACACTGAGATATACACCTCTCAGTGTATATACACTGTGATATACACCTCTCAGTGTATATACACTGTGATATACACCTCTCAGTGTATATACACTGTGATATACACCTCTCAGTGTATATACACTGTGATATACACCTCTCAGTGTATATACACTGTGATATACACCTCTCAGTGTATATACACTGTGATATACACCTCCCAGTGTATATACACTGTGATATACACCTCCCAGTGTATATACACTGTGATATACACCTCTCAGTGTATATACACTGTGATATACACCTCTCAGTGTATATACACTGTGATATACACCTCTCAGTGTATATACACTGTGATATACACCTCTCAGTGTATATACACTGTGATATACACCTCTCAGTGTATATACACTGTGATATACACCTCTCAGTGTATATACACTGATATACACCTCCCAGTGTATATACACTGTGATATACACCTCCCAGTGTATATACACTGTGATATACACCTCCCAGTGTATATACACTGTGATATACACCTCCCAGTGTATATACACTGTGATATACACCTCTCAGTGTATATACACTGTGATATACACCTCTCAGTGTATATACACTGAGATATACACCTCTCAGTGTATATACACTGAGATATACACCTCTCAGTGTATATACACTGTGATATACACCTCTCAGTGTATATACACTGTGATATACACCTCTCAGTGTATATACACTGAGATATACACCTCTCAGTGTATATACACTGAGATATACACCTCTCAGTGTATATACACTGTGATATACACCTCTCAGTGTATATACACTGTGATATACACCTCTCAGTGTATATACACTGTGATATACACCTCTCAGTGTATATACACTGAGATATACACCTCTCAGTGTATATACACTGATATACACCTCTCAGTGTATATACACTGTGATATACACCTCTCAGTGTATATACACTGTGATATACACCTCTCAGTGTATATACACTGTGATATACACCTCTCAGTGTATATACACTGTGATATACACCTCCCAGTGTATATACACTGTGATATACACCTCCCAGTGTATATACACTGATATACACCTCTCAGTGTATATACACTGATATACACCTCTCAGTGTATATACACTGTGATATACACCTATCAGTGTATATACACTGTGATATACACCTCTCAGTGTATATACACTGAGATATACACCTCTCAGTGTATATACACTGTGATATACACCTCTCAGTGTATATACACTGTGATATACACCTCTCAGTGTATATACACTGTGATATACACCTCTCAGTGTATATACACTGTGATATACACCTCTCAGTGTATATACACTGTGATATACACCTCTCAGTGTATATACACTGTGATATACACCTCTCAGTGTATATACACTGTGATATACACCTCTCAGTGTATATACACTGTGATATACACCTCTCAGTGTATATACACTGTGATATACACCTCTCAGTGTATATACACTGTGATATACACCTCTCAGTGTATATACACTGTGATATACACCTCCCAGTGTATATACACTGTGATATACACCTCTCAGTGTATATACACTGTGATATACACCTCTCAGTGTATATACACTGAGATATACACCTCTCAGTGTATATACACTGTGATATACACCTCTCAGTGTATATACACTGTGATATACACCTCTCAGTGTATATACACTGTGATATACACCTCCCAGTGTATATACACTGATATACACCTCTCAGTGTATATACACTGTGATATACACCTCTCAGTGTATATACACTGTGATATACACCTCTCAGTGTATATACACTGAGATATACACCTCTCAGTGTATATACACTGTGATATACACCTCTCAGTGTATATACACTGTGATATACACCTCTCAGTGTATATACACTGTGATATACACCTCTCAGTGTATATACACTGTGATATACACCTCTCAGTGTATATACACTGAGATATACACCTCTCAGTGTATATACACTGTGATATACACCTCTCAGTGTATATACACTGATATACACCTCTCAGTGTATATACACTGTGATATACACCTCTCAGTGTATATACACTGTGATATACACCTCTCAGTGTATATACACTGTGATATACACCTCTCAGTGTATATACACTGTGATATACACCTCTCAGTGTATATACACTGTGATATATACCTCTCAGTGTATATACACTGAGATATATACCTCTCAGTGTATGAAGTACAAAGAGTAATATATAATAGTTGTCCCTGAGAAAGGTCGTGATGTTGTCAGGGGAAACTGAAAGAAAAGTGAGGGGAATAAACTGATTTTGAAATGGGAGACTAACTTGAGAGAAGGAGAGAGAGAGAGAGATGGGAGAGAGAGATGGGAGAGAGAGATGGGAGAGAGAGATGGGAGAGAGAGATGAGAGAGAGAGATGAGAGAGAGAGATGGGAGAGAGAGATGAGAGAGAGAGATGGGAGAGAGAGATGAGAGAGAGAGATGGGAGAGAGAGATGAGAGAGAGAGATGGGAGAGAGAGATGAGAGAGAGAGATGGGAGAGAGAGATGGGAGAGAGAGATGGGAGAGAGAGATGGGAGAGACGAAAGAGAGACGAGAGTGATTCACAAAAAATGTTAAAACAATGTGAACACAGAATTTGGTGAAATATAAAGTTAAGTTAGGTTTTAAGAACACCAGTTTGTCTGCTGTCTGTGTCTCCCTGTGTCTGTCTTCCCTTGTTTACCTGTGTGTCTGTCTTCCCTTGTTTACCTGTGTGTCTGTCTTCCCTTGTTTACCTGTGTGTCTGTCTTCCCTTGTTTACCTGTGTGTCTGTCTTCCCTTGTTTACCTGTGTGTCTGTCTTCCCTTGTTTACCTGTGTGTCTGTCTTCCCTTGTTTACCTGTGTGTCTGTCTTCCCTTGTTTACCAGTGTGTCTGTCTTCCCTTGTTTACCTGTCTGTCTGTCTTCCCTTGTTTACCTGTCTGTCTGTCTTCCCTTGTTTACCTGTGTGTCTGTCTTCCCTTGTTTACCTGTGTGTCTGTCTTCCCTTGTTTACCTGTGTGTCTGTCTTCCCTTGTTTACCTGTCTGTGTCTGTCTTCCCTTGTTTACCTGTGTGTCTGTCTTCCTTTGTTTACCTGTCTGTGTCTGTCTTCCCTTGTTTACCAGTGTGTCTGTCTTCCCTTGTTTACCAGTGTGTCTGTCTTCCCTTGTTTACCTGTGTGTCTGTCTTCCCTTGTTTACCTGTCTGTGTCTGTCTTCCCTTGTTTACCTGTGTGTCTGTCTTCCCTTGTTTACCTGTGTGTCTGTCTTCCCTTGTTTACCTGTCTGTGTCTGTCTTCCCTTGTTTACCTGTCTGTCTGTCTTCCCTTGTTTACCTGTGTGTCTGTCTTCCCTTGTTTACCTGTGTGTCTGTCTTCCCTTGTTTACCTGTGTGTCTGTCTTCCCTTGTTTACCTGTGTGTCTGTCTTCCCTTGTTTACCTGTGTGTCTGTCTTCCCTTGTTTACCTGTGTGTCTGTCTTCCCTTGTTTACCAGTGTGTCTGTCTTCCCTTGTTTACCTGTCTGTCTGTCTTCCCTTGTTTACCTGTCTGTCTGTCTTCCCTTGTTTACCTGTGTGTCTGTCTTCCCTTGTTTACCTGTGTGTCTGTCTTCCCTTGTTTACCTGTGTGTCTGTCTTCCCTTGTTTACCTGTCTGTGTCTGTCTTCCCTTGTTTACCTGTGTGTCTGTCTTCCTTTGTTTACCTGTCTGTGTCTGTCTTCCCTTGTTTACCAGTGTGTCTGTCTTCCCTTGTTTACCAGTGTGTCTGTCTTCCCTTGTTTACCTGTGTGTCTGTCTTCCCTTGTTTACCTGTCTGTGTCTGTCTTCCCTTGTTTACCTGTGTGTCTGTCTTCCCTTGTTTACCTGTGTGTCTGTCTTCCCTTGTTTACCTGTCTGTGTCTGTCTTCCCTTGTTTACCTGTCTGTCTTCCCTTGTTTACCTGTGTGTCTGTCTTCCCTTGTTTACCTGTGTGTCTGTCTTCCCTTGTTTACCTGTGTGTCTGTCTTCCCTTGTTTACCTGTGTGTCTGTCTTCCCTTGTTTACCTGTGTGTCTGTCTTCCCTTGTTTACCTGTCTGTCTGTTTTCCCTTGTTTACCTGTGTGTCTGTCTTCCTTTGTTTACCTGTCTGTGTCTGTCTTCCCTTGTTTACCAGTGTGTCTGTCTTCCCTTGTTTACCAGTGTGTCTGTCTTCCCTTGTTTACCTGTGTGTCTGTCTTCCCTTGTTTACCTGTCTGTGTCTGTCTTCCCTTGTTTACCAGTGTGTCTTCCCTTGTTTACCAGTGTGTCTGTCTTCCCTTGTTTACCTGTGTGTCTGTCTTCCCTTGTTTACCTGTGTGTCTGTCTTCCCTTGTTTACCTGTCTGTCTGTCTTCCCTTGTTTACCTGTCTGTCTGTCTTCCCTTGTTTACCTGTGTGTCTGTCTTCCCTTGTTTACCTGTGTGTCTGTCTTCCCTTGTTTACCTGTGTGTCTGTCTTCCCTTGTTTACCTGTGTGTCTGTCTTCCCTTGTTTACCTGTGTGTCTGTCTTCCCTTGTTTACCTGTGTGTCTGTCTTCCCTTGTTTACCTGTGTGTCTGTCTTCCCTTGTTTACCTGTGTGTCTGTCTTCCCTTGTTTACCTGTGTGTCTGTCTTCCCTTGTTTACCTGTGTGTCTGTCTTCCCTTGTTTACCTGTGTGTCTGTCTTCCCTTGTTTACCTGTGTGTCTGTCTTCCCTTGTTTACCTGTGTGTCTGTCTTCCCTTGTTTACCTGTGTGTCTGTCTTCCCTTGTTTACCAGTGTGTCTGTCTTCCCTTGTTTACCTGTGTCTGTCTTCCCTTGTTTACCTGTGTGTCTGTCTTCCCTTGTTTACCTGTGTGTCTGTCTTCCCTTGTTTACCTGTCTGTCTTCCCTTGTTTACCTGTCTGTTTTCCCTTGTTTACCTGTGTGTCTGTCTTCCCTTGTTTACCTGTCTGTGTCTGTCTTCCCGTGTTTACCTGTCTGTCTTCCCTTGTTTACCTGTCTGTGTCTGTCTTCCCGTGTTTACCTGTGTGTCTGTCTTCCCTTGTTTACCTGTGTGTCTGTCTTCCCTTGTTTACCTGTCTGTCTGTTTTCCCTTGTTTACCTGTCTGTCTGTTTTCCCTTGTTTACCTGTGTGTCTGTCTTCCCTTGTTTACGTGTGTGTCTGTCTTCCCTTGTTTACCTGTCTGTCTGTTTTTCCCTTGTTTACCTGTGTCTGTCTTCCCTTGTTTACCTGTCTGTGTCTGTCTTCCCGTGTTTACCTGTCTGTGTCTGTCTTCCCTTGTTTACCTGTGTGTCTGTCTGCCCTTGTTTACCTGTCTCTGTCTTCCCTTGTTTACCTGTCTGTCTTCCCTTGTTTACCTGTCTCTGTCTTCCCTTGTTTACCCGTCTGTGTCTGTCTTCCCTTGTTTACCTGTGTCTGTCTTCCCTTGTTTACCTGTCTGTGTCTGTCTTCCCTTGTTTACCTGTGTCTGTCTTCCCTTGTTTACCTGTCTGTGTCTGTCTTCCCTTGTTTACCTGTGTCTGTCTTCCCTTGTTTACCTGTGTCTGTCTTCCCTTGTTTACCTGTCTGTGTCTGTCTTCCCTTGTTTACCTGTGTCTGTCTTCCCTTGTTTACCTGTCTGTGTCTGTCTTCCCTTGTTTACCTGTGTCTGTCTTCCCTTGTTTACCTGTCTGTGTCTGTCTTCCCTTGTTTACCTGTCTGTGTCTGTCTTCCCTTGTTTACCTGTCTCTGTCTTCCCTTATTTACCTGTCTGTGTCTGTCTTCCTTTGTTTACCTGTCTGTCTTCCCTTGTTTACCTGTCTGTCTTCCCTTGTTTACCTGTCTGTCTTCCCTTGTTTACCTGTCTCTGTCTTCCCTTGTTTACCTGTCTGTCTTCCCTTGTTTACCTGTCTCTGTCTTCCCTTGTTTACCTGTCTGTCTACCCTTGTTTACCTGTCTGTCTTCCCTTGTTTACCTGTCTCTGTCTTCCCTTGTTTACCTGTCTGTCTTCCCATGTTTACCTGTCTGTCTTCCCTTGTTTACCTGTCTGTCTTCCCTTGTTTACCTGTCTGTCTTCCCTTGTTTACCTGTCTGTCTTCCCTTGTTTACCTGTCTGTCTTCCCTTGTTTACCTGTCTGTCTTCCCTTGTTTACCTGTCTGTCTTCCCTTGTTTACCTGTCTGTCTTCCCTTGTTTACCTGTCTGTCTTCCCTTGTTTACCTGTCTGTCTTCCCTTGTTTACCTGTCTCTGTGTTCCCTTGTTTACCCGTCTGTCTACCCTTGTTTACCTGTCTGTCTTCCCTTGTTTACCTGTCTGTCTTCCCTTGTTTACCTGTCTGTCTTCCCTTGTTTACCTGTCTGTCTTCCCTTGTTTACCTGTCTCTGTCTTCCCTTGTTTACCTGTCTGTCTTCCCGTGTTTACCTGTCTGTGTCTGTTCCCTTGTTTACCTGTCTATGTCTACCTATCTGTGTATCTGCCTGTCAAAAAGATATTAGACAAAAAAGTGAACCAAAATAACACAAGACAACCTAAAAATTAAAAAAAAAAATACCATAGTTACCCCTGAAAAAACTCCAACACTAAGCAAGGAAGCAGTGTGAATCACGTCTGATCTGAGGCAGAGGATGAGGGGAACACCTCCAATCCCTCGAATCAAGAACCCTGCACCACCAAGTTACAAAAGTCCCAAAAACATCAAAAAAATAATAATATTCAAATCTCCCCTTTAATGGGTAACTATTGTATTTTTAATAAAAAAACTCGTACAGATTATTAGAATTTCTTTTCCAAGATACGATTTGTGGGGCAGATTTTATTTTCCATTCAGTTCTGACGAAGAAACTTGTAAAATAAATCCTGATTTATCTGTATAATAAACAAAGTTGGTAATAGAATCCCATTTTCTATGTAATCAAAGTTTTCCGTTTTCTATTTACAGAGATGAACTAATTATGTAATGAACAAACTTGATAATGAACACATTTGTTAATGAACAAATTTAAGAAGACTGGAAGATGGGTACTGTTCATCACCTGTTGTGACTTGTGTACTGTTAGTGTAGTTACTGTTGCAACACCAGTAGCTAGCAACACTGTTAGTGTAGTTACTGTTACAACACCAGTAGCTAGCAACACTGTTAGTGTAGTTACTGTTACAACACCAGTAGCTAGCAACACTGTTAGTGTAGTTACTGTTACAACACCAGTAGCTAGCAACACTGTTAGTGTAGTTACTGTTACAACACCAGTAGCTAGCAACACTGTTAGTGTAGTTACTGTTGCAACACCAGTAGCTAGCAACACTGTTAGTGTAGTTACTGTTGCAACACCAGTAGCTAGCAACACTGAGTGTAGTTACTGTTACAACACCAGTAGCTAGCAACACTTAGTGTAGTTACTGTTACAACACCAGTAACTAGCAACACTGTTAGTGTAGTTACTGTTGCAACACCAGTAGCTAGCAACACTGTTAGTGTAGTTACTGTTACAACACCAGTAGCTAGCAACACTGTTAGTGTAGTTACTGTTACAACACCAGTAGCTAGCAACACTTAGTGTAGTTACTGTTGCAACACCAGTAGCTAGCAACACTGTTAGTGTAGTTACTGTTGCAACACCAGTAGCTAGCAACACTTAGTGTAGTTACTGTTACAACACCAGTAGCTAGCAACACTTAGTGTAGTTACTGTTACAACACCAGTAGCTAGCAACACTGTTAGTGTAGTTACTGTTGCAACACCAGTAGCTAGCAACACTGTTAGTGTAGTTACTGTTGCAACACCAGTAGCTAGCAACACTGTTAGTGTAGTTACTGTTGCAACACCAGTAGCTAGCAACACTGTTAGTGTAGTTACTGTTGCAACACCAGTAGCTAGCAACACTGTTAGTGTAGTTACTGTTGCAACACCAGTAGCTAGCAACACTTAGTGTAGTTACTGTTACAACACCAGTAGCTAGCAACACTGTTAGTGTAGTTACTGTTGCAACACCAGTAGCTAGCAACACTGTTAGTGTAGTTACTGTTACAACACCAGTAGCTAGCAACACTGTTAGTGTAGTTACTGTTGCAACACCAGTAGCTAGCAACACTGTTAGTGTAGTTACTGTTGCAACACCAGTAGCTAGCAACACTTAGTGTAGTTACTGTTGCAACACCAGTAGCTAGCAACACTTAGTGTAGTTACTGTTGCAACACCAGTAGCTAGCAACACTGTTAGTGTAGTTACTGTTACAACACCAGTAGCTAGCAACACTGTTAGTGTAGTTACTGTTGCAACACCAGTAGCTAGCAACACTGTTAGTGTAGTTACTGTTACAACACCAGTAGCTAGCAACACTTAGTGTAGTTACTGTTACAACACCAGTAGCTAGCAACACTGTTAGTGTAGTTACTGTTACAACACCAGTAGCTAGCAACACTGTTAGTGTAGTTACTGTTGCAACACCAGTAGCTAGCAACACTGTTAGTGTAGTTACTGTTGCAACACCAGTAGCTAGCAACACTGTTAGTTTAGTGTAGTTACTGTTACAACACCAGTAGCTAGCAACACTGTTAGTGTAGTTACTGTTACAACACCAGTAGCTAGCAACACTGTTAGTGTAGTTACTGTTGCAACACCAGTAGCTAGCAACACTGTTAGTGTAGTTACTGTTACAACACCAGTAGCTAGCAACACTTAGTGTAGTTACTGTTACAACACCAGTACCTAGCAACACTGTTAGTGTAGTTACTGTTACAACACCAGTAGCTAGCAACACTGTTAGTGTAGTTACTGTTACAACACCAGTAGCTAGCAACACTTAGTGTAGTTACTGTTACAACACCAGTAGCTAGCAACACTGTTAGTGTAGTTACTGTTACAACACCAGTAGCTAGCAACACTGTTAGTGTAGTTACTGTTGCAACACCAGTAGCTAGCAACACTGTTAGTGTAGTTACTGTTGCAACACCAGTAGCTAGCAACACTGTTAGTGTAGTTACTGTTACAACACCAGTAGCTAGCAACACTGTTAGTGTAGTTACTGTTGCAACACCAGTAGCTAGCAACACTGTTAGTGTAGTTACTGTTGCAACACCAGTAGCTAGCAACACTGTTAGTGTAGTTACTGTTACAACACCAGTAGCTAGCAACACTGTTAGTGTAGTTACTGTTGCAACACCAGTAGCTAGCAACACTGTTAGTGTAGTTACTGTTGCAACACCAGTAGCTAGCAACACTGTTAGTGTAGTTACTGTTACAACACCAGTAGCTAGCAACACTTAGTGTAGTTACTGTTACAACACCAGTAGCTAGCAACACTTAGTGTAGTTACTGTTGCAACACCAGTAGCTAGCAACACTGTTAGTGTAGTTACTGTTACAACACCAGTAGCTAGCAACATTGTTAGTGTAGTTACTGTTGCAACACCAGTAGCTAGCAACACTGTTGTTAGTGTAGTTACTGTTACTGTTGCAACACCAGTAGCTAGCAACACTGTTAGTGTAGTTACTGTTGCAACACCAGTAGCTAGCAACACTGTTAGTGTAGTTACTGTTTCAACACCAGTAGCTAGCAACACTTAGTGTAGTTAGCAACACACTAGCAACACTTAGTGTAGTTACTGTTGCAACACCAGTAGCTAGCAACACTGTTAGTGTAGTTACTGTTACAACACCAGTAGCTAGCAACACTTAGTGTAGTTACTGTTGCAACACCAGTAGCTAGCAACACTGTTAGTGTAGTTACTGTTGCAACACCAGTAGCTAGCAACACTGTTAGTGTAGTTACTGTTACAACACCAGTAGCTAGCAACACTTAGTGTAGTTACTGTTGCAACACCAGTAGCTAGCAACACTGTTAGTGTAGTTACTGTTGCAACACCAGTAGCTAGCAACACTGTTAGTGTAGTTACTGTTGCAACACCAGTAGCTAGCAACACTTAGTGTAGTTACTGTTGCAACACCAGTAGCTAGCAACACTGTTAGTGTAGTTACTGTTACAACACCAGTAGCTAGCAACACTGTTAGTGTAGTTACTGTTGCAACACCAGTAGCTAGCAACACTGTTAGTGTAGTTACTGTTGCAACACCAGTAGCTAGCAACACTGTTAGTGTAGTTACTGTTGCAACACCAGTAGCTAGCAACACTGTTAGTGTAGTTACTGTTGTTGCAACACCAACACCAGTAGCTAGCAACACTGTTAGTGTAGTTACTGTTACAACACCAGTATCTAGCAACACTGTTAGTGTAGTTACTGTTTCAACACCAGTAGCTAGCAACACTGTTAGTGTAGTTACTGTTGCAACACCAGTAGCTAGCAACACTGTTAGTGTAGTTACTGTTGCAACACCAGTAGCTAGCAACACTGTTAGTGTAGTTACTGTTGCAACACCAGTAGCTAGCAACACTGTTAGTAGTTACTGTTAGTAGCTAGCAACACTGTTAGTGTGTTGTTACAACACCAGTAGCTAGCAACACTGTTAGTGTAGTTACTGTTGCAACACCAGTAGCTAGCAACACTGTTAGTGTAGTTACTGTTGCAACACCAGTAGCTAGCAACACTGTTAGTGTAGTTACTGTTGCAACACCAGTAGCTAGCAACACTGTTAGTGTAGTTACTGTTGCAACACCAGTAGCTAGCAACACTGTTAGTGTAGTTACTGTTACAACACCAGTAGCTAGCAACACTGTTAGTGTAGTTACTGTTACAACACCAGTAGCTAGCAACACTGTTAGTGTAGTTACTGTTGCAACACCAGTAGCTAGCAACACTGTTAGTGTAGTTACTGTTGCAACACCAGTAGCTAGCAACACTGTTAGTGTAGTTACTGTTACAACACCAGTAGCTAGCAACACTGTTAGTGTAGTTACTGTTGCAACACCAGTAGCTAGCAACACTGTTAGTGTAGTTACTGTTGCAACACCAGTAGCTAGCAACACTGTTAGTGTAGTTACTGTTGCAACACCAGTAGCTAGCAACACTTAGTGTAGTTACTGTTAGCAACACAACACCAGTAGCTAGCAACACTGTTAGTGTAGTTACTGTTGCAACACCAGTAGCTAGCAACACTGTTAGTGTAGTTACTGTTACAACACCAGTAGCTAGCAACACTGTTAGTGTAGTTACTGTTGCAACACCAGTAGCTAGCAACACTGTTAGTGTAGTTACTGTTGCAACACCAGTAGCTAGCAACACTGTTAGTGTAGTTACTGTTACAACACCAGTAGCTAGCAACACTGTTAGTGTAGTTACTGTTACAACACCAGTAGCTAGCAACACTGTTAGTGTAGTTACTGTTGCAACACCAGTAGCTAGCAACACTGTTAGTGTAGTTACTGTTACAACACCAGTAGCTAGCAACACTGTTAGTGTAGTTACTGTTGCAACACCAGTAGCTAGCAACACTGTTAGTGTAGTTACTGTTGCAACACCAGTAGCTAGCAACACTTAGTGTAGTTACTGTTACAACACCAGTAGCTAGCAACACTGTTAGTGTAGTTACTGTTGCAACACCAGTAGCTAGCAACACTGTTAGTGTAGTTACTGTTGCAACACCAGTAGCTAGCAACACTGTTAGTGTAGTTACTGTTGCAACACCAGTAGCTAGCAACACTGTTAGTGTAGTTACTGTTGCAACACCAGTAGCTAGCAACACTGTTAGTGTAGTTACTGTTGCAACACCAGTAGCTAGCAACACTGTTAGTGTAGTTACTGTTGCAACACCAGTAGCTAGCAACACTTAGTGTAGTTACTGTTGCAACACCAGTAGCTAGCAACACTGTTAGTGTAGTTACTGTTGCAACACCAGTAGCTAGCAACACTGTTAGTGTAGTTACTGTTGCAACACCAGTAGCTAGCAACACTGTTAGTGTAGTTACTGTTGCAACACCAGTAGCTAGCAACACTGTTAGTGTAGTTACTGTTGCAACACCAGTAGCTAGCAACACTGTTAGTGTAGTTACTGTTGCAACACCAGTAGCTAGCAACACTGTTAGTGTAGTTACTGTTGCAACACCAGTAGCTAGCAACACTGTTAGTGTAGTTACTGTTGCAACACCAGTAGCTAGCAACACTGTTAGTGTAGTTACTGTTACAACACCAGTAGCTAGCAACACTGTTAGTGTAGTTACTGTTGCAACACCAGTAGCTAGCAACACTGTTAGTGTAGTTACTGTTGCAACACCAGTAGCTAGCAACACTGTTAGTGTAGTTACTGTTGCAACACCAGTAGCTAGCAACACTGTTAGTGTAGTTACTGTTAGTAGCTAGCAACACTGTTAGTGTACTGTTTCAACACCAGTAGCTAGCAACACTGTTAGTGTAGTTACTGTTACAACACCAGTAGCTAGCAACACTGTTAGTGTAGTTACTGTTGCAACACCAGTAGCTAGCAACACTGTTAGTGTAGTTACTGTTGCAACACCAGTAGCTAGCAACACTGTTAGTGTAGTTACTGTTGCAACACCAGTAGCTAGCAACACTGTTAGTGTAGTTACTGTTACAACACCAGTAGCTAGCAACACTGTTAGTGTAGTTACTGTTGCAACACCAGTAGCTAGCAACACTGTTAGTGTAGTTACTGTTGCAACACCAGTAGCTAGCAACACTGTTAGTGTAGTTACTGTTGCAACACCAGTAGCTAGCAACACTGTTAGTGTAGTTACTGTTGCAACACCAGTAGCTAGCAACACTGTTAGTGTAGTTACTGTTGCAACACCAGTAGCTAGCAACACTGTTAGTGTAGTTACTGTTGCAACACCAGTAGCTAGCAACACTGTTAGTGTAGTTACTGTTGCAACACCAGTAGCTAGCAACACTGTTAGTGTAGTTACTGTTGCAACACCAGTAGCTAGCAACACTGTTAGTGTAGTTACTGTTGCAACACCAGTAGCTAGCAACACTGTTAGTGTAGTTACTGTTGCAACACCAGTAGCTAGCAACACTGTTAGTGTAGTTACTGTTGCAACACCAGTAGCTAGCAACACTGTTAGTGTAGTTACTGTTGCAACACCAGTAGCTAGCAACACTGTTAGTGTAGTTACTGTTGCAACACCAGTAGCTAGCAACACTGTTAGTGTAGTTACTGTTACAACACCAGTAGCTAGCAACACTGTTAGTGTAGTTACTGTTGCAACACCAGTAGCTAGCAACACTGTTAGTGTAGTTACTGTTGCAACACTGTTAGTGTAGTTACTGTTACAACACCAGTAGCTAGCAACACTGTTAGTGTAGTTACTGTTGCAACACCAGTAGCTAGCAACACTGTTAGTGTAGTTACTGTTGCAACACCAGTAGCTAGCAACACTGTTAGTGTAGTTACTGTTGCAACACCAGTAGCTAGCAACACTGTTAGTGTAGTTACTGTTGCAACACCAGTAGCTAGCAACACTGTTAGTGTAGTTACTGTTACAACACCAGTAGCTAGCAACACTGTTAGTGTAGTTACTGTTGCAACACCAGTAGCTAGCAACACTGTTAGTGTAGTTACTGTTACAACACCAGTAGCTAGCAACACTGTTAGTGTAGTTACTGTTGCAACACCAGTAGCTAGCAACACTGTTAGTGTAGTTACTGTTACAACACCAGTAGCTAGCAACACTGTTAGTGTAGTTACTGTTACAACACCAGTAGCTAGCAACACTGTTAGTGTAGTTACTGTTGCAACACCAGTAGCTAGCAACACTGTTAGTGTAGTTACTGTTACAACACCAGTAGCTAGCAACACTGTTAGTGTAGTTACTGTTGCAACACCAGTAGCTAGCAACACTGTTAGTGTAGTTACTGTTGCAACACCAGTAGCTAGCAACACTGTTAGTGTAGTTACTGTTGCAACACCAGTAGCTAGCAACACTGTTAGTGTAGTTACTGTTGCAACACCAGTAGCTAGCAACACTGTTAGTGTAGTTACTGTTACAACACCAGTAGCTAGCAACACTGTTAGTGTAGTTACTGTTGCAACACCAGTAGCTAGCAACACTGTTAGTGTAGTTACTGTTGCAACACCAGTAGCTAGCAACACTGCAACACCAGTTACCAACACTGTTAGTGTAGTTACTGTTGCAACACCAGTAGCTAGCAACACTGTTAGTGTAGTTACTGTTGCAACACCAGTAGCTAGCAACACTGTTAGTGTAGTTACTGTTGCAACACCAGTAGCTAGCAACACTGTTAGTGTAGTTACTGTTACAACACCAGTAGCTAGCAACACTGTTAGTGTAGTTACTGTTGCAACACCAGTAGCTAGCAACACTGTTAGTGTAGTTACTGTTGCAACACCAACACCAGTAGCTAGCAACACTGTTAGTGTAGTTACTGTTGCAACACCAGTAGCTAGCAACACTGTTAGTGTAGTTACTGTTGCAACACCAGTAGCTAGCAACACTGTTAGTGTACTGTTGCAACACCAGTAGCTAGCAACACTGTTAGTGTAGTTACTGTTGCAACACCAGTAGCTAGCAACACTGTTAGTGTAGTTACTGTTACAACACCAGTAGCTAGCAACACTGTTAGTGTAGTTACTGTTGCAACACCAGTAGCTAGCAACACTGTTAGTGTAGTTACTGTTGCAACACCAGTAGCTAGCAACACTGTTAGTGTAGTTACTGTTGCAACACCAGTAGCTAGCAACACTGTTAGTGTAGTTACTGTTGCAACACCAGTAGCTAGCAACACTGTTAGTGTAGTTACTGTTACAACACCAGTAGCTAGCAACACTGTTAGTGTAGTTACTGTTACAACACCAGTAGCTAGCAACACTGTTAGTGTAGTTACTGTTACAACACCAGTAGCTAGCAACACTGTTAGTGTAGTTACTGTTACAACACCAGTAGCTAGCAACACTGTTAGTGTAGTTACTGTTACAACACCAGTAGCTAGCAACACTGTTAGTGTAGTTACTGTTGCAACACCAGTAGCTAGCAACACTGTTAGTGTAGTTACTGTTGCAACACCAGTAGCTAGCAACACTGTTAGTGTAGTTACTGTTGCAACACCAGTAGCTAGCAACACTGTTAGTGTAGTTACTGTTACAACACCAGTAGCTAGCAACACTGTTAGTGTAGTTACTGTTACAACACTGTTAGTGTAGTTACTGTTGCAACACCAGTAGCTAGCAACACTGTTAGTGTAGTTACTGTTACAACACCAGTAGCTAGCAACACTGTTAGTGTAGTTACTGTTGCAACACCAGTAGCTAGCAACACTGTTAGTGTAGTTACTGTTACAACACTGTTAGTGTAGTTACTGTTGCAACACCAGTAGCTAGCAACACTGTTAGTGTAGTTACTGTTACAACACCAGTAGCTAGCAACACTGTTAGTGTAGTTACTGTTACAACACCAGTAGCTAGCAACACTGTTAGTGTAGTTACTGTTGCAACACCAGTAGCTAGCAACACTGTTAGTGTAGTTACTGTTGCAACACCAGTAGCTAGCAACACTGTTAGTGTAGTTACTGTTGCAACACCAGTAGCTAGCAACACTTAGTGTAGTTACTGTTACAACACCAGTAGCTAGCAACACTGTTAGTGTAGTTACTGTTACAACACCAGTAGCTAGCAACACTTAGTGTAGTTACTGTTACAACACCAGTAGCTAGCAACACTGTTAGTGTAGTTACTGTTACAACACCAGTAGCTAGCAACACTGTTAGTGTAGTTACTGTTACAACACCAGTAGCTAGCAACACTGTTAGTGTAGTTACTGTTGCAACACCAGTAGCTAGCAACACTTAGTGTAGTTACTGTTACAACACCAGTAGCTAGCAACACTGTTAGTGTAGTTACTGTTACAACACCAGTAGCTAGCAACACTGTTAGTGTAGTTACTGTTACAACACCAGTAGCTAGCAACACTGTTAGTGTAGTTACTGTTACAACACCAGTAGCTAGCAACACTGTTAGTGTAGTTACTGTTACAACACCAGTAGCTAGCAACACTGTTAGTGTAGTTACTGTTACAACACCAGTAGCTAGCAACACTGTTAGTGTAGTTACTGTTGCAACACCAGTAGCTAGCAACACTTAGTGTAGTTACTGTTACAACACCAGTAGCTAGCAACACTGTTAGTGTAGTTACTGTTACAACACCAGTAGCTAGCAACACTTAGTGTAGTTACTGTTGCAACACCAGTAGCTAGCAACACTGTTAGTGTAGTTACTGTTACAACACCAGTAGCTAGCAACACTGTTAGTGTAGTTAGTGTTGCAACACCAGTAGCTAGCAACACTTAGTGTAGTTACTGTTGCAACACTGTTAGTGTAGTTACTGTTACAACACCAGTAGCTAGCAACACTTAGTGTAGTTACTGTTACAACACCAGTAGCTAGCAACACTGTTCGTGTTACTGTTACAACACCAGTAGCTAGCAACACTGTTAGTGTAGTTACTGTTGCAACACCAGTAGCTAGCAACACTGTTAGTGTAGTTACTGTTGCAACACCAGTAGCTAGCAACACTGTTAGTGTAGTTACTGTTACAACACCAGTAGCTAGCAACACTGTTAGTGTAGTTACTGTTACAACACTGTTAGTGTAGTTACTGTTGCAACACTGTTAGTGTAGTTACTGTTGCAACACCAGTAGCTAGCAACACTGTTAGTGTAGTTACTGTTACAACACCAGTAGCTAGCAACACTGTTAGTGTAGTTACTGTTACAACACCAGTAGCTAGCAACACTGTTAGTGTAGTTACTGTTGCAACACCAGTAGCTAGCAACACTGTTAGTGTAGTTACTGTTGCAACACCAGTAGCTAGCAACACTGTTAGTGTAGTTACTGTTGCAACACCAGTAGCTAGCAACACTTAGTGTAGTTACTGTTGCAACACCAGTAGCTAGCAACACTACACTCATGTGAAACACACGTGACACATTTACAACACACGTGACACACAACACAAACGACACACACTTACAACACACGTGACACACAACACACACGACACACTTACAACACACGTGACACACAACACACACGACACACACTTACAACACACGTGACACACACACAACACACGTGACACACTTACAACACACGTGACACACTTACAACACACGTGACACACAACACACGTGACACACTTACAACACACGTGACACACTTACAACACACACGACACACGTGACACACTTACAACACACACAAAACACTTACAACACACACAACACACGTGACACACTTACAACACACATGACACATTTACAACACACACAACACACGTGACACACTTACAACACACGTGACACACTTACAACACACGTGACACACTTACAACACACACAACACACGTGACACACTTACAACACACGTGACACACTTACAACACACACAACACACGTGACACAGTTACAACACACGTGACACACTTACAACACACACAACACACGTGACACACAACACACGTGACACATTTACAACACACACGACACACTTACAACACACGTGACACACACACACAACACACGTGACACACTTACAACACACGTGACACTTACAGCACACACAACACACGTGACAAATTACAACACACGTGACACACAACACACGTGACACACTTACAACACACACGACACACACTTACAACACACACAACACACGTGACACACTTACAACACACGTGACACACTTACAACACACGTGACACACAACACACGTGACACACAACACACACGACACACACAACACACACGACACACTTACAACACACGTGACACACAACACACGTGACACACTTACAACACACACGACACACACAACACAGGTCAAGTGTCTATCAACAAGTGCCTCTGACATCTAGTATCTATTACTGCAGGGATCTCCCAGTAATCAACCATCAATGTTATTTCCTGTAAGCTATCTTATCTCTATCTCTTCTTCCTATACATCAACATCGGTACATACACAAAAGTTCTAAATCTGCAAGTCTTACTGTGAAATAATTTCTCCAAGGGGGGCTAAGCCCCCTCTCTACATTACCACACTAGTGGTGCATGTGTGAGTTATGGGGGGGCCATGACCCCGTCTTTTCAATATGTCTTACAAGGTTCATTAAGCCATATCAGACTCTCTATAAATCTTATCATGTCTTACTTGCTATGTAGATTTAGACTCCCACTATATTGGATCAAAATTAAGAGTACACAAGATAAATAGTATATGATCCTTGAAAGTGTTCAACCTGACTCTGCTGCTACAATACCTGCTGGATAATACGTTCACGTACTTAGTACAAATCTTTGTAATAGTTACCACATGTCACACCTCGCTTTCCACCTAATTATATACTGTCTTGTTAATATCTGTATGTTAGAAGTGATCAAGGTCCCTGGACTGAAATGTGTCCTTATCTGTCCTAGTGATGAAATTGAGACACAGGTGCAGCATCTGGGAATCTTTATTGTAGACGTTTCG
>NC_091389.1:6124877-6207377 GCF_038502225.1 Cherax quadricarinatus | reverse complement strand
TACTACATCTGAATTTTGTTTAGCCTCTAGTGCATCTAGAACCTTGTCATAGTGGTCCAGTAGTTGGGACAGACAGGAGCGACCTGTTCTAAACCCATGTTGCCCTGGGTTGTGTAACTGATGGGTATCTAGATGGTTAGCAATCTTGCTTCTTAGAACCCTTTCAAATAATAATAATAATAATAATAATAATCTTTATTTACTACAAGTACATGTACATGGTATACAGTCCTAGCTGACAACAATGACATACTACTACATAGAAAGCCACTTGTTATGCTGAGCATCTCGGACAAATTAGGTCAGTGTCCCAGGATGCGACCCACACCAGTCCACTAACACCCAGGTACCCATTTTACTGATGGGGAACATAGACAACAGGTGGAAAGATAATAAAAAAGAAGTGCTAAACCTACAAGGGTTATACAGCAGAACGCTTTCAAAGATTTTTATATGGGATGTTAGCACTATTGGTCTGTAGTTCTTTGCAATTGCTTTACTGCCACCTTTGTGGAGTGGGGTTATGTCTGTTTTTTTAGTGAGTGTGGGACGACCCCCATGTCCATGTTCCCTCTCCATAGAATGCTGAAAGCACGAAACGAGCTTCTTGCAGTTCTTGATGAATACGAGGTTCCACGAGTCTGGGCCTGGGGCAGAGAGCATGGGCATGTCATTTATTGCCTTCTCAAAGTCTTGTGGTGTTTAGATAATACTATCAAGAGATTTTTGAAATGACCAAATTTTGAGTCTCGGTCATAAAAAAATTGTTTAGATTTTTTAATCTTAGTCCCGTTAACCGCTGACTAAACATCAAGTTGATATCTGCGGATGTCCCATCTCACCTAAGCAGGGGTCCAATACTGGATGTTATTTTGGCCTTAGAGTTGGTATAAGAAATATTTTGGGTTTCTTTCAATTTCCTTTATGGCTTTTAGTTCTTACCGAGTTTCTTGTTTCCTGTAAGATTCCTTAAGTTCGATATTTGCTATTTCTCTGACCAGTGCCTCTCTTCATATTTCAGATATGCTGACCCCTCTCAGTAGCTCGGTGAGTCTTCATCTTCACCTGTTTACGGTGCATCTCATTCTAGTTCACATCTTCTCTTTCTTTTCCTTAACCCGTAAACGGTCCAAGCAGATCTACGTTCACATGTGTAGAGCTACAAAAGTAGATCTACATTTTTTTTACATATTTTCAAATATAACAAAAAAAAAATAGATCAAAGTTTTTTTACACATTTTCAAATGTAGAAAAACAAAAAGATCTACTTTTTTTACATACTTTAAAATGTTGAAAAAACGTACAGTGGTTCCTCAATAATCGTCCAGCCTGAGAGTCGTCCAGTTCGGAAATACAGTGGACCCCTGGTTAACGATATTTTTTCACTCCAGAAGTATGTTCAGGTGCCAGTACTGACCGAATTTGTTCCCATAAGGAATATTGTGAAGTACATTAGTCCATTTCAGACCCCCAAACATACACATACAAACGCACTTACATAAATACACTTACATAATTGGTCACATTCGGAGGTAATCGTTATGCGGGGGTCCACTGTAGTCCCATTATTTCGTCAAAACATTGGCTCGCAAATGGTCCAAAACTCGCTAATCGCCCTTCGTCCTGGACGCGTACTCACGCTCTGAGCCACCTCGGCCTCCCTTCCCAGCCAGTGTGCCACTGTTTACCAGTGAGCGATGGTCCCCTCACGTGTTCATATGAAATATTTCATAATATTCCATTCATTTTAGTGCTTGCAAGTGCTAAATAAGCTACCATGGCTCTAAAGAAAGCTCCTAGTGTCAAGCCTTTGGTAGGTGAGAAATACGATTGAATTTAAGAAAAACATCATTGAACAATATGAAAGTGGCGTACGTGTGGGCGAACTGGCCAGGATGCATAACCTTTATAGGTAAGGCTTGGAAGGGAGTGACTACCAGGACTTTGAACTCTGCTTGGAGAAAATAGTGGCCAGATTGTGTCCACAAGAGGGATTTTGAAGGGTTTGAGGCGGCTCCTGATGAGCCTATGTCAGTTATGAACTCTATTGTGTCACTGGGGAGTTCCATGGGGTTGGATGTGAGTTTAGAGGATGTGGAAGAGTTGGTGGAAGACCACAACGAAGAGCTCACCACTGAGGAGCTGCAAGAGCTTCAGGAGGAGCAGCAACAGATCGCAGCTCAGAATCTTGCTGCAGAGGAGGAGGAAGAGAGATGGAAGAAGGTGCCTTCTTCAGAAATTAAGGAGATTTTTGAAATGTGGGGTAGGATGGAAAGATTTATGGAGAAACATCACCCTGAGAAGGATGTTGCAAGCCATGTTGGCAACATGTACAGTGACAGAGTCTTGGCCCATTTTAGGGAAGTTTTAAAGAGATGCCAGAAACAGAGCTCTCTGGACAGTTTTTTTGCGAGACAGGACTCCAGTGACTCTCAAGCTGGTCCTAGTGGCATTAAGAAACAGTGAAGAGAAGTAACCCCCAGAAAAGCACTTGGTAGCTGAGGTGTTGATGGAAGGGAATTCCCCTTCCAAACAGAAATTCAATCTCTCTCTCCTCCTCCAGTCTCCCATACACTAAGAAGAATCTCCAATAAAGGTAAGTGTTATGCTGTTAATGTTTCATTCATCATTTACCATTGTATTGTTTATGTACTACATCTATATTTCATGTAAAAAATTTTTTTGTTTTAATACTTCTGGGTGTCAGGAACGGATTAATTGTATTTACATTATTTCTTATGGGGAAAATCGTCTATTTCGATAATAGTCCCACTTCCAGGAACGGATTAAGGACGATAATTGAGGGACCACTGTACATATACGTTTGGAACGTTTACGGGTTAAAGGAATGTGCCTTGAGCAGACCTCAAGTGCCAGAGTTAATTCTTTCTAGGCAAAGGTTCGGATCCATGTTGTTTAGGATATCTTCCCAGCTTGTTTCACTGAGGATGTGGTTGACTTGTTCGCACTATGTTTTTATTAAAGTTGAATTTGGTGAAGGCACCCTCGTAATTGATCACCTTATACTGGTCTGGAGCCCTGCACATACATGTCTGTACCTCTATTATCTGGTAAGCTCTATTATTTTCTGGTTTAAGGTGAATTTGGTGCAGAGATTTAATAGCTTAAGAGAGAGGAAGTGAATTTTCATCTGAGCTGCTAAGACATTATTTGCTACACTCTACCATTATAGGTGTCTCAAGTTGAAATTCCCCAGTAGCAAGATGTTTGGGACGGGACTTGGGCGATTTTCCAGACAGTGGTCAATTTTCAAAAGCTGTTCCTGGAACTGTTGGAAAGTTGCATCCGGAGGCTTGTATACCGCCACAATGACAAGATTTTGGTTTTCAATCTTTACTGCCAAAACAACATCATTTGAGGTGTTTAGTAGTTCCGAGCAAATGAGAAAGACTGACGTACAAGCCAACCCTCCCTTGTTGCCCGTTTGATCTGCCGCATCTGAATAGGTTATAGCCTGGGACCCATATTTTGATGTCAAAGTGGTCCTTTATGTGAGAAGACCACTTATAAAGGTATTTTGTTCGCTGACAGCTTTAGACCCTGTATGTTTGAAAAGATTAATGACTTCGTATTGATGGAATGTAGGGGAGTTTTGTTTGCTGGCATTAGTACGTATCTGTTGTTCTGGAGAAGCCAATGACTGCCCCACCACTCTAGAAATGTTTTCAGTTGGTGTAGGATTTCTATCATATCCTGCCAGTCTTGTTTTCTTCCTGGCACTAAAAAACCTCCATCTCTAGAATGGTTCTGGCTTCCCTCTTTAGTTTCCCATGATCTTGGTGATTTGTACCTACTTGTCCCCTTTAGATGGTGTGCCTGACAATACAGTGGACCCCCGCATAACGATCACCTCCGAATGCGACCAATTATGTAAGTGTATTTATGTAAGTGCGTTTGTACGTGTATGTTTGGGGGTCTGAAATGGACTAATCTACTTCACAATATTCCTTATGGGAACAAATTCGGTCAGTACTGGCACCTGAACATACTTCTGGAGTGAAAAAATATCGTTAACCGGGGGTCCACTGTATATGTTGTAGCACTGTCTTTCCTGGACTGACGAGCGATACATTTCCGGGTGTAACAAGTTAAAAAAAGAAGAGTTGGACCCTCCTGTTATGTGGGTGCGGCATTTTTTGTGATAGTCAAAAATGCACATCCAACTTGTTTTTCCCAGATATTTCATGCCTGCAGATACTCAAGGCATAGTATTTGCTTAGATTGGATTTATTTGTCAGGATTTTTTGTGGCAGCATTCCCTACTGGTGCCGTCTTTTCTGGTTCCCCACTACCTACAGCCCCTGTGTTAACATCAGTGCTTCCACCAGTTTTTATTGGTAATGTGTCAACACTATTCCCCAAAACATAATCCCTTTTGTTCCATCTGCAGCAGTATTGTTACTTTGTACTGCTGGAAATTGTATAATGTTGTCTTGACTTGTTTTGTCACCAGGGCCACTATCTCCATCTTGTGCACTGTCCTCCAGGACAATACTATCACTAAATTGTACACCATCACTGTACAGCATCACTGTATAGTATCACTAACAACTGTACACCATCACTGTATAGTATCACTAACAACTGTACACCATCACTGTATAGTATCACTAACAACTGTACACCATCACTAACAACTGTACACCATCACTAACAACTGTACACCATCACTAACAACTGTACACCATCACTAACAACTGTACACCATCACTAACAACTGAATAGCATCACTAACAACTGTACAGCATCACTAACAACTGTACAGCATCACTAAACTGTACAGCATCACTAACAACTGTACAGCATCACTAACAACTGTACAGCATCACTAACAACTGTACAGCATCACTAACAACTGTACACCATTACTAATTTGTACATCAGTGTTTAGTGAGCCGCTGACCAGACTAAGGGTCAATGACAATGAATTTTTCATAACAGACTCAGAATCTGGCCGACTAAAACGTCTCTGATTTTATCCTAATACCACATGACTTCGAAAAGGCAATGACATGCCCATGCACTCTACCACGGCCAAGACTCATGGAACTTCGTGCACATCAAGAACTGCAAGAAGCCCCTAACATGTGCCTCTAGCATTCTATACAGAGGGAGCATGGACACGGGGGTCGTCCCACAATCACTAAAAACAACAGATATTAACCCCACTCCACAAAGGTGGCAGTAAAGCAATAGCAAAGAACTACAGACCGATACCACTAACATCCCACATCATAAAAAATCTTTGAGAGGGTTCTAAGAAGCAAGATCACCACCCATCTAGATACACATCAGTTACACAACCCAGGGAAACACGGGTTTAGAGCAGACCGCTCCTGTCTGTTCCAACTTAGACCACTATGACAAGGTCTTGGATGGTCCCTGCTGCCTCTCACAGCTACTGGACCAATATGACATGGTCTTGGATAGTTGCTGCTGCCTCTCAACTACTGGACCAATACGACATGGTCTTTGATAGTTGCTGCTGCCTCTCAACTACTAGACCAATATGACATGGTCTTGGATAGTTGCTGCTGCCTCTCACAACTACTAGACCAATATGACATGGTCTTGGATAGTTGCTGCTGCCTCTCACAACTACTAGACCAATATGACATGGTCTTGGATAGTTGCTGCTGCCTCTCACAACTACTAGACCAATATGACATGGTCTTGGATAGTTGCTGCTGCCTCTCACAACTACTAGACCAATATGACATGGTCTTGGATAGTTGCTGCTGCCTCTCACAACTACTAGACCAATATGACATGGTCTTGGATAGTTGCTGCTGCCTCTCACAACTACTAGACCAATATGACATGGTCTTGGATAGTTGCTGCAGCCTCTCACAACTACTGGACCAATATGACATGGTCTTGGATAGTTGCTGCTGCCTCTCACAACTACTAGACCAATATGACATGGTCTTGGATAGTTGCTGCTGCCTCTCACAACTACTAGACCAATATGACATGGTCTTGGATAGTTGCTGCTGCCTCTCACAACTACTGGACCAATATGACATGGTCTTGGATAGTTGCTGCTGCCTCTCACAACTACTGGACCAATATGACATGGTCTTGGATAGTTGCTGCTGCCTCTCACAACTACTAGACCAATATGACATGGTCTTGGATAGTTGCTGCTGCCTCTCACAACTACTAGACCAATATGACATGGTCTTGGATAGTTGCTGCTGCCTCTCACAACTACTAGACCAATATGACATGGTCTTGGATAGTTGCTGCTGCCTCTCACAACTACTAGACCAATATGACATGGTCTTGGATAGTTGCTGTGGCCTCTCACAACTACTAGACCAATATGACATGGTCTTGGATAGTTGCTGCTGCCTCTCACAACTACTGGACCAATATGACATGGTCTTGGATAGTTGCTGCTGCCTCTCACAACTACTAGACCAATATGACATGGTCTTGGATAGTTGCTGCTGCCTCTCACAACTACTAGACCAATATGACATGGTCTTGGATAGTTGCTGTGGCCTCTCACAACTACTAGACCAATATGACATGGTCTTGGATAGTTGCTGCTGCCTCTCACAACTACTGGACCAATATGACATGGTCTTGGATAGTTGCTGCTGCCTCTCACAACTACTAGACCAATATGACATGGTCTTGGATAGTTGCTGCTGCCTCTCACAACTACTAGACCAATATGACATGGTCTTGGATAGTTGCTGTGGCCTCTCACAACTACTAGACCAATATGACATGGTCTTGGATAGTTGCTGCTGCCTCTCACAACTACTAGACCAATATGACATGGTCTTGGATAGTTGCTGCTGCCTCTCACAACTACTAGACCAATATGACATGGTCTTGGATAGTTGCTGCTGCCTCTCACAACTACTGGACCAATATGACATGGTCTTGGATAGTTGCTGTGGCCTCTCACAACTACTGGACCAATATGACATGGTCTTGGATAGTTGCTGCTGCCTCTCACAACTACTGGACCAATATGACATGGTCTTGGATAGTTGCTGCTGCCTCTCACAACTACTAGACCAATATGACATGGTCTTGGATAGTGGCTGCTGCCTCTCACAACTACTAGACCAATATGACATGGTCTTAGATAGTTGCTGCTGCCTCTCACAACTACTGGACCAATATGACATGGTCTTGGATAGTTGCTGCTGCCTCTCACAACTACTAGACCAATATGACATGGTCTTGGATAGTTGCTGCTGCCTCTCACAACTACTGGACCAATATGACATGGTCTTGGATAGTTGCTGCTGCCTCTCACAACTACTGGACCAATATGACATGGTCTTGGATAGTTGCTGCTGCCTCTCACAACTACTAGACCAATATGACATTGTCTTGGATAGTTGCTGCTGCCTCTCACAACTACTAGACCAATATGACATGGTCTTGGATAGTTGCTGCTGCCTCTCACAACTACTGGATCACTATGACAAGTATACATACCTAAATAATGTACATTAGAGTTGATTTCTTCATTCTGTTTATTACAATGCACAGTACTACTGTATAAACATTTAAAAATATACCAGAAATGTTATAAATGGTGCAAAAGTGACATTAAAACAATATCAAAGATGGTTGACACAAACCCACTACCAACATGGTCTTAGGAATAGAACTTGGTCATTAAGTGAGGAGAGGCTGTACACACAAACTTTGTGAAAGCCTTCAACAAGTGTGACCATGGTGTAATAGCACACAAAATGCATGATAAAGGAATTAAAGATAAAGTGGGTAGATGGATCTATAGCTTCCTAACAAATAGAGCACAAATAGTAGTAGTAAATTGTAAAGTCTGAGATGGCGACAGAGAAAAGCTCTGTTCCACAAGGCACAGTACTGGCTCCCATCCTGTTCCTCATCCTCATATCTGACAGACAGAGATGTCAGCCACAGCACCGTGTCTTCCTTTGCTGACGACACCCGAATTTGTATGACAGTGTCATCTATCGAGGACACTGCTAGACTCCAAGCAGACATCAACCAAATCTTTAAATGGGCAGCAGAAAATATGAAGACAAATTTCAATTACTCTGATATGGGGAAACTAGGGGAAATTAAAAATATTTCAGAGTATGAAACAAATTCCAACCACAAAGAGCTGAAAACTGATGTGGTAATGTCAGAGGATATCACTTTTAAATATGATAATGTATCTACCACATCTGCAAGGAAAATTTAATTTATTTATTTATTAATTTGAACATGATACATAGAAGTCCGGAGAAATGCAGTGGTTAAGTGTAACATACCACAGCCCCTTGAATGCAGAGCATTCTTAGGAATCCACCTTGAAAATAGACTCAAATTTCATACACATATACAACAAATTTCCCAAAAAATTTCCAAGACCGTAGGCATACTTTCGAAGATATGGTACTATGTTCCACAGTCAGCCATCCTGGCCCTATATCACTCTCTTATTTACCCCTATCTCACCTATGGAATTTGTACATGGGGCTCAACAACAATAAACCATCTCAGACTATTAATTACCCAACAAAAGGCTGCAGTTAGAATGATAACAAATTCTCACTACAGGCAGCACACTCCACCAATATTCAATACACTAAACCTACTCACCATACAAAACATCCATACTTATTACTGCACCTATTACATACATAGAACACTTAACTCTGATATTAACCCTCCTCTCAAACATCTTGCCAACCTCAACAGAACACATGACCATAATACAAGGCACAGATCACTCTTTGATGTTCCTCGTGTCCATCTCACACTATGCAAAAACTCAATGCACATAAAAGGCCCTAAAATCTGGAATTCATTACCTGTAAATATAAAAGAAACACTACCTGTTTATAAATTCAAGTCTCTTCTCAAAGTTCACTTACTTACCCACAACTAAATAAATACTGAATAATTGTATCTCATAAATTGTATCTCATAAATGTCAACCTGTGACCCAGTCAAACTTTGTTACTATTTAACTTCATTACTTAACATAATACTCCATTCTACTGATTACACAGCAACACAGTAATGACCATATGACCTGTCTTTGTAATACTCATTTGTACTAAATTGTTATCAGTTTTACAATAATTTTTGTACCACTGAATATATCATTGCTTAGTTAATCTTAAGTTAATTTTAAGCCTGCCCATAATGCTCTGCATACAAGGGACTTTGGCATGTTGCACTTTAAAAATTGTATTCCTTGTACTTCTCTGTATCATGTTCAAATTAATAAATAAATAAATAAATAAATATGTTAAGAGACACATCTGTAGCTCTGTTACCAAACTGAATGAAGTAGGTTTTGTCAATGTTTAGTGTAAGTTTGTTAGTCCTCATCCAGGTAGATATTTTCTGTAATTCGGTATTTACAGTATTGGCTAGCATGACTGGGCTCGGGTGAGAGAAGACGTATGTAGTGTCATCTGCAAATAGTGTGGGTTTGAGTAATTGCGAAGCATTTGGAAGGTCATTTATGTATAGGAGAAAGAGAAGAGGGCCAAGGACACTTCCCTGTGGGACACCAACTGTAATTGGTTGCGCAGAAGAGTTTGCCCCATTTGCGTACACATATTGGCTTCTGTTGCTGAGGTAAGACTTGAGGTAGTTGAGGGAGTGCCCTCTTATACCATAGTGTGACAATTTTACGTGGAGCAAGTCATGGTCAACTGTATCAAAAGCTTTACGTAAGTCAATGAAGATCCCCAGTGGGACTTCTTTTTTCTCTATTGCAGTGTATATATGTTCTAGCATGTGTATAATAGCATCATTAGTATTTTTATTAGGCCTGAATCCAAATTGGCAGGGGTTGAGAATGTTTTGGGAGATGAGGTAGGAGTAGATTCGTTCATGAATTAATTTTTCGAAGATTTTTGAGAGGGTGTAAATTGGATATTGGCCTATAGTTATTCAACTCTGTTTGGTCTCCTCCTTTGTGGATCGGGGTGACCCTTGCTATTTTGAGAACTGTAATGAAGGTGGAGGATTCAATGGATTTGTTAAAGAGTGTTGCAATGATTGGTGATAGTACTTGTGATGCTTTTTTGTATATAAAGGGTGGTAAGGTATTTAAATCTCCTGCCTTGTTTTTCAGTGCGTTGATAATAAGGGAGACTTCGTATGGGTTAGTCGGAGCTAGGAACAGTGTGTTCGGGTAGTTGCCAGTGAGGTAGTCATTGGGTGGGGTATTTGAGCTTGGGATTTTATTGGCAAGGTATTTTCCTATGGTGGAGAAGAAATCATCGAGTCTGTTTGCTGTTTCAGTTGGTGGGAGTTGGGGTTCATCTGGTTTTGTTAGTTCAATTGCGCTATTTCGTGATATCTTTTTTGTTCCTAGAATTTCTGATAGGGTTTTCCAGGTCTTTTTTATATCACCTTTTAAGTTGGATAATCTGTTCTCATAATACAGTTTTTTAGCCCTTCTTATCAGGCTGGTTAGGATTGACGAGTAACGTTTTGTTTGGTCTCTGGTTATGTGATAGGATAGATAATGAGAACCTTCAAAACTAGGGACGCCAAGCCCATGATGATTCTCTTCAAATCGCTTCTTTCTAGCCTGGACTACTACTGTACACTAACTGCCCCTTCAAAGCTGGTGAAATTGCTGACCTGGAGAATGTACAGAGACCCTTTACTGCACATATAAGTACAATAAAGCACCTAAATTACTGGGAACAGTTGAAGTCCTTTGATTTGTATTCCCTAGAATGCAGGCGAGAAAGAATAAGAAGTTTATTTTGACATGATAGATGGTTGTACAGAGGAATATAATAGTTGGGTGTACATGCCAAAAGCCCCTTTGTATGTAGAGCATTTCGGGCAAACTTAAAAATTAATTTGAGATTAGGAAGGCAATAATAGTTCATGAGGTCATTTGATAAGTGACAGTGAGTACGAGAGGTATGAATATTCAATTAGGTAATGCTACATGGCTTTGATAAGTCTAGTAAAGAATAATTACAAAGATTACAGTATTACAACAGAACAATTTAAAACAATTTACAATATGATGTATTACAGTTTAGTACTATTTAAAACAAATCCTCAGCATAGTATGAGTAACTGGAAGGTGTTAGGTACGGTTTGTCTGGTTAAATTTGGGTAATGAGGTGATTTCTTAGTAGGACCTTAAACTGACTTGCAGACAGCGGTCCTTTAGTGTGTTCTGGCAAGGAATTCCAGACTTCGGCCCTTTTACGTGCATAGCATTTTTGCAAAGGGAGAGATGGACACGAGGGATATCGAAGACTGATTTGTGTCTCGTATTATGGTTGTTATAGTTATCAGAGAGGAGTTTGAGAGGGGGGTTTATATTTGAGTGTAGAGTTGTGTGTATGTAAAGGCACAATAATAAGTGTGGATAAGATAAGATAAGATTTCGTTCGGATTTTTAACCCCGGAGGGTTAGCCACCCAGGATAACCCAAGAAAGTCAGTGCGTCATCGAGGACTGTCTAACTTATTTCCATTGTGGTCCTTAATCTTGTCCCCCAGGATGCCACCCACACCAGTCCACTAACACCCAGGATGCCACCCACACCAGTCGACTAACACCCAGGATGCCACCCACACCAGTCCACTAACACCCAGGATGTGACCCACACCAGTCCACTAACACCCAGGATGCGACCCACACCAGTCCACTAACACCCAGGATGCGACCCACACCAGTCGACTAACACCCAGGTACCTATTTGCTGCTAGGTGAACAGGACAACAGGTGTAAGGAAACGTGTCGAAATGTTTCCACCCGCCGGGAATCGAACCCGGGCCCTCCGTGTGTGAAGCGGGAGCTTTAGCCACCAGGCCACCGATGGTTTGTATATTAAGCAAGTGGTGGAGTGTGTTGTCTAATCCAGGTGTTAGTAATCAATCGCACTGCAGCTTTTTGCCGAGTTATTAAAAGTTTAAGGTGATTTGCTGTGCAGGTGCATAATGCACACCTGGAAAATCCTAGAGGGACTAGTCCCATATCTGCACACGAAAGTCACTCCCTATGAAAGCAAAAGACTTGGCAGGAAATGCAACATTTCCCTAATGAATAGCAGGGGCACCACGGGTACACTAAGTGACAACACAATAAGTGTCAGGGGCGCAAGACTGTTCAACTGCCTCCCAGCATACATAAGGGGGATTGCCAATAGACCCCTGGCTTCTTCAAGAAGGTACTGGACAGGTACCTAAAGTCAGTACCTGACCAGCCAGGCTGTGGTTCCTACGTTGGTTTACGTGCGGCCAGCAGTAACAGCCTGGTTGATCAGGACCTGATCCCCCACAAGGCCTGGGGTTTTTTGGGGGTGCTAACCCCCAAAACCCCCCAGATATACTATACACCATCACTATCAACTGTCCACCATCTCTTATTGTGACCAAGATACAATGTAACATTGTTAAACATCTCTCACTTAACATTGTTAAACCAAGTTAAAACTAGCAAAATGTTGCTCTAACTTTAACATTTTTTTATACATACAAAACATCAGTGTTATGTTCTGAACATTCTTTGTAACATTCTGTATTATCTGGAGAGATGGGGCCAGGAGCTGTTTCTGGAGTTTATCTGGAGAGAGTTCCGGGGGTCAATGCCCCCGCGGCCCGGTCTGTGACCAGGCCTCCTTAGGTCAGTGTCCCAGGATGCGACCCACACCAGTCGACTAACACCCAGGTACCCATTTTACTGATGGGGAACATAGACAACAGGTGGAAAGAAACACGTCCAATGTTTCTACTCTGGCTGGGAATCGAACCCAGGCCCTCACCGTGTGAAGCGAGAGCGTTAACCACCAGGCCACCAGAGCTAACTTAACCTAACTTAACCTAACCTAACCTAACTTAACCTAACCTAACCTAACTTAAGATTATGAAGCATTTGTGTATCTCGCCTAGCATGTGTCCTTCAATAACCTAACTTAACCTTGTCTAACTTGTACCTTGCCTAACTTAACATGTATCTTACCTAACTTAACCTAGCCTAACATGTACTTTACCTATCTTAACATGTATCTTACCTAACTTAACCTAGCCTAACTTGTACCTTACCAAACTTAACATGTATCTTACCTAACTTAACCTAGCCTAACTTGCACCTTGCTTAACTTAACATGTATCTTACCTAACTTAACCTAGCCTAACTTGTACCTTACCAAACTTAACATGTATCTTACCTAACTTAACCTAGCCTAACTTGCACCTTGCTTAACTTAACATGTATCTTACCTAACTTAACCTAGCCTAACTTGTACCTTACCAAACTTAACATGTATCTTACCTAACTTAACCTAGCCTAACTTGCACCTTGCTTAACTTAACATGTATCTTACCTAACTTAACCTAGCCTAACTTGCACCTTGCTTAACTTAACATGTATCTTACCTAACTTAACCTAGCCTAACTTGTACCTTACCAAACTTAACATGTATCTTACCTAACTTAACCTAGCCTAACTTGCACCTTGCTTAACTTAACATGTATCTTACCTAACTTAACCTAGCCTAACTTGTACCTTACCAAACTTAACATGTATCTTACCTAACTTAACCTAGCCTAACTTGTACTTTGCCTAACTTAACATGTATCTTACCTAACTTAACCTAGCCTAACTTGCACCTTGCCTAACTTAACATGTATCTTACCTAACTTAACCTAGCCTAACTTGTACCTTACCTAACTTAACATGTATCTTACCTAACTTAACCTAACCTAACTTGTACTTTACCTAACCTAACTTAACCTAACAAGTACCTAACCATGTTAGACATGGTTAGGTACTTGTTAGACAAATACCTAACCATGTCTAACAAGTACCTACCTGACTTAACATGACCTGACTTAACCTAACCTGACTTAACCTAACCTGACATAACCTGACCTGACTTAACCTAACCTGATATAACCTGACCTGACTTACCTAACCTGACTTACCTAACCTGACTTACCTAACCTGACTTAACCTAACCTGACTTAACCTAACCTGACCTGACTTAACCTAACCTGACTTAACCTAACCTGACATAACCTGACCTGACTTAACCTAACCTGATATAACCTAACCTGACTTAACCTAACCTGACTTAACCTAACCTGACTTAACCTAACCTGACTTAATCTAACCTGACTTAACCTAACCTGACTTAACCTAACCTGACTTAACCTAACCTGACTTAACCTAACCTGACTTAACCTAACCTGACTTAACCTAACCTGACTTAACCTAACCTAACCTGACTTAACCTAACCTAACCTGACTTAACCTAACCTAACCTGACTTAACCTAACCTAACCTGACTTAACCTAACCTAACCTGACTTAACCTAACCTAACCTGACTTAACCTAACCTAACCTGACTTAACCTAACCTAACCTGACTTAACCTAACCTAACCTGACATAACCTAACCTAACCTGACCTGACTTAACCTGACCTGACTTAACCTAACCTGACTTAACCTAACCTGACTTAACCTAACCTGACTTAACCTAACCTGACCTGACTTAACCTAACCTGACCTGACTTAACCTAACCTGACTTAACCTAACTTGACCTGACTTAACCTAACCTGACCTGACTTAACCTAACCTGACCTGACTTAACCTAACCTGACCTGACTTAACCTAACCTGACCTGACTTAACCTAACCTGACTTAACCTAACCTGACCTGACTTAACCTAACCTGACCTGACTTAACCTAACCTGACCTGACTTAACCTAACCTGACTTAACCTAACCTGACCTGACTTAACCTGATCTGACTTAACCTAACCTGACTTAACCTAACCTGACCTGACTTAACCTGATCTGACTTAACCTAACCTGACCTGACTTAACCTGACTTAACACTGTGGAAAAACCCTCTATCTTAGTCAAACCTTTTTCCTAAGGGTACCCCCCTTCACCCCCCTTAACCCCTTAGTTCCACCCACCTTAGCCACCTGGAAGTTGTTCTAGTGAACAATTAAGAACAATTACCACTAACACAGTAAAATGTTTAATTTAACCTAAGAAAGTTATTAACTAAGGGAGTGTTCACACCCCCCTTAACCCCTTAGTTTGACCCACCTCAGCCACCTGGAAGTTGTTCTAGTGAACAATTAAGAACAATTACCACTAACACAGTAAAATGTTTAATTTAACCTAAGAAAGTTATTAACTAAGGGAGTGTTCACACCCCCCTTAACCCCTTAGTTTGACCCACCTCAGCCACCTGGAAGTTGTTCTAGTGAACAATTAAGAACACTTAACCTAACACTGAGAATTGTTCATTTATCTTAACCTAAGAAAGTTATTAACTAAGGGAGTGTTCACACCCCCCTTAACCCCTTAGTTTGACCCACCTTAGCCACCTGGAAGTTGTTCTAGTGAACAATTAAGAACAATTACCACTAACACAGTAAAATGTTTAATTTAACCTAAGAAAGTTATTAACTAAGGGAGTGTTCACACCCCCCTTAACCCCTTAGTTCCACCCACCTTAGCCACCTGGAAGTGGTCCTGGTGTAGAGTCTCCACTATGGACACGTGTTCAGGTTTGCTTGACGGTTGTTGTACAGTTGAACGAAATCCCTCAAAGACATGTTTTAATGTGAATTTCTTCATTTTTGTGATATATAATCATGGGCACTGATGTTATATATGTCCTCCATATAAATTCTCTCCCTTTGCTCATAACTAGGTTCTACAAACCCATTTTGAAGTTTAACGGTTTTAACGGTTTTTTGGGGGGCGGCGGGAAACGTGGTCTCAAGAAGTGGTTTATTAAATCTGGTTTTTTAGAGGAATAGTGACCTTCTTATGGTGTTGTGTAGGTAGGACTGAAGGGGCTGGATGCGCGCGCTACCACCACCACCGCCATTACCCCCTTTGACGTCATCTAGGGGGGAAAAAAGGGGGTTTTGTAACCCCCTTCCATTTTACCCCTTGTGGGATGCTACTTTGTCCCCCAAATTGTAGGTTAATTCAGGGGTTTTGAGGGGGTTTACCCTTACCCAGGTTAAGTTTGATGCCAATAGCGTGCACCTGAAATCCCACAACCCCTCAGGATTTAGCGCTTTCCCTGAATTTGAGGAAAATACTGATGTATCTCCCTCCATTACCCCTGACAACACAAAACCCAGGATATTCCAGCTATATACTCCCCTTAGCCCTTTCCCCTGATCCCCCTCACCCCTTACCCCTACCCTTACACCCTTAATACACCCAGAAATCCGAAAACAGCGCAAAATAAGAGCAAGAAACAGTAATTACGAGAGTAAAACAACACCGATGTCAGCTGGACTAAGAAGGACGAGCGACCAACATTATTGGAACTTTCTCTACTTATACCATAATTTCTCCAGAAATATAACACTATAATTCTTTTTTTTGTGTCTATATTCATTCTCTCCATCTTATTCCATCATCCCAGGTATCCCTAGTGTTATTTTATCCCTCCGGTGATCCATTTTCCAGCGGGATATGTCAATCGACGGCGCTGGTTAGGGGGGTTATATTTTTATGGGGTAAAAGAGAAGGGATTTTAATCCTTATGGTCAACAGTTTTAAGGTCGAGAATACAGTGTTTTGGTGGGTTGGTTAAAGCAGAGCTTCTCCTAAAAACACATAAATGAATACACAGATGGGAAACTTGAGCTAAATTGTCATTAAAAAAATACAGTGTGTATACTTTTGTGTGTCTGTGCGTGTATGTTTGCATATATATGTGTATGTATGTTTATGTATGTATGTATATGCACTGACCTATTTGTGGTTGCAGGGGTCGATTCACAGCTCCTGGTCCCAAGTCACAGCTCCTGGTCCCAAGTCACAGCTCCTGGTCCCGAGTCACAGCTCCTGTATGTATGTGTACGTATGTATGTATAGGTAAATATATGTATGTATGCATGTGTGTGTGTATATACTCACCTAGTTTTAGTTGCAGGGGTCGAGTCACAGCTCCTGGCCCCGCCTCTTCACTGGCAGCTACTAGGTCCACTTTCTCCCTGCTCCATGAGCTTTATCATACCTCTTCTTAAAGCTGTGTATGGATCCTGCCTCCACTACATCACTCTCCAGATTGTTCCACTTCCTGACAACTCTGTGACTGAAGAAATACTTCCTAACATCCCTGTGACTCATCTGAGTCTTCAACTTCCAGTTGTGACCCCTTGTTGCTGTGTTCCCTTGTTGTGTCCCCTTGTTGCTCTGTCCTCTTGTTGCTGTGTCCCCTTGTTGTTGTGTCCCCTTGTTGTTGTGTCCCCTTGTTGCTGTGTCCCCTTGTTGCTGTGTCCCCTTGTTGCTGTGTCCCCTTGTTGCTGTGTCCCCTTGTTGCTGTGTCCCCTTGTTGTTGTGTCCCCTTGTTGCTGTGTCCCCTTGTTGTTGTGTCCCCTTGTTGCTGTGTCCCCTTGTTGCTGTGTCCCCTTGTTGCTGTGTCCCCTTGTTGCTGTGTCCCCTTGTTGTTGTGTCCCCTTGTTGCTGTGTCCCCTTGTTGCTGTGTCCCCTTGTTGCTGTGTCCCCTTGTTGCTGTGTCCCCTTGTTGCTGTGTCCCCTTGTTGCTGTGTCCCCTTGTTGCTGTGTCCCCTTGTTGCTGTGTCCCCTTGTTGCTGTGTCCCCTTGTTGCTGTGTCCCCTTGTTGCTGTGTCCCCTTGTTGTTGTGTCCCCTTGTTACTGTGTCCCCTTGTTGCTGTGTCCCCTTGTTGCTGTGTCCCCTTGTTGTTGTGTCCCCTTGTTGCTGTGTCCCCTTGTTGCTGTGTCCCCTTGTTGCTGTGTCCCCTTGTTGTTGTGTCCCCTTGTTGCTGTGTCCCCTTGTTGTTGTGTCCCCTTGTTGCTGTGTCCCCTTGTTGCTGTGTCCCCTTGTTGCTGTGTCCCCTTGTTGCTGTGTCCCCTTGTTGCTGTGTCCCCTTGTTGCTGTGTCCCCTTGTTGTTGTGTCCCCTTGTTGCTGTGTCCCCTTGTTGCTGTGTCCCCTTGTTGTTGTGTCCCCTTGTTGTTGTGTCCCCTTGTTGCTGTGTCCCCTTGTTGCTGTGTCCCCTTGTTGTTGTGCCCCCTTGTTGCTCTATCCACTTGTCAGTGTGCCCCCTTGTTGTTGTGTCCCCTTGTTGTTGTGTCCCCTTGTTGTTGTGTCCCCTTGTTGCTGTGTCCCCTTGTTGCTGTGTCCTCTTGTTGCTGTGTCCCCTTGTTGCTGTGTCCCCTTGTTGCTGTGTCCCCTTGTTGCTGTGTCCCCTTGTTGCTGTGTCCCCTTGTTGCTGTGTCCCCTTGTTGCTGTGTCCTCTCGTTGTTGTGTTCCTTTGTTGTGTCCCCTTGTTGCTGTGTCCTCTTGTTGCTGTGTCCCCTTGTTGCTGTGTCCCCTTGTTGCTGTGTCCCCTTCTTGCTGTGTCCCCTTGTTGCTCTGTCCCTTTGTTGCTGTGTCCCCTTGTTGTTGTGTCCCTTGTTGTTGTGTCCCCTTGTTGCTGTGTCCTCTTGTTGCTGTGTCCCCTTGTTGCTGTGTCCTCTTGTTGCTGTGTCCCCTTGTTGCTGTGTCCCCTTGTTGCTGTGTCCCCTTGTTGCTGTGTCCCCTTGTTGATGTGTCCCCTTGTTGTTGTGTCCCTTGTTGTTGTGTCCCCTTGTTGCTGTGTCCTCTTGTTGCTGTGTCCCCTTGTTGCTGTGTCCTCTTGTTGCTGTGTCCCCTTGTTGCTGTGTCCCCTTGTTGCTGTGTCCCCTTGTTGCTGTGTCCCCTTGTTGCTGTGTCCCCTTGTTGCTGTGTCCCCTTGTTGCTGTGTCCCCTTGTTGCTGTGTCCCCTTGTTGCTGTGTCCTCTTGTTGCTGTGTCCCCTTGTTGCTGTGTCCCCTTGTTGCTGTGTCCCCTTGTTGCTGTGTCCCCTTGTTGCTGTGTCCCCTTGTTGCTGTGTCCCCTTGTTGCTGTGTCCCCTTGTTGCTGTGTCCCCTTGTTGCTGTGTCCCCTTGTTGCTGTGTCCCCTTGTTGCTGTGTCCCCTTGTTGCTGTGTCCCCTTGTTGCTGTGTCCCCTTGTTGCTGTGTCCCCTTGTTGCTGTGTCCCCTTGTTGCTGTGTCCCCTTGTTGCTGTGTCCCCTTGTTGCTGTGTCCCCTTGTTGCTGTGTCCCCTTGTTGCTGTGTCCCCTTGTTGCTGTGTCCCCTTGTTGCTGTGTCCCCTTGTTGCTGTGTCCCCTTGTTGCTGTGTCCCCTTGTTGCTGTGTCCCCTTGTTGCTGTGTGCCCTTGTTGCTGTGTCCCCTTGTTGCTGTGTCCCCTTGTTGCTGTGTCCCCTTGTTGCTGTGTCCCCTTGTTGCTGTGTCCCCTTGTTGCTGTGTCCCCTTGTTGCTGTGTCCCCTTGTTGCTGTGTCCCCTTGTTGCTGTGTCCCCTTGTTGCTGTGTCCCCTTGTTGCTGTGTCCCCTTGTTGCTGTGTCCCCTTGTTGCTGTGTCCCCTTGTTGCTGTGTCCCCTTGTTGCTGTGTCCCCTTGTTGCTGTGTCCCCTTGTTGCTGTGTCCCCTTGTTGCTGTGTCCCCTTGTTGTTGTGTGCCCTTGTTGCTGTGTCCCCTTGTTGCTGAGTCCCCTTGTTGCTGTGTCCCCTTGTTGCTGTGTCCCCTTGTTGCTGTGTCCCCTTGTTGCTGTGTCCCCTTGTTGATGTGTCCCCTTGTTGCTGTGTCCCCTTGTTGTTGTGTGCCCTTGTTGCGGTGTCCCCTTGTTGTTGTGTCCCCTTGTTGCTGTGTCCCCTTGTTGCTGTGTCACCTTGTTGCTGATTCCCCTTGTTGCTGAGTCCCCTTGTTGCTGTGTCCCCTTGTTGCTGTGTCCCCTTGTTGCTGTGTCCCCTTGTTGCTGTGTCCCCTTGTTGCTGTGTCCCCTTGTTGTTGTGTCCCCTTGTTGCTGTGTCCCCTTGTTGCTGTGTCCCCTTGTTGCTGTGTCCCCTTGTTGCTGTGTCCCCTTGTTGCTGTGTCCCTTGTTGTTGTGTCCCCTTGTTGCTGTGTCCCCTTGTTGCTGTGTCCCCTTGTTGCTGTGTCCCCTTGTTGCTGTGTCCCCTTGTTGCTGTGTCCCTTGTTGCTGTATCCCCTTCTTGCTGTGTCCCCTTGTTGCTGTGTCCCCTTGTTGCTGTGTCCCCTTGTTGCTGTGTCCCCTTGTTGCTGTGTCCCCTTGTTGCTGTGTCCCCTTGTTGCTGTGTCCCCTTGTTGCTGTGTCCCCTTGTTGCTGTGTCCCCTTGTTGCTGTGTCCCCTTGTTGCTGTGTCCCCTTGTTGCTGTGTCCCCTTGTTGTTGTGTCCCCTTGTTGCTGTGTCCCCTTGTTGCTGTGTCCCCTTGTTGCTGTGTCCCCTTGTTGCTGTGTCCCCTTGTTGCTGTGTCCCCTTGTTGCTGTGTCCCCTTGTTGCTGTGTCCCCTTGTTGCTGTGTCTCCTTGTTGCTGTGTCCCCTTGTTGCTGTGTCCCCTTGTTGCTGTGTCCCCTTGTTGCTGTGTCCCCTTGTTGCTGTGTCCCTTGTTGCTGTGTCCCCTTGTTGCTGTGTCCCCTTGTTACTGTGTCCCCTTGTTGCTGTGTCCCCTTGTTGCTGTGTCCCCTTGTTGCTGTGTCCCCTTGTTGCTGTGTCCCCTTGTTGCTGTGTCCCCTTGTTGCTGTGTCCCCTTGTTGCTGTGTCCCCTTGTTGTTGTGTGCCCTTGTTGCTGTGTCCCCTTGTTGCTGTGTCCCCTTGTTGCTGTGTCCCCTTGTTGCTGTGTCCCCTTGTTGCTGTGTCCCCTTGTTGCTGTGTCCCCTTGTTGCTGTGTCCCCTTGTTGCTGTGTCCCCTTGTTGCTGTGTCCCCTTGTTGCTGTGTCCCCTTGTTGCTGAGTCCCCTTGTTGCTGTGTCCCCTTGTTGCTGTGTCCCCTTGTTGCTGTGTCCCCTTGTTGCTGTGTCCCCTTGTTGTTATGTCCCCTTGTTGTTGTGTCTCCTTCTTGCTGTGTCCCCTTGTTGCTGTGTCCCCTTGCTGTTGTGTTCCCTTGTTGCTGTGTCCCCTTGTTGCTGTGTCCCCTTGTTGCTGTGTCCCCTTGTTGTTGTGTCCCCTTGTTGCTGTGTCCCCTTGTTGCTGTGTCCCCTTGTTGTTGTGTGCCCTTGTTGCTGTGTCCCCTTGTTGCTGAGTCCCCTTGTTGCTGTGTCCCCTTGTTGCTGTGTCCCCTTGTTGCTGTGTCCCCTTGTTGCTGTGTCCCCTTGTTGATGTGTCCCCTTGTTGCTGTGTCCCCTTGTTGTTGTGTGCCCTTGTTACTGTGTCCCCTTGTTGCTGAGTCCCCTTGTTGCTGTGTCCCCTTGTTGCTGTGTCCCCTTGTTGCTGTGTCCCCTTGTTGCTGTGTCCCCTTGTTATGTCCCCTTGTTGCTGTGTGCCCTTGTTGCTGTGTCCCCTTGTTGCTGTGTCCCCTTGTTGCTGTGTCCCCTTGTTGCTGTGTCCCCT
This sequence comes from Cherax quadricarinatus, assembly GCF_038502225.1. NCBI lineage: Eukaryota > Metazoa > Arthropoda > Malacostraca > Decapoda > Parastacidae > Cherax > Cherax quadricarinatus. The sequence continues at coordinate 6,185,988 of NC_091389.1, read as the reverse complement.
TGTTGCTGTGTCCCCTTGTTGCTGTGTGCCCTTGTTGCTGTGTGCCCTTGTTGCTGTGTCCCCTTGTTGCTGTGTCCCCTTGTTGCTGTGTCCCCTTGTTGCTGTGTCCCCTTGTTGTTGTGTGCCCTTGTTGCTGTGTCGCCTTGTTGCTGTGTCCCCTTGTTGTTGCGTCCCCTTGTTACTGTGTCCCCTTGTTGCTGAGTCCCCTTGTTGCTGTGTCCCCTTGTTGCTGTGTCCCCTTGTTGCTGTGTCCCCTTGTTGCTGTGTCCCCTTGTTGTTGTGTGCCCTTGTTGCTGTGTCCCCTTGTTGCTGTGTCCCCTTGTTGTTGCGTCCCCTTGTTACTGTGTCCCCTTGTTGCTGAGTCCCCTTGTTGCTGTGTCCCCTTGTTGTTGTGTCCCCTTGTTGCTGTGTCACCTTGTTGTTGTGTCCCCTTGTTGCTGTGTCCCCTTGTTGCTGTGTCCCCTTGTTGTTGTCCCCTTGTTGCTGTGTCCCCTTGTTATGTCCTCTTGTAGCTGTGTCCCCTTGTTGCTGTGTCCCCTTATTGCTGTGTCCCCTTGTTTGTTGCTGAGTCCCCTTGTTGCTGTGTCCCCTTGTTGCTGTGTCCCCTTGTTGCTGTGTCCCCTTGTTGTTGCGTCCCCTTGTTGCTGTGTCCCCTTGTTGCTGTGTCCCCTTGTTGTTGTGTCCCCTTGTTGCTGTGTCCCCTTGTTGCTGTGTCCCCTTGTTGCTGTGTCCCCTTGTTGCTGTGTCCCCTTGTTGCTGTGTCCCCTTGTTGCTTGTCCCCTTGTTGCTGTGTCCCCTTGTTGCTGTGCCCCCTTGTTGTTGCTGTGTCCCCTTGTTGTTGTGTCCCCTTGTTGCTGTGTCCCCTTGTTGCTGTGTCCCCTTGTTGCTGTGTCCCCTTGTTGCTGTGTCCCCTTGTTGCTGTGTCCCCTTGTTGTTGTGTCCCCTTGTTGCTGTGTCCCCTTGTTGTTGTGTCCCCTTGTTACTGTGTCCCCTTGTTGTTGTGTCCCCTTGTTGCTGAGTCCCCTTGTTGCTGTGTCCCCTTGTTGCTGTGTCCCCTTGTTACTGTGTCCCTTTGTTGTTGTGTCCCCTTGTTGCTGTGTCCCCTTGTTGTGTCCCCTTGTTGTATCCCCTTGTTGCTGTGTCCCCTTGTTGCTGTGTCCCCTTGTTGCTGTGTCCCCTTGTTGCTGTGTCCTTTTGTTGCTGTGTCCCCTTGTTGCTGTGTCCCCTTGTTATTGTGTCCCCTTGTTGCTGTGTCCCCTTGTTGCTGTGTCCCCTTGTTATTGTGTCCCCTTGTTGCTGTGTCCCCTTGTTGCTGTGTCCCCTTGTTACTGTGTCCCCTTGTTGTTGTCCCCTTGTTGCTGTGTCCCCTTGTTGCTGTGTCCCCTTGTTGCTGTGTCCCCTTGTTGCTGTGTCCCCTTGTTGCTGTGTCCCCTTGTTGTTGCGTCCCCTTGTTGCTGTGTCCCCTTGTTGCTGTGTCCCCTTGTTGCTGTGTCCCCTTGTTGCTGTGTCCCCTTGTTGATGTGTCCCCTTGTTGCTGTGTCCCCTTGTTGCTGTGTCCCCTTGTTTGTTGCTGAGTCCCCTTGTTGCTGTGTCCCCTTGTTGCTGTGTCCCCTTGTTGCTGTGTCCCCTTGTTGCTGTGTCCCCTTGTTGTTGTGTCCCCTTGTTGCTGTGTCCCCTTGTTGCTGTGTCCCCTTGTTGTTGTGTCCCCTTGTTGCTGTGTCCCCTTGTTGCTGTGTCCCCTTGTTGCTGTGTCCCCTTGTTGCTGTGTCCCCTTGTTGCTGTGTCCCCTTGTTGGTGTGTCCCCTTGTTGCTGTGTCCCCTTGTTGCTGTGTCCCCTTGTTGTTGTGTCCCCTTGTTGCTGTGTCCCCTTGTTGCTGTGTCCCCTTGTTGCTGTGTCCCCTTGTTGCTGTGTCCCCTTGTTGCTGTGTCCCCTTGTTGCTGTGTCCCCTTGTTGCTGTGTGCCCTTGTTGCTGTGTCCCCATGTTGCTGTGTCCCCTTGTTGCTGTGTCCCCTTGTTGTTGTGTGCCCTTGTTGCTGTGCCCCCTTGTTGCTGTGTCCCCTTGTTGTTGCTTCCCCTTGTTACTGTGTCCCCTTGTTGCTGAGTCCCCTTGTTGCTGTGTCCCCTTGTTGCTGTGTCCCCTTGTTGCTGTATCCCCTTGTTGTTGCGTCCCCTTGTTGCTGTGTCCCCTTGTTGTTGCGTCCCCTTGTTACTGTGTCCCCTTGTTGTTGTGTCCCCTTGTTGTTGCGTCCCCTTGTTACTGTGTCCCCTTGTTGTTGTGTCCCCTTGTTGCTGAGTCCCCTTGTTGCTGTTTCCCCTTGTTGCTGTGTCCCCTTGTTACTGTGACCCCTTGTTGCTGTGTCCCCTTGTTACTGTGTCCCTTTGTTGTTGTGTCCTCTTGTTGCTGTGTCCCCTTGTTGTGTCCCCTTGTTGTATCCCCTTGTTGCTGTGTCCCCTTGTTGCTGTGTCCCCTTGTTGCTGTGTCCCCTTGTTGCTGTGTCCCCTTGTTGCTGTGTCCCCTTGTTATTGTGTCCCCTTGTTGCTGTGTCCCCTTGTTGCTTTGTCCATTTGTTATTGTGTCCCCTTGTTGCTGTGTCCCCTTGTTGCTGTGTCCCCTTGTTACTGTGTCCCCTTGTTGTTGTCCCCTTGTTGCTGTGTCCCCTTGTTGCTGTGTCCCCTTGTTGCTGTGTCCCCTTGTTGTGTCCCATTGTTGCTGTGTCCCCTTGTTCCCTCTCTTGTAGTTTAGCTTTTCCCATCCTACTCTTCTTGCTACACTTGTAACTCTACAGTGTGTTTGTAGTTCAAGATCAGTTGATCACTAGCTCTGGGGCCTTCCATATGTGATGTTCTCAATGTCTGAACTACTCAAGGTGAATATGAGATCCAGTCTTGCTGGTTCATCCTCTCTTCTCTCTGGTTGTGTCCCTAACATGTTGATACTCATCTGTTTGTGGTTGAAGGGGTTGATTCACAGCTCCTCAGTCCTGAGGCACGTTTAATAATAATAATAATAATTCGGAGATGGTAAATAAATAAGAGAATAAGAGTTGATAAATTAGACACATGTGCAACTCTTGGGTATCTTTATTGAGGAAACGTTTCGCCACACAGTGGCTTCATCAGTCCATACCAAGGAGAATCTTGAATTGAAGAATGAGGTAATCAGTCCCTCAACCTCGAGTCGATGTGGTCAGTCCATCAATCTTGAATAGAATACGGCATAAGTGTGGAGAAGCAGCTTATAAACCGTATGGCAGGAGAGGTGCAGCAGTCGTAGGTGGTGTCACATTTGTTCAATGTGGAAGTAGGTCGTGCCCAAGGTCGTGACCAAGGTCGTGCCCAAGGTCGTGCCCAAGGGTTAGACAAGTGAAGAATTCCCAAGTATTAAGATCCCAAGAAGTTGCAGTGACTGACCACATCGACTCAAGGTTGAGGGACTGATTACCTCATTCTCCTCCTGTTCTTCAAGATTCTCCTTTGTATGGACTGATGAAGCCACTGTGTGGCGAAACGTTTCCTCAATAAAGATACCCAAGAGTTGCACATGTGTCTAATTTATCAACATGTCGGTTCTCTGAACCATTCGTCTACGAATAAGAGAATAAGAGTTACGGAATGTAAAAGAAACGTCGAGACAATGACCCAAACTTACATTCCTCTCTTTATTTATTAATATTCTATGTCCTCTTTCTCTCTCTCTCTCTCCTTAAAATATAATTTTTAATGCCACAATAACATAAGTCTATATAAACACAAAATTAATATACATTATCAGACTGGAAATGTACCTAACATTAACACCTAAGAACATAAGAAGGAACACTGCAGCAGGCCTACTGGCCCATGCGAGGCAGGTCCAGGTTTCCCACCGGCTTAAGCCAATGCCTTAACCTAATCAGGTCAGGTCACATTGACTTAAGGGAGGAACACAGCAACCGTCCTGGTAGCACAAGCTAATCAGGTCCAAGTCTCCTACCGGCTTAAGCCAATGCACCCAACCTAGTCAGGTCAGGTCACATTCACTTAAGGAAGGAGCACGGCACCAGACCTAGTAGCACAAGCTAGTCAGGTCCAACTCACACCCACTCATGTATATATCCAAGCTATTTTTAAAGCTACACAACGTTCTGGCCTCTATAACTGTACTTGGGAGTTTGTTCCACTCATCCACAACTCTATTACCAAACCAGTACTTTCCTATATCCTTCCTGAATCTGAATTTTTCCAACTTAAAACCATTGCTGCGAGTCCTGTCTAGGCTAGATATTTTCAGCACACTATTTACATCCCCTTTATATATTCCTGTCTTCCATTTATACACCTCAATCATATCCCCCCTAATTCTACGTCTTTCTAGAGAGTGCAGATTCAGGGCCCTTAGTCTATCCTCATAGTGCAGATTCAGGGCCTCAGTCTATCCTCATAGTGCAGATTCAGGGCCTCAATCTATCCTCATAGTGCAGATTCAGGGATTCAGTCTATCCTCATAGTGCAGATTCAGGGCCTCAGTCTATCCTCATAGTGCAGATTCAGGGCCTCAGTCTATCCTCATAGTGCAGATTCAGGGCCTCAGTCTATCCTCATAGTGCAGATTCAGGGCCTCAGTCTATCCTCATAGTGCAGATTCAGGGCCTCAGTCTATCCTCATAGTGCAGATTCAGGGCCTCAGTCTATCCTCATAGTGCAGATTCAGGGCCTCAGTCTATCCTCATAGTGCAGATTCAGGGCCTCAGTCTATCCTCATAGTGCAGATTCAGGGCCTCAGTCTATCCTCATAGTGCAGATTCAGGGCCTCAGTCTATCCTCATAGTGCAGATTCAGGGCCTCAGTCTATCCTCATAGTGCAGATTCAGGGCCTCAGTCTATCCTCATAGTGCAGATTCAGGGCCTCAGTCTATCCTCATAGTGCAGATTCAGGGCCTCAGTCTATCCTCATAGGGAAGGTTTCTGATACATGGGATCAACTTTGTCATCCTCCTTTGTACATTTTCCAGAGCATTTATATCCATTCTGTAATACGGTGACCAAAACTGTGCAGCATAATCTAAATGAGGCCTAACCAAGGATGTATAGAGTTGAAGAACAACCTGAGGACTCCTATTATTTATGCTTCTTGATATGAAGCCAAGGATTCTATTAGCTTTATTGCGAACACTTATGCACTGTTGTCTTGGTTCAGATTACTACTAACCAGAACTCCTAAATCTTTTTCGCAATCCGTAATATTAAGATCTACATTATTTAGTTTATATGTGGCATGGTTATTGTCCTGTCCAACATTTAGAACTTTGCATTTGTCTATAATAAACTGCATCTGCCACTTCTCCGACCACTGCATCAGTCTATTCAAATCTTCCTGGAGTGCTCTAGTGTCCTCATTAGAATGAATTGGACGGTCTATTTTGGTGTCATCAGCAAATTTGCTTATGTCGCTATTTATTCCCTCATCTATGTCGTTTATGTAAATTGTGAACAACAACGGACCCAACACTGACCCCTGAGGAACACCACTTGTGACGTGCCCCTATTCTGATTTCTCCCCATTTATGCAAACTCTCTGCTGCCTATTTGTCAGCCATGCCTCTACCCAGGAAAAAATTTCTCCTCCTATACCGTGTGCCTTAAGTTTCCTCATTATTATTATAATCAAAAAGAAGCGCTAAGCCACAAGGGCTATACAGCGCTGCAGGGTAGGGAAGGAAGCAAGGGAATTGGATGGCAGAAGGGAGGGGGGATGATCAGCAGGTTACAGAAAACAGCGGGGCACGGGATAGTACGGGGGTAGAGGGTAGCAAGAGATACAAGTAGAAAGGGCTGAAAGTATCAGAATTTGTGAAGTAAGTCAGTCGTTGTCAAAAAGTCAATGAGAGAGTCCGGATGAAAGGTGGGTCTATCAGCGAGAAGGGAAGGTAAAGAGAGAGCAGCGGGGCGAATTAAGTTTCCTCAAAAGTCTCTGATGTGGAACTCCATCAAAACTCTTCTGAAGTCTATATAGACAATATCATATTCAATACCATGATCTAAATCCTCAAATACCTTAGTGAAGAAAGTTAGCAAATTTACCCACTATGGAGGTGAAGCTTATTGGTCTATACCAGTGTTGACTAATGTTTATATTCTTAGTAATGTTTATATTCTTAGTAATGTTTATATTCTTAGTAATGTTTATATTCTTAGTAATGTTTATATTCTTAGTAATGTTTATATTCTTAGTAATGTTTATATTCTTAGTAATGTTTATATTCTTAGTAATGTTTATATTCTTAGTAATGTTTATATTCTTAGTAATGTTTATATTGGGTATTTTCTTAATGATTATATGCTAAGTTGATGTCGTGTGTGTATACTGAGAACAAGTGTATGTACACTGAGAGGTGTATATGTCAGTGTATATACACTGAGAGGTGTATATGTCAGTGTATATACACTGAGAGGTGTATATCACAGTATATATACACTGAGAGGTGTATATACAGGATGTGACTCACACCAGTCCACTAACACCCAGGATGTGACCCACACCAGTCAACTAACACCCAAGATGTGACCCACACCAGTCCACTAACACCCAAGATGTGACCCACACCAGTCCACTAACACCCAGGATGTGATCCACACCAGTCCACTAACACCCAGGATGTGACCCACACCAGTCCACTAACACCCAGGATGTGACCCACACCAGTCCACTAACACCCAGGATGTGACCCACACCAGTCCACTAATACCCAGGATGTGACCCACACCAGTACACTAACACCCAGGATGTGACCCACACCAGTCCACTAACACCCAGGATGTGACCCACACCAATCCACTAACACCCAGGATGTGACCCACACCAGTCCACTAACACCCAGGATGAGACTCACACCAGTCCACTAACACCAAGGATGTGACCCACACCAATCCACTAACACCCAGGATGTGACCCACACCAGTCCACTAACACCCAGGATGTGTCCCACACCAGTCCACTAACACCCAGGATGTGACCCACACCAGTCCACTAATACCCAGGATGTGACCCACACCAGTACACTAACACACAGGATGTGACCCACACCAGTCCACTAACACCCAGGATGTGACCCATACCAGTCCACTAACACCCAGGATGTGATCCACACCAGTCCACTAACACCCAGGATGTGACCCACACCAGTCCACTAATACCCAGGATGTGACCCACACCAGTCCACTAACACCCAGGATGTGACCCACACCAGTCCACTAACACCCAGGATGTGACCCACACCAGTCCACTAATACCCAGGATGTGACCCACACCAGTCCACTAATACCCAGGATGTGACCCACACCAGTCCACTAACACCCAGGATGTGACCCACACCAGTCCACTAACACCCAGGATGTGACCCACACCAGTCCACTAACACCCAGGATGTGACCCACACCAGTCCACTAACACCCAGGATGTGACCCACACCAGTCCACTAACACCCAGGATGTGACCCACACCAGTCCACTAATACCCAGGATGTGACCCACACCAGTCCACTAACACCCAGGATGTGACCCACACCAGTCCACTAACACCCAGGATGTGACCCACACCAGTCCACTAACACCCAGGATGTGACCCACACCAGTCCACTAACACCCAGGATGTGACCCACACCAGTCCACTAACACCCAGGATGTGACCCACACCAGTCCACTAACACCCAGGATGTGACCCACACCAGTCCACTAATACCCAGGATGTGACCCACACCAGTCCACTAACACCCAGGATGTGACCCACACCAGTCCACTAACACCCAGGATGTGACCCACACAGTCCACTAATACCCAGGATGTGACCCACACCAGTCCACTAATACCCAGGATGTGACCCACACCAGTCCACTAACACCCAGGATGTGACCCACACCAGTCCACTAACACCCAGGATGTGACCCACACCAGTCCACTAACACCCAGGATGTGACCCACACCAGTCCACTAACACCCAGGATGTGACCCACACCAGTCCACTAACACCCAGGATGTGACCCACACCAGTCCACTAACACCCAGGATGTGACCCACACCAGTCCACTAACACCATTTTACTGATGGTGAACACAGACAACCGGTGTAAGGAAACAAGCCCAGTACTTCTACCCTCACCGGGAATTGAACCCGGTGAGGGTAGAAGAGCAGGGGTGCCATTATCACGATAAGACACAACACAATAAGTGTCAGGGGCCCAAGACTGTTCAACTGTCTACCAGCATACATAAGGGCGATCACCAATAGACCCCTGGCTGCCTTCAAGACCCCTGGCTGTCTTCAAGACCCCTGGCTGTCTTCAAGACCCCTGGCTGCCTTCAAGAACCCTGTCTTCAAGACCCCTGGCTGTCTTCAAGACCCCTGGTTGTCTTCAAGACCCTTGGATGTCTTCAAGACCCCTGACTGTCTTCAAGATCCCTGGCTGTCTTCAAGACCCCTTGTTGTCTTCAAAACCCCTGGTTGTCTTCCAGACCCTGGCTATCTTCCAGACCCCTGGTTGTCTTCCAGACCCCTGGTTGTCTTCAAAACTCCTGGCTGTCTTCAAGACCCCTGGCTGTCTTCCAGACCCCTGGTTGTCTTCCAGACCCCTGGTTGTCTTCAAAACCCCTGGTTGTCTTCAAGACTCCTGGCTGTCTTCAAGACCCCTGGCTGTCTTCAAGACCCCTGGTTGTCTTCCAGACCCCTGGTTGTCTTCAAGACTCCTGGTTGTCTTCAAAACCCCTGGTTGTCTTCAAGACCCCTGGTTGTCTTCAAAACCCCTGGTTGTCTTCAAAACCCCTGGTTGTCTTCAAGACCCCTGGTTGTCTTCAAAACCCCTGGTTGTCTTCAAGACCCCTGGTTGTCTTCAAAACCCCTGGTTGTCTTCAAAACCCCTGACTGTCTTCAAGACCCCTGGTTGTCTTCAAAACCCCTGGTTGTCTTCAAGACCCCTGGTTGTCTTCAAAACCCCTGGTTGTCTTCAAGACCCCTGGTTGTCTTCAAGACCCCTGGTTGTCTTCAAAACCCCTGACTGTCTTCAAGACCCCTGGTTTTGTCTTCAAAACCCCTGGTTGTCTTCAAAACCCCTGGTTGTCTTCAAAACCCCTGACTGTCTTCAAGAAGGCACTGGACTGGCACCTAAAATCAGTACCTGACCAGCTGGGCTGTGGTTCGTACACTGAGTTGTGTGCGACCAACAGTAACAGCTGGTTGATCAGGTCCTGATCCACCTTGAGGCCTGGTCACAGACCGGGCCGCGGGGGCATTGACCCCTGGAACTCTCTCCAGGTAATCCGGAATCACTCAACACCATTAATGAACTCGTATAAATATCGACCTGGATGACAGCCAGTAAACTCACACTTATTAACCTTGTATGTTATGGTACATAGATGCATGGTTCAGAGAACCGACATGTTGATAAATTAGACACATGTGCAACTCTTGGGTATCTTTATTGAGGAAACGTTTCGCCACACAGTGGCTTCATCAGTCTGTACAGTCTTTTGTACGGACTGATTAAGTCACTGTGTGGCGAAACGTTTCCTCATTCAAGATACGCAAGTGTTGCGTATGTGTCTAATTTATCATATACAGTGGAGCCCCGGTTAACGATATTTTTTCACTCCAGAAGTATGTTCAGGTGCCAGTACTGACTGAATTTGTTCCCATAAGAAATATTGTGAAGTAGATTAGTCCATTTCAGACCCCCAAACATACACGTACAAACGCACTTACATAAATACACTTACATAATTGGTCGCATTCGGAGGTAATCGTTATGCGGGGGTCCACTGAATTATGTTATGGAGAAGAGCAAGTGATGTCCAGCTAGACTTTATTATTGGCAACAACTCTGCTAATTGTGTCTGGGGATCCACAGCAGCAAATAACCTCAAGCCAATAATAACACAACAACAGGTCACGGTACATATGACCACACTACTGCTACACAACACACTTCATCACTCTTGAAAGACCTAAAACCACTAATAAATAAAACATTACCTGAATAGGTTAGGGCATTGGCTTAAGCCGGTAGGAGAATTGGACCTGCCTCATATGGGCCAGTACGCCTGCTGCAGTTCCGTCTTTCTCACGTTCTTAATACTATGCAAACTGTATATACAAAACGATAAATTATATTAATTAATTAATTTTTTTTTTTTTTTTTTTCAACAAGTCGGTCGTCTCCCACCGAGGCAGGGTGACCCACCGAGGCAGGGTGACCCAAAAAAAAAGAAAGAAAATCCCCAAAAAGAAAATACTTTCATCATCATTCAACACTTTCACCACACTCACACATTATCACTGCTTTTGCAGAGGTGCTCAGAATACAACAGCTTAGAAGCATATACGTATAAAGATACACAACATATCCCTCCAAACTGCCAATATCCCAAACCCCTCCTTTAAAGTGCAGGCATTGTACTTCCCATTTCCAGGACTCAAGTCCGACTATATGAAAATAACCGGTTTCCCTGAATCCCTTCACTAAATATTACCCTGCTCACACTCCAACAGATCGTCAGGTCCCAAGTATCATTCGTCTCCATTCACTCCTAACACGCTCATGCACGCTTGCTGGAAGTCCAAGCCCCTCACCCACAAAACCTCCTTTACCCCCTCTTTCCAACCCTTTCGAGGACGACCCCTACCCCTCTTTCCTTCCCCTATAGATTTATATGCTTTCCATGTCATTCTACTTTGATCCATTCTCTCTAAATGACCAAACCACCTCAACAACCCCTCTTCTGCCCTCTGACTAATACTTTTATTAACTCCACACCTTCTCCTAATTTCCACACTCCGAATTTTCTGCATAATATTTACACCACACATTGCCCTTAGACAGGACATCTCCACTGCCTCCAACCGTCTCCTCGCTGCTGCATTTACCACCCAAGCTTCACATCCATATAAGAGTGTTGGTACTACTATACTTTCATACATTCCCTTCTTTGCCTCCATAGATAATGTTTTTTGACTCCACATATACCTCAACGCACCACTCACCTTTTTTCCCTCATCAATTCTATGATTAACCTCATCCTTCATAAATCCATCCGCCGACACGTCAACTCCCAAGTATCTGAAAACATTCACTTCTTCCATACTCCTCCTCCCCAATTTGATATCCAATTTTTCTTTATCTAAATCATTTGATACCCTCATCACCTTACTCTTTTCTATGTTCACTTTCAACTTTCTACCTTTACACACATTCTCAAACTCATCCACTAACCTTTGCAATTTTTCTTTAGAATCTCCCATAAGCACAGTATCATCAGCAAAAAGTAACTGTGTCAATTCCCATTTTGAATTTGATTCCCCAAAATTTAATCCCACCCCTCTCCCGAACACCCTAGCATTTACTTCCTTTACAACCCCATCTATAAATATATTAAACAACCATGGTGACATTACACATCCCTGTCTAAGACCTACTTTTACCGGGAAGTATTCTCCCTCTCTTCTACACACCCTACCCTGAGCCTCACTATCCTCATAAAAACTCTTTACAGCATTTAGTAACTTACCACCTATTCCATATACGTACTTGCAACATCTGCCACATTGCTCCTCTATCCACTCTATCATATGCCTTTTCTAAATCCATAAATGCAATAAAAACTTCCCTACCTTTATCTAAATACTGTTCACATATATGCTTCAATGTAAACACTTGATCTACACATCCCCTACCCACTCTGAAGCCTCCTTGCTCATCCGCAATTCTACATTCTGTCTTACCTCTAATTCTTTCAATTATAACCCTACCGTACACTTTTCCTGGTATACTCAGTAAACTTATTCCTCTATAATTTTTACAATCTCTTTTGTCCCCTTCCCCTTTATATAAAGGGACTATACATGCTCTCCGCCAATCCCTAGGTACCTTCCCCTCTTTCATACATTTATTAAACAAAAGTACCAACCACTCCAACACTATATCCCCCCCTGCTTTTAACATTTCTGTCATGATCCCATCAGTTCCAGCTGCTTTACCCCCTTTCATTCTACGTAATGCCTCACGTACCTCCACCACACTTACATTCTGCTCTTCTTCACTCCTAAAAGATGGTATACCTCCCTGGCCAGTGCATGAAATTACCGCCTCCCTTTCTTCCTTAACATTTAAAAGTTCCTCAAAATATTCTCGCCATCTACCTAATACCTCCCTCTCCCCATCTACTAACTCTCCTACTCTGTTTTTAACTGACAAATCCATATTTTCCCTAGGCTTTCTTAACTTGTTTAACTCACTCCAAAATTTTTTCTTATTTTCATTAAAATTTCTTGACAGTGCCTCTCCCACTCTATCATCTGCTCTCCTTTTGCACTCTCTCACCACTCTCTTCACCTTTCTTTTACTCTCCATATACTCTGCTCTTCTTATAACACTTCTGCTTTGTAAAAACCTCTCGTAAGCTACCTTTTTCTCTTTTATCACACCCTTTACTTCATCATTCCACCAATCACTCCTCTTTCCTCCTGCCCCCACCCTCCTATAACCACAAACTTCTGCCCCACATTCTAATACTGCATTTTTAAAACTATTCCAACCCTCTTCAACCCCCCCCTACTACTCATCTTTGCACTAGCCCACCTTTCTGCCAATAGTCGCTTATATCTCGCCCGAACTTCCTCCTCCCTTAGTTTATACACTTTCACCTCCCTCTTACTTGTTGTTGCCACCTTCCTCTTTTCCCATCTACCTCTTACTCTAACTGTAGCTACAACTAAATAATGATCCGATATATCAGTTGCCCCTCTATAAACATGTACATCCTGGAGCCTACCCATCAACCTTTTATCCACCAATACATAATCTAACAAACTACTTTCATTACGTGCTACATCATACCTTGTATTAATTATATTAATTATATTATATTAATTAATTATATTAATTATATTAATCCTGAGCTGAAGCACTTGATAGTTGCAATAGAACCCATACCTGGAGGATATTGCAGGGGTCAATGCCCCTGCAGCCTGGTTCATGACCAGGCCTCATTGTGGATCAGGGACTGATTGACCAGTCTGTTACTGCTGGCCGCATGTTAACCAATGTAGGAACCACAGCCCGGCTGGTCAGGTACTGACTTTAGGTGCTTGTCCAGTGCCTTCTTGAAGACAGCCAGGGGTCTATTGGTAATCCTCCTTATGTATGCTGGGAAGTAGTTGAACAATCTTGGGCCCCTGACACTTATTGTGTTCTCTCACTGTACTTGTGGTACCCCTGCTTTTCATTTAGGAGACGTTGTATCCTCTGCTCAGTCTTTTGCTTTCGTATCGAGTGATTTTCGTGTGCAGATTTGAAACTTGTCCCTCTAGGATTTTCCAGGTTTTTCCAGGTGTATATTATCATGTATCTTTCTCGCCCACATTCCAAGGAGTACAGGTCAAGTGATCTCAACTGTTCCCAGCAATTTAGGTGCTTTATTGTTCTTACGTGTGCCGTGAAAGTTCTCTATATATTCTTCAGGTCAGCAATTTTGACTATCTTGAAAAGTACCATTAGTGTACAGCAATATTCCAGCCTAGAGAAAACAAACTATTTGAATAGAATCGTGGGCTTGGCATCCCTAGTTTTGAAGGTTCTCATTATCCATCCAATCATTTTCCTAGCAGATGTGATAGATACATTGTTGCAATCTTTGAAAGAGAGATCCTAACATTATCACTCTCAGGTCCTTCACATTACTTTTTCACTCTATTGTGTGGTTGGAATTTGTTTTATACTCCGATAGAGTTTATTTCCTTGAATTTTCCATAACGTAGTAATTGAAATTTGTCTTCATTGAATTTCATATTGTTTTCCGAGGTCCATTTAAAGACTTGGTTAATGTCCACTTGCAAATTTGCAGTGTCTTCAATGGATAACACTGTCATGCAAATTTTGGTATCGTCAGAGAAGGACGACACGGAGCTGTGGCTTACATCTCTGTCTATGTCACATATGAGGGTGAGAAACAGAATGGGAGCGAGTACTGTGCTTTGTACATGTCATAATGGTCCGGTAGCTGGGACAGACAGGAGCGGTCTGCTCTATACCCATGTTGCCCTGGGTTGTGTAACTTTTTGTCTTCTAGTGCATCCAGGACCTTGTCATAGTGGTCCAGTAGTTGAGACAGACAGGAGCAACCTGTTCTAAACCCATGTTGCCCTGGGTTGTGTAACTTTTTGTCTTCTAGTGCATCCAGGACCTTGTCATAGTGGTCCAGTAGTTGAGACAGACAGGAGCAACCTGTTCTAAACCCATGTTGCCCTGGGTTGTGTAACTGATGGGTTTCTAGATGGGTGGTGATCTTGCTTCTTAGGACCCTTTCAAAGATTTTTATGACATGGGATATTAGTGCTATCGGTCTGTAGTTCTTTGCTGTTGCTTTACTGCCCCCTTTGTGGAGTGGGGCTATGTCTGTTGTTTTTAGTGTGTGGGGGATGACCCTGTGTCCATGCTCCCTCTCCATAGAATGTTAAGAGCACATGATAGGGGCTTCTTGCAGTTCTTGAACACTGAGTTCCACAAGTCTGGGCCGGGGCAGAGTGCGTGGCCATGTCATTAATGTTTTTTTTTTCAAAGTTTTGTGGTGTTAGGATTATATCATAAACTTTTGAATTAACCAAATTTGAGTCTCGGTCTTAAAAAAATCTAATTTTCAACCCTTAGTTAGGTTAATGGCTCACTAAACACTGGATCGGGAGCCTCTCACCAGCATCAAGGAACCTACCTTGAGGGGTCTACCTGCTCTGCTACGTTTAGTCAGACTTGCAATACCAGTTACTCTTGTACAAATAGTACATTACCTCTGTGACTTGTAATGTTGAGGTACAGTCCCTGGACCCATTGTGTACTTCTGTAATCCTTTGACTACCACCCACAGGATGGGTATGGGGTGCATAATAAAGATGTTAAACTCTTGCAAAAGCAGGTCATGGGTAGGACAGGTAGACCTGCAGGTCATGGGTAGGACAGGTAGACCTGCAGGTCATGGGTAGGACAGGTAGACCTGCAGGTCATGGGTAGGACAGGTAGACCTGCAGGTCATGGGTAGGACAGGTAGACCTGCAGGTCATGGGTAGGACAGATAGACCTGCAGGTCATGGGTAGGACAGGTAGACCTGCATGTCATGGGTAGGACAGGTAGACCTGCAGGTCATGGATAGGACAGGTAGACCTGCAGGTCATGGGTAGGACAGGTAGACCTGCAGGTCATGGGTAGGACAGGTAGACCTGCAGGTCATGGGTAGGGACAGGTAGACCTGCAGGTCATGGGTAGGACAGGTAGACCTGCAGGTCATGGGTAGGACAGGTAGACCTGCATGTCATGGGTAGGACAGGTAGACCTGCAGGTCATGGGTAGGACAGGTAGACCTGCAGGTCATGGGTAGGACAGGTAGACCTGCAGGTCATGGGTAGGGACAGGTAGACCTGCAGGTCATGGGTAGGACAGGTAGACCTGCAGGTCATGGGTAGGACAGGTAGACCTGCATGTCATGGGTAGGACAGGTAGACCTGCAGGTCATGGGTAGGACAGGTAGACCTGCAGGTCATGGGTAGGACAGGTAGACCTACAGGTCATGGGTAGGACAGGCAGACCTGCAGGTCATGGGTAGGACAGGTAGACCTGCAGGTCATGGGTAGGGACAGGTAGACCTGCAGGTCATGGGTAAGACAGGTAGACCTGCATTGGCCTGGTCACTCACTCGGCCACATTTGCATAAATTTGCTTGCGAGGTTTTTAGACTTGCCTGCCATAGGTTCGAACCTCCACCCATTCCAAGGGCTGCTTGTTGTACATTCCCACGCATCAACAGATATTTCTCCACGAGCGAAACAGTGGTGAAGTTCCTCGTAGTATAGACTTCACCAGGACCCCAATAGAAGCACTTCTGTTTTTGGGATTGGGGGGGGCGGGGGGTTATCCTGCAGGGCAATTTACACACGCACGTTATTATACAGAAGTATTTTAACCATTATCAAGCGCTAAACTAGTGTCATGCAGCACTCTATGCAGACTAACCAATGTGAAAAAATTAGCGAAATTCCAAGAGCCTTCGTGATTTTTTGTGAAATCGTGAAAGTGCTTGGAACATCACTATTATTTGTGATTTATTCCAAGTCCCTCGAGAGAGAAGAGCTCTTGATTCAAGGCACTGGAGTTGTTCTTCCCTCTATGGGTTGAGCCTCAGTGCCTCCCATAACCCCCCAGGTGCTACATGACCCCGTCCCTATGGGTTTAGCACTTCCCCATGAATGCAGTAACGACACAATCCAAGGAACGATGAGAAATCCAGTTTCTAGGATCAAGATCCTTCAAGGCAGAAAGTGACAGTCCTTGAAGGGGTTCTTATGGGTCAAATTATAAAAATCATAACTAAGCACTAAACCCACAGGGGTGGTTATGGATAGAGAAACTCTCAATACATTTGTTATTTTACTCTCACATACAGCGGTAAGAAAATAACCACACAATATCTTGTGTTCGACTTCACCGTAAACCAATCATTGCACATACAAAAAACAAATGAGAGAACACACGCAACGAGTAATAAATGCAGGAACGAGCTTCTAGAAACCGGATATCGACGAATGCGTCTCCAGGTCATCACTGGCATTCGTGTACGAAGGCTGCATTGACGCATCGACAGCCTTGCTGTCGGGAGGCCAAGGCAACGCACTCGGACTCTCCGTCTCCGCTATATAAAGTACAACAAGATTGAGCAAGTTCCGTTTACATCATGGCATGCCTTTCCAGCCAATCATACAACTCAAAAATAAATATACTAAATACTCGACTTATGAACGCATTGAGAATCTTTTGTATTGTAGATATCATTATTGTGTATATTATTACAGTATTATACACAATACAGAAGGTCCCCAAAATGTTGATAAGTTGAAGACTTCCTGTACAGAAATCAAAGGAAATACAGTAGTCCCCCCCCAGTATCCGCAGGGGATACGTATCAAGACCTACCATGGATACCTGAAACTGTGGATAGTAGCGAACCCTCTGCATAAATTATTTTTTGTTTACATACCTATGATAAAGTTCGATAATTCTCCACTCATTGTGTATAATTCATCACTTTCACTGATGGGAAGCACTTTGCAACTTCTCTTAGGCTTTGAAGAACTGTCACCATTGCTACTTCTGTGCTTTAGGGCCATTATTAAGCAAAATTACTTTCGTGCCAGGGTAAACTATGGATAATTGAAACTGCGGAAACAATCTGCGGATAAGGGGTTCTACTGTACACACTGTATAACTCAAGAATACATACATGTATTAAGAGAACTTAATTGAGAACACTCAGTGGGAGACGGCCAATGTATTAAAAATAAATATACATAAACCAGGCGACCTGCTCAAAAATACAGCACATGTATGTAAACTTTATAACTAAAAAATAATACATAAAGTGAAATAACTTTAGAATATGTATAGAAATTCCTTTTAATGTACTGTATACCCACAAAGAAACATACAGTCAGCTTTATGAAGCTCCTCTATACAGGGCAAATTTTTGGGTAAATGAAATTCCAAAAGTCTGACCAAAACTGAATGGCACTCAGAAAGGCCTTTTATAGTCTGTAGCATTTAATTCTGGACAGCTTTTTACACTCACATCAACGAAAAAATACTATATAGTGGAACTAGAAAGGGTCAACTGTATATTTTTATGAAGTTAAAGTTTGCCTTCTACATTCACCTCACAAAATAAACCAAATTGACTTTAAATTCAAGGATGGGAAGTTGTACAAGTTACAAGGATGGGAAGTTGTACAAGTTACAAGGATGGGAAGTTGTAGGTACAAGGATCCTGGACGTAGAAAGTATTATATAAATAGACTCAATAAATATTTCCTATATGTGTGTGTACTGTACTTATATACATGACGTTTTAAAATGTCTCCTTGCTATCTTGTAGATAAATGCCTAGCTCTGACTCCCTAGTGATGCAAGATGCTGATATTGAAAGCTACAGGAGGTTGCAACTAAAATATTTGTTCGTGTTGCAACCTGCTAGTTGTGTTGCTGGCATCGCAACTCACTTGTTGTGTTGCTGGCATCTCAACTTGCTGGCATTTCAACTCAAGATATATTTCTGGCATTTAAATGCGCACGAGTCGAGTTCCGTCTCCTCCGACTTGTAATAAAGTTGCAGTTCCGGCACTAACTTGCAATACAGTTGCAGTTCCTGCACTAATTTGCGACGAACAATCCACATTTTTCCAGCTTATGGGAGAAGATACAGGAGATTTTTGTGTCACATACATCCCCCACTACAGCTCAGTGACTGTAAATCTTCTACAGGGTGTTAAATACTCCATTTGTAAATGTGTGTGTAATCTTCGAATGTTTAAAAGGCCCTCCTGTTTTCATTAGTAACTGAAAGTGCAGATTCGTTCAGACGGTAAGCAGTGCACTTGCTCACATAGGCATTTAAATTTTCAGGACACTAAAGGTTCTCTTGTAAAGCTGATCTGTCGAGTCCAACTTTTGGGAATGCGGTTGAGAAATACACAAATAACCTGTGGCAGGAGAAGCTCATGACAATGTTTTGGTCTGACTTGGACCATTTACAAGTGAAACTAACATGTTATTATGAGTTTGACTTTGTAAGTGATCAAAACTGGACCAAAATGTCGTAAGCTCCTCTCTCGTATGTGCGGGTTATTTGTGTACAGTTCCAGTCACGGCATTGTGCCTTTTTTGCTCTTTTTTGGTTGAGAAAGGTGTATCTAAAATTAAACAGCAGGTGCTATGAAGGCCTTTCAAAGTGCTGTTCAATTTTGCATGTGCCTTTTCAATCGCAGTCACAAATAATTGCACTGAACAGAGGAGCTCTACAAGAGTCGACTGTAAATGATTATATCACCATATGCTTTTTACATCATTTATTTATGATTGCCACTGTCTAGAGGCCACCTTTTCTAAGTTCCGCGGGTAATCGTCCTTCGCCGAATAAGAAGAGGCAGACACGGTCAACGATGAGAGACAGGGCAAAGTCGGCCACCAGAACCTTCACCAACATGATGCGGTACTGTCAAGAAAAATTAAAAAACACATTAATCATTATTATGATTTGCCAGGTATCATAATGACAACCTAAGTTGTGATTTAATATTGTCTGAAAAGTGAAAAGAATAACATTAATCACTATTATTCCCCAAGTCATAATGACGACTTAATGTGCGACGTAATACAGTCCAAAAAGGCAAAAAAAAAAAAAAAATCCCCAGGCATCATGACAACGACTAAAGTTGCATCACTACGCATGGGTAAAATCCGTAACTAGGTGAAATCGTCCATTTTTAAAATTCAACACAAATTTAATACAGATTTAAGAGTTTTCCTCCACCCTCTGCAGACTTATACTGACTCACGAAATCGTCGTGACACAATTGTAAACAAACCATGGTACGGGGGGGTATTGAACTTGCAGCGAGTGATAAAACGCCCTCAGGCCAGCGTGTAAGCCACTGGGCCAGCTGGTTACAATAAAATTCATCGAACTACGTATATTTATACACCATAGGAAGGTTAGAATAAACCATCACTCTGACCACAGATGCAAGTTTTTACAGATGAATCTCCCACCAGTGTGGCTGTGACAAACTCTAGCTCATGTCCCCTCAAAGCTGTCATCATGACTTGTCAACAAACTAGCAAGCAAATACAGGTGCTTAAAGCTCACTAAATACCAAACTAAAAGCTCAATAAAATTACTAAAATGTCAATGCTTGCCAAACTACACGCACAAACGCACACGTTACCTCTGGTGGAAAATCCACAATCTCAAACTGCTGAGCAAATTCGGGCACGATGCCAAGGGCGAGTGTCAAGACGACGCCCCCGGAGCCAATAAGGCTGTAGAGGAGAGCTTTATTTTCCGTCAGACTCTCCATGAACGGGTGACCCTGCGAAATAAAATTAAAAATAAACATGTGACACACACAGAGACATGATGATAAACATGTCGCTTAAGCTTCGGGGCCCCTGACCGTACGCAACTGTCTTTTTCCCCCCTTCCATACGCTGCCTAGCAAGATTCAACCCTAATTTTAGCAAGTCAAAGCAATCCTCTGTTTGAGTGACTCACTCGGTAATTGATGGCGAATGTGGAGATCTGTAATGTCATGGAGATGACGTACACCGTACTGTTTAACAAGCTAGGCTCAAACTCCTTCTCCAAGTCCACAAACTTCTCTCTGAAATATCAATACATGTAAATAATGATAAGAATTAATAACAGAAGTAATAACAGTTATAACAATAATAATAATAATAGTAATAATGATAGCAATGATAATAATAATGATAGCAATAATAATAGTAATAATGATAGCAATAATAATAGTAATAATGATAGCAATAATAATAGTAATAATGATAGCAATAATAATAGTAATAATGATAGCAATAATAATAGTAATAATGATAGCAATAATAATAGTAATAATGATAGCAATAATAATAGTAATAATGATAGCAATAATAATAGTAATAATGATAGCAATAATAATAGTAATAATGATAGCAATAATAATAGTAATAATGATAGCAATAATAATAGTAATAATGATAGCAATAATAAGAGTAATAATGATAGCAATAATAAGAGTAATAATGATAGCAATAATAAGAGTAATAATGATAGCAATAATAATAGTAAAAATAATAATAATAATAATAATAATAATAACACAAAGATACCATCATACAGAGGCCTAAGTTATATTGTAGTGACTGGACGATGCAAAAAAGTTTAAACAAACACTGATACTATCAGACTTAGTTGACACACTGTCGATACCATCAAAATTTGGCTACATACTGCCAACACCATCAAAATTAGGCCACACACTGCTGATACCAATAAATTAGGCCACACACTGCCAATACCATCAAAATTAGCTCATACCAAAACTGATCCCACCAAAAGTAGCCGATACCAAAACAGACACCATCAAATTTAGCAGAGACCACCAAACTTAACTGACAGCAAAAACCATTGCCTTCGAACTTAGCCAATACCAAAACCTACACCACTGAACTTAGCCAATGCCATTAAACTTAGCCAATACAAAACCTACACTATCAGACTTAGCCAATACCAAGAACCAATGCCATCAAACTTAGCCAATACAATCAAAATTACCAACAGCCAATACCAACAGCAAGACCGATACCCACACACCTAAATTTGTTAATATAAGAAGTGTCTTTACAAGATCTTTTGTACAGGCCATGTTTATTAATATATTTCTTAATGCACTGCTCGCCTCTCTCCAAGGCAGGACAACCCAAAGTAAAAGACACATTCACCATCATTCAGTCAATGGAAGTCTTGACAGACATCTGAACATAACAGTTCAGGTGGCCCTCTCAACTGTAACATTCTCACTCATCCTTCAGAGTACAGGTACTGTACTTCCCACCTGCAGTACTGTAACATTCTCACTTATCCTTCAGAGTACAGGTACTGTACTTCCCACCTCCAGTACTGTAACATTCTCACTTATCCTTCAGAGTACAGGTACTGTACTTCCCACCTCCAGTACTGTAACATTCTCACTCATCCTTCAGAGTACAGGTACTGTACTTCCCACCTCCAGTACTGTAACATTCTCACTCATCCTTCAGAGTACAGGTACTGTACTTCCCACCTCCAGTACTGTAACATTCTCACTCATCCTTCAGAGTACAGGTACTGTACTTCCCACCTCCAGTACTGTAACATTCTCACTCATCCTTCAGAGTACAGGTACTGTACTTCCCACCTCCAGTACTGTAACATCCTCACTCATCCTTCAGAGTACAGGTACTGTACTTCCCACCTCCAGTACTGTAACATTCTCACTCATCCTTCAGAGTACAGGTACTGTACTACCCACCTCCAGTACTGTAACATTCTCACTCATCCTTCAGAGTACAGGTACTGTACTTCCCACCTCCAGTACTGTAACATTCTCACTCATCCTTCAGAGTACAGGTACTGTACTTCCCACCTCCAGTACTGTAACATTCTCACTCATCCTTCAGAGTACAGGTACTGTACTTCCCACCTCCAGTACTGTAACATTCTCACTCATCCTTCAGAGTACAGGTACTGTACTTCCCACCTCCAGTACTGTAACATTCTCACTCATCCTTCAGAGTACAGGTACTGTACTTCCCACCTCCAGTACTGTAACATTCTCACTCATCCTTCAGAGTACAGGTACTGTACTTCCCACCTCCAGTACTGTAACATTCTCACTCATCCTTCAGAGTACAGGTACTGTACTTCCCACCTCCAGTACTGTAACATTCTCACTCATCCTTCAGAGTACAGGTACTGTACTTCCCACCTCCAGTACTGTAACATTCTCACTCATCCTTCAGAGTACAGGTACTGTACTTCCCACCTCCAGTACTGTAACATTCTCACTCATCCTTCAGAGTACAGGTACTGTACTTCCCACCTCCAGTACTGTAACATTCTCACTCATCCTTCAGAGTACAGGTACTGTACTTCAGAATACACACACTGAAGACATATAAAAGACAAAAATTCCAACCTAACACAAAATGACAAATTCCATAAGTCCAGAGGACTGCACCGTCATCCTTGCAATGGCGAGTCAAAATCCAACTCAATGAATCCATGGAATAAACAGATCCACTGTATGGGAGTCCTCGCGCCCAACGTGCAAAGCTATTCTGTTGTGCCAACACTCACTTAGGTGGCGACCACTCATTCGCTTGCTTGACGAGGAAGACCAAGCACGTGAAGTGTACAGCGAACTGCAGCAGCACCGTCATGATGGTGTACACATTGAAGATGTTCGGTAGAGGGCGCTCTTTACTGAGAATCTTCAAAGGCTGTAAGAAAATGGAGGTGTTTTAATACTTGGGAAAAAAAATGAAGGCCATTTAATAGCCATTTTAATACTTGGAAGAAAATGGAGTTATTTAAAGTTATTTAAATACTGCTTAACTCTTTGGGGGTTTTGGACGTACTAGTACGTCTTACGCCCCAGGGTTTTTGACGTACTAGTACGCCTAAATTCTAGCGCCCTCAAATCTAGTGGGAGAAAGCTGGTAGGCCTACATATGAAAGAATGGGTCTATGTGGTCAGTGTGCGCAGTATAAAAAAAATCCTGCAGCACACAGTGCGTAATGAGAAAAAAAAACTTTGACCGTATTTTGGGATTAAAACAGCGACTTTGCACTGTATTTTCGTATGGTATTTATTGTTGTATTTTAGTTTTCTTGGTCTCATTTCATAGAATGGAAGACATATTACAGAAATTGAGATGATTTTGACTGGTTTTACAATGAAAAGTACCTTGAAATTGAGCTTAAAGTAGCAGAAATGTTTGATTTTTACCAAAGTTCAAAAGTAAACAAATTATGCTACGAGTCCAATACACATCAACTGGCAAGTCTAATATTCTTTCACAAGTGCGCTGATATTATTTATACCATTTCTACACTAATGCAGTAGTCTGCATAACAGTAAATCTTCTATTTTTTGTAAGAATAAAAATTCAAAGTGGAAAGCCAAAGAAATATAAGAGAGGCCTGGGGATGTGACTGACGAACAGAGAACTTGTCATTTTAGTGCCAGGAATGTCTTTCTTGTTTATTCTGGACCCTATTTGGAAATTGGCATCTTTTGAAATTTGTGTGAAATTGGCAAAATTGCTAAATTCTGACCACTTTATTGGATAGTTGAAATCGGTAAATGGGTGGTTTCTTGTACTCATTCGATAGAAAAAATGGAGTTTTAGCGAAATACTAGCTATGATTTTTGTCGACTAGTACACTGGAATTGGCTGAAAATAGGGCTCAAAGTGGGCAAAATTGCCGATGCGTAAACATCGTTGACACCGCTAACTTCGCGAGAGCATAATTCCATAAGTTTTCCATCAAATTTCATACTTTTGGTGTCATTATGATTGGGAAAAGATTCTCTATCTTTTCATAAGAAAAAATATTTTTTTTTTTTTTTTGAAATTTGGCCGACCCTGAGAACAAGTCTCTGAGAGAACCTGTCGACCCCCAAAGGGTTAAAACACTTTATTTCTAACATGACAGCTGTTTCTCACTATTATGAACACAGGTGTAGTCCAGTGGCCTGCACACCTGGTTGTATCATGATAACCAAGGTACAGATGATAAGGTGCCACCAAAATACGGGGGAAGTAAATTTTTTTTTTTTCAACAAACCGGCCGTATCCCACCAAGGCACGGTGACCTAAGTTTTTCTTATAAATTTTAGCAATATATACAGGAGAAGGTGTAACTAACACCTTGCTTCCAGCATGTTAGTTGCCTCTTATGACATGCATGGGTTACGGAGGAAGAATTCTGCATCACTTCCCCATGGAGGCCAGCAGTAACAGCCTGACTGATCAGGCCCTGATTCAAGAGGAGGCCTGGTTGTGGACTGGGCTGCAGGGGCGTTGATGACCGGAATACCCACCAGGTAGACTCCAGGCAGGTAGGTAAACAGAAATAAACAAGAACAAGAACTAGTAAGCAAATAGAAGAAAACCCAAAGGGGTGCATATATATATGTTTGTACATGTATGTGTAGTGTGACCTAAGTGTAAGTAGAGGTAGCAAGATGTACCTGAAATCTTGCATGTTTATGAGACAGAAAAAAGACATCAGCAATCCTACCATCATGTAAAACAATTACAGGCTTCCGTTATACACTCACTTGGCAGGACGGTAGTACCTCCCTGGGTGGCTGCTGTCAATGTACAATATCTGGTCTTCAACCAGACTTGGAGGTAAGTCTGCCAATATTGATTCACGAGTGTACCACATCACTTCGCAGCTTTGGCAGTCTTCCTTGTGATTGACTGGTTGAACCAAGGTACTGAAATAATGATGGGGCCCTGCAATCGTTTAGCCCATAGCACCTGGTTCACTGGTTGGGATGAACAACACACAGTTGGCCACAAGATGAACAAGAGGTATGATAAAGCTCATGGAGCAGGGAGAATGGACCTAATAGTGACCAGTGAAGAGGCAGGGCCAGAAACTATGACTCGACCCCTGCAACCACAACTAGGCAAGGACAAACCATACCACGGGCGGGATTTGAACCCACGGTCAGAGAGTCTCAAAACTCCAGACCGTCCCGTCCATGGTATGGTTTGTTTGCAATCGTGTCATTACGATTTCGTGAATCATGTTTTAGGTAAGTACATACAATTAGGCGAGTACACAGGTGGTCACATTACCTTCGATCTGGAAATGAAGAGGAAGCAGGCGGCCAGCAGCAGGCCCTGAAGTGTGGCCTGGTAGTCGGAGAACTTGATGCCGTCGAGGTAGAGGACGGACTGAGAGTACGCCAAGATGAGGGCATTCAGCGCTAGGATTTTGAACATCTGTAGCGTCGTCAGCAAGGTGCACCGTCCCTGCTTGATGATGTGGCACACTGAAAATGATAAGAATGATTGTGAGAATCTGCCTGATTGTGACGGAGTGATAGTGACACAAGATCTCGCCTTCATGGGCTACTAGTGACACTATCTGGGGAGACATAGTGATGCTAGATCTCACCTTCATTGATCACTGTCACTAACCAGGGTATGATAGTGATGCTAGATCTCACCTTCATTGATCACTGTCACTATCCAGGGTGTGATAGTGATGCTAGATCTCACCTTCATGAAGCGCTAGTGACACTAACCATGGAGTGATAGTGACATGATCTCACCTTTGTAGAGCGCTGTGTCACCATCCGAGAGCATTCATGATGCAGGATCTCACCTTCGTGGATCGCTAGTGTCACTATCCAGGGAGCGATAGTGACACAAGATCTCACCTTTGTGGAGTGCTGTGTCATCATCCAGGGAGCATTCATGACACAAGCTCTCACCTTTGTGGAGCGCTAGTGTCACTATCAACCACAATGAAAATGATAGGCTGGATAAAATGAACCACTAAATGATTTAATTTTACCCAGCCAATCATTTTCCTCGCGGCTGATTAAATTTGGATTTAATTTGTTTATTTGTGGTTATTTACCTACAGAAACAAAAAAAAATCACATGATGATATCTTGAGTGGAACAATTTGCAAATGATCAACAATACCATAGCTTGAACAATTCGTACTTAATCCACAATACCATTTTTTAATTTTTTTTTATTATCACACTGGCCGATTCCCACCAAGGCAGGGTGGCCCGTGTGATAATAAAAAAAAATAAAAAATACCATGTCTGAAATAATTCACACCCTAAACCATTAATAACCCACCAAAAAGCTGCAGAGTGAACAATCACCAATTCCTGTGTCAGACAACACATTCTTCCACTCTTCAAGTGTCTGAAATAAATAGAGTAAGTCCTTAATTAACAAACACATTGGGGACCTTCCAAATTGTGTATAATAATGATATACACAATACTGATATTATACACAATACGTGTTTTAAGTCGAGGACTTACTATATACAAAATTTATACTCATTACTGTCCCTCCTATTATATACAGTGGACCCCCGGATTACATCATCGGAATTCGTAATATTCGGAATAGTAACATTTTTTCGTCAAAATATTGGCTCGGTGATCGTCACTGAACTCGGTATTAGTCATTCGTCCCGAACGTGTCCGTGCGGCCCGAGAGGTCCGACACACCATTTACAGCCAGTGTGTCATTGTTTATCAGCCAGTGAGGACGATCCCACACATTCATACGATATATTTTGTATTATTCCATTCTTTTTAGTGCTTGCAACTGCTAAATAAACCACCATGGGCCCAAAGAAAGTTCCTAGTGCCAGTCAGCCCTTTGGTAAAGGGCTGAGAGAGAGGGGAAAATGTGCCTTTTTCAGTGATTCTGCAATATGTACGATACTAAAGCAGCAGGAGTCAATAAAGGCTATAGCACCAGTCAGCGATAAATTAAGTGTAGCAAATAGGTTAAGCAATTAATTGATAGAAAAAGGACAGCACGAACACTGGCATAACACAACACAACACTCAGGCACAACACAAGGCACAAAATCCTCTTCAACTTCCGCTGTGTCTGGCTCACACTACGCAAAAACTCAATGCAAATAAAATGCCCTAAGATCTGGAATTTGTTACCAGAATCACCTGTCAACAGGTCTCCTGTCTGCCAGTCAACTTAAGAGATTTTGTTAAAAATTATCTCATCTCCTTAATGTTACTAAATAAGCACAGCCACCCACATTCTGATGGGTGACAGCTAACAGATTGTGGACAACAGATGGGTGGGACTGAGAGCTGCACTCACCGCACTGGATCGACGACAGCTTGGAGGTGAACGGCGCGGCGATGGAAGCGTCGCCCAGCTTCACTACCGGGTTATTCTCCTCCTCCAGTTCTTGTAGTAACTTCTGCAACTGTGCCTGTGCTTTCACCATCTGCTCCTGCAACAGGTTTATGATTATTATTGTGCGAGGGGCTTGGACTTCCAGCAAGCATGTGTGAGCATGTTAGATAGGAGTGAATGGAGGCAAATGGTTTTTAGGACTTGACGTGCTGTTGGAGTGTGAGGAAGGTAACATTTATGAAGGGATTCAGGGAAACTGGCAGTGCCAGACGTGAGTCCTGGAGATGGGAAGTACAGTGGACCCCCGCATAGCGAACTTAATCCGTGCAAGAGGGCTGGTCGTTATGCGAAATGTTCGCTATGCGAATTAATTTTCCCCATAAGAAATAATGGAAATAAAATTAATCCGTGCAAGACACCCAAAAGTATGAAAAAAAAATTTTTTTACCACAAAAAAATGTTAATTTTAGTACACACAAACTGAAAAAGGCATGCACAATTACATGACACTTACTTTTATTGAAGATCTGGTGATGATTGATGGGATGGGAGGAGGGGAGAGAGAGTGTTAGTGTTTAGAAGGGGAATCCCCTTCCATTAGGACTTGAGGTAGCAAGTCCTTTTCCGGGGTTACTTCCCTTCTTCTTTTAATGCCACTAGGACCAGCTTCAGAGTCACTGGACCTCTGTCGCACAACAAATCTGTCCATAGAGCTCTGTACCTCCCGTTCCTTTACGATTTGTCTAAAATGGGCCATAACATTGTCATTGAAATAGTCACCAGCACGGCTTGCAACAGCTGTGTCAGGGTGATTTTCATCCATAAAGGTTTGCAGTTCAACCCACTGTGCACACATTTCCTTAATTTTTGAAGTAGGCACAATGGATTCCACAACTGGCATAGGCTTCTCAGGGTTAGCCCCAAACCCTTCAAAATCTTTCTTAATTTCCATACTAATTCTCACCCTTTTTACCACAGGGTTGGCACTAGAAGCTTTCTTGGGGCCCATGGTCACTTATTTTCCAGAAACAGCACCGAAAACACTGTAATAATACGAAATATTCCGAGTGTATGCTTGAATGTTACCGCGGAGGCTGGCTGGTAAACAATGGACGCGTCTCGGACGAAGGTCGCTGAGCGGGTTTTTGTCCACTATGCGGGGCAAAATTTTGGCGAACAAAGCGTTCGCTATGCGGATTGTTCGCTATGCAAGGCGTTCGCTATGCGGGGGTCCACTGTACAGTGTCTGCACTCTGAAGGAGGGGTGTTAATGTTGCAGTTTTATAACTGTAATGTTAGTGCACCTCTGGCAAGATATAAATGCAAATATAAACCCTCCACTCAAACTTCTCCTCACCAACCTACACAGGACACATGACCACAACACAAGACACAGATTTTTTTTTTTTGATATACCTCGTGTCTATATCACATTGTGTAAAAACTCTATGCACATAAAGGGCCCCAAAATATGGAATTCATTACCAGAAGATATTAAAGTAACCCAGTCTGAAAATCAATTTAAGACTCTTCTCAAAATCCACTTAATCACCCTAGACTAAATACTAAATACTCAGTACACACTTACTCACCTGTGTACTCCCACATCATAACTTCAACAATCACTTTGAACCTTTTATCCATTGTTGACAGAATTAGTTTTATTTTATTTTATTATCACACTGGCCGATTCCCACCAAGGCAGGGTGGCCCGAAAAAGAAAAACTTTCACCATCATTCACTCCATCACTGTCTTGCCAGAAGGGTGCTTTACACTACAGTTTTTAAACTGCAACATTAACACCCGTCCTTCAGAGTGCAGGCACTGTACTTCCCATCTCCAGGACTCAAGTCCGGCCTGCCGGTTTCCCTGAACCCCTTCATAAATGTTACTTTGCTCACACTCCAACAGCACGTCAAGTATTAAAAACCATTTGTCTCCATTCACTCCTATCAAACACGCTCACGCATGCCTGCTGGAAGTCCAAGCCCCTCGCACACAAAACCTCCTTTACCCTCTCTCTCCAACCTTTCCTAGGCCGACCCCTACCCCGCCTTCCTTCCACTACAGACTGATACACTCTTGAAGTCATTCTGTTTCGCTCCATTCTCTCTACATGTCCAAACCACCTCAACAACCCTTCCTCAGCCCTCTGGACAACAGTTTTGGTAATCCCGCACCCTCCTCCTAACTTCCAAACTACGAATTCTCTGCATTATATTCACACCACACATTGCCCTCAGACATGACATCTCCACTGCCTCCAGCCTTCTCCTCGCTGCAACATTCATCACCCATGCTTCACACCCATATAAGAGCGTTGGTAAAACTATACTCTCATACATTCCCCTCTTTGCCTCCAAGGACAAGTTCTTTGTCTCCACAGACTCCTAAGTGCACCACTCACCCTTTTCCCCTCATCAATTCTATGATTCACCTCATCTTTCATAGACCCATCCGCTGACACGTCCACTCCCAAATATCTGAATACATTCACCTCCTCCATACTCTCTCCCTCCAATCTGATATCCAATCTTTCATCACCTAATCTTTTTGTTATCCTCATAACCTTACTCTTTCCTGTATTCACTTTCAATTTTCTTCTTTTGCACACCCTACCAAATTCATCCACCAATCTCTGCAACTTCTCTTCAGAATCTCCCAAGAGCACAGTGTCATCAGCAAAGAGCAACTGTGACAACTCCCACTTTATGTGTGATTCTTTATCTTTTAACTCCATGCCTCTTGCCAAGACCCTCGCATTTACTTCTCTTACAACCCCATCTATAAATATATTAAACAACCACGGTAACATCACACATCCTTGTCTAAGGCCTACTTTTACTGGGAAATAATTTCCCTCTTTCCTACATACTCTAACTTGAGCCTCACTATCCTCGTAAAAACTCTTCACTGCTTTCAGTAACCTACCTCCTACACCATACACCTGCAACATCTGCCACATTGCGTCCCTATCCACCCTGTCATACGCCTTTTCCATATCCATAAATGCCACAAAAACCTCTTTAGCCTTATCTAAATACTGTTCACTTATATGTTTCACTGTAAACACCTGGTCCACACACCCCCTACCTTTCCTAAAGCCTCCTTGTTCATCTGCTATCCTATTCTCCGTCTTACTCTTAATTCTTTCAATAATAACTCTACCATACACTTTACCAGGTATACTCAACAGACTTATCCCCCTATAATTTTTGCACTCTCTTTTATCCCCTTTGCCTTTATACAAAGGAACTATGCATGCTCTCTGGCAATCCCTAGGTACCTTACCCTCTTCCATACATTTATTAAATAATTGCACCAACCACTCCAAAACTCTATCCCCACCTGCTTTTAACATTTCTATCTTTATCTCATCAATCCCGGCTGCCTTACCCCCTTTCATTTTACCTACTGCCTCACGAACTTCCCCCACACTCACAACTGGCTCTTCCTCACTCCTACAAGATGTTGTTCCTCCTTGCCTAATCACATACCGGGCCGCGGGGGCGTTGACCCCCGGAACTCTCTCCAGGTAAACACGAAATCACAGCTTCCCCATCTTTATCAACATTTAACAATTCCTCAAAATATTCCCTCCATCTTCCCAATACCTCTATCTCTCCATTTAATAACTCTCCTCTCCTATTTTTAACTGACAAATCCATTTGTTCTCTAGGCTTTCTTAACTTGTTAATCTCACTCCAAAACTTTCTTATTTTCAACAAAATTTGTTGATAACATCTCACCCACTCTCTCATTTGCTCTCTTTTTACATTGCTTCACAACTCTCTTAACCTCTCTCTTTTTCTCCATATACTCTTCACTCCTTGCATCACTTCTACTTTGTAAAAACTTCTCATATGCTAACTTTTTCTCCCTTACTACTCTCTTTACATCATCATTCCACCAATCGCTCCTCTTCCCTCCTGCACCCACTTTCCTGTAACCACAAACTTCTGCTGAACACTCTAACACCACATTTTTAAACCTACCCCATACCTCTTTGACCCCATTGCCTATGCTCTCATTAGCCCATCTATCCTCCAATAGCTGTTTATATCTTACCCTAACTGCCTCCTCTTTTAGTTTATAAACCTTCACCTCTCTCTTCCCTGATGCTTCTATTCTCCTTGTATCCCATCTACCTTTTACTCTCAGTGTAGCTACAACTAGAAAGTGATCTGATATATCTGTGGCCCCTCTATAAACATGTACATCCTGAAGTCTACTCAATAGTCTTTTATCTACCAATACATAATCCAACAAACTACTGTCATTTCGCCCTACATCATATCTTGTATACTTATCCTCTTTTTCTTAAAAT
This sequence comes from Cherax quadricarinatus, assembly GCF_038502225.1. Classification (NCBI taxonomy): domain Eukaryota; kingdom Metazoa; phylum Arthropoda; class Malacostraca; order Decapoda; family Parastacidae; genus Cherax; species Cherax quadricarinatus. The sequence continues at coordinate 6,154,339 of NC_091389.1, read as the reverse complement.
ATGTATTACCTATAACTAAACCCCTTTCTATACAAAGTTCAATCAAAGGGCTCCCATTATCATTTACACCTGGCACCCCAAACTTACCTACCACACCCTCTCTAAAAGTTTCTCCTACTTTAGCATTCAGGTCCCCTACCACAATTACTCTCTCACTTGGTTCAAAGGCTCCTATACATTCACTTAACATCTCCCAAAATCTCTCTCTCTCCTCTGCATTCCTCTCTTCTCCAGGTGCATACACGCTTATTATGACCCACTTCTCGCATCCAACCTTTACTTTAATCCACATAATTCTTGAATTTACACATTCATATTCTCTTTTCTCCTTCCATAACTGATCATTTAACATTACTGCTACCCCTTCCTTTGCTCTAACTCTCTCAGATACTCCAGATTTAATACCATTTATTTCCCCCCACTGAAACTCTCCTACCCCCTTCAGCTTTGTTTCGCTTAGGGCCAGGACATCCAACTTCTTTTCATTCATAACATCAGCAATCATCTGTTTCTTGTCATCCGCACTACATCCACGCACATTTAAGCATCCCAGTTTTATAAAGTTTTTCTTCTTCTCTTTTTTAGTAAATGTCTACAGGAGAAGGGGTTACTAGCCCATTTTCGGATATAAATATATCTTTGTATTATAAAAATTTTGATTCATTTATAATTAATAATCTACTGTACAACTATGAAATAATTACCATCCTACTGTACAACTATGATATACTCCTTAGTGTTAAGTAGACTGTAAGTCAATAATGTTAAGTTGGTCCATAATGCCTAGACATAATAGAGTTTCTCTTTGCATTGCAACCCACTATTGTAAACACAAAATCTCAATGTACTGTTTGAAAAGACATAAATAAATAAATAAATAAATAAATAAATAAATAGTGATGGAGTGAATGATGGTGATAGCTTTTCTTTTTCGGGCCACTCTGCCATGGTGGCAAATGGCTGGTGTTAATAAAATAAATTTTTAGATTAATTATTAACTTCGATCTAGATAGTTAATTGAGTTTAAAATCTGTCTATTACACGAAGGTCATTAAGATGACTGGTTGGTTGGTTGGTTGGTTATTGGAGGTTGAAGTCTATCTACTAAACTTTTCAGAGTAGAGGCGCCTGTTCGCAAACTTGCTCCCAGGGTCGAAGAATTTAAAAAATATTACGAAATGACAGAGAATCTTTTCTGAAGGTAGTGAAACCAAAATTATGAAATTTGATGGAAAACTTACAGAATTATGGTCTTGCAAATTTAGTGGTCTCGGTGATATTTATTCATTGGCTTTTTCATCCAATTTGTGCCCTATTTACAGCCAATTCCATTGTTTCAGTCAACCAACTCATAGTTATTTTGCTAGTATTCTTTCTATCAATCGAGTACAAGAAACTGCCCATTTACCTATTTCAACTACCCAATAAAGTGATCAGAAATCAGTGATTTGGACAATTTCACACAAATTTCACATGCCAGTTTCAAAATAGGGTCCAGAATAAACAAGACAGACATTCCTGGCACTAAAATAACATTTTCTCTGTTCACTAATCACGTCTCCAGGCCCCTCTTATATTACTCGTTTTCTATTTTGAATATTTACAAAAAAAAAAAAAAAAGATGATTTACTGTTATGCAGGCTACTGCATTATTGTAATAATTGTATAAATAATGTCAGTGCATTCCTAAATGCATATTAGACCAGCCAGTTGGATGCACATTGGACAAGTAACATCATTTGTGTACTCTGGAATATCGACAAAAATCAAACATTTTTGCTACAACTTTGAGCTCAATTTCAAGCTTCTTTCAGTCCTGAAACCAATCAAAATCATCACTGTTTCTGTAATATCTTCCATTCTATCAAATAAAACCAATAAATTGAGTGTACAATCATAAAAAGCATAAAAAAAACACACCGTAAAGTCGCTGTTTTCAACCCAAAACACGGTCGCAGTTTTTTCCTTCTTTTACACCGACTTCCGCAGGATTTTTTTTTCTATGGTGCACACTTACTGCAAAGACCCATTCTATCATATCTAGGCCCAAATTTACTGCTCACAGCTAATCTGAGTGAGCTGAGCTCACAGCATTGTACTACGGGACCAACACTGGCTTTAAAGCCGTTATGTGACGGGACCGACACCAAAAGTTAAGTAGCGTGTAAGTATTAGTAATAATCTGCCTGAAATTACACTATATGTCAGCGACTCTCTTTTATGCTTAACTATTTTATTACACGCTTACTGTTTATTACACACTTATTGTTTATTTGAAGAGACATACTTGTTGTGGAGTTAATCTCTGTTGGTTAGGTCCAGCTGGCGGTGTGTGCGCCTTCTGTTTCTCCACTCGTCTGGCCAGCTTCTTTGCGCTCTCCAGCTTCTCCGACATGGCTGGAGTCATGTTGTTGCCTGGCTCATCGCCGCGTTTCTTCTTCTGAGGCGGTCGGTCTGGTGCACTGGACAGGATGGCCACACCTTGCAGATGCCGCAGATACAAACAACTTTAACACTAGATTATTTCACATTATTTATTAATTTCTGTGAATGACTAGTGTGTAAGGGAAGGTGGGGTAGGGGTCGGACTAGGAAAGGTTGGAGGGAGGGGGTAAAGGAGGATTTGTGTGTGAGGGGCTTGGACTTCCAGCAAGCACTGTACTTCCCACCTCCAGTACTATAACATTCTCACTCATCCTTCAGAATACAGGCACTGTACTTCCACCTCCAGGACTCAAGTCTGGCTAACCAGTTTCTCTGAATCCCTTCATAAATGTCAACTTTCTCACATTCCAACAGCACCTCAAGTCATAAAAACCACTTGCCTCCACTCACTCGTATCTAACACACACACACTTTCTGGATGTTCCAGCCCCTGGTACACAAAACCTTCTTTACCCCACAGCTCAAGCTGTGCTGATGGTACAGCAGTATCTCTCAGCTCAAGGATGACACAAAACCATCGACAATGGTAATACAGTGGACCCCCGCTTAACGATCGCCTCCAAATGCGACCAATTATGTAAGTGTATTTATGTAAGTGCGTTTGTACGTGTATGTTTGGGGGTCTGAAATGGACTAATCTACTTCACAATATTCCTTATGGGAAAAAATTCAGTCAGTACTGGCACCTGAACATACTACTGAAATGAAAAAAGTTCGTTAACCGGGGGTCCACTGTACATGTATATATTCCTTACTCTTATTCTTCAGTATTACACCATACAGGTGCTCCTTGACTTGTGATGGCTCAACTTACGATATTTCAACTTTACGATGGTGCGGCAGCAATTACTCTGGAGATGAAGCTTAAGATAATTACCCAACATGAAGGTGACAAGTCCACAACTTGTATTCATTTACCGACTTTTCAATACTGGTATTTAGTTATACTATATGTTCGTTTACTTATTCAGTGACAGTAGTAATATATTTACTTATTTAGCCTATCATATTCAACTGGCGATATATTCAACTTAACTCACGAAATCGTAATGACAATTGCAAACAAACCATACCATGGGTGGGGTTTGAACCTGCGGTCAGAGAGTCTCAAAACTCCAAATCAACGTGTTAGCTGGCCCAGTGGCTAACACGACGGTCTGGAGTTTTGAGACCCTGACTGCGGGTTCAAACCCCACCCATGGTATGGTTTATATTCAACTTATGATGGGTTTGCTGGAACTTAACTCATCCTTAGTCAAGGACCATCTGTAATTTAAAAATACCGAAGGTGTCATCAGCTTACCACAATGAGCATGCTTTAGTGCCCCAACGTCGTTTGTGCCGTCACCGCACATGAGTGTAGTGTAGCCCAAACTCTTGTACGCGGTTATGACAAACTCCTTCTGCTTGGGTGCCACCCGTGCGAAGACGCGCACGTGCGGCAAGATGCTTCGGAAGAACTGCGGATGTTGTGCCTTCAACCACGCAAGACCCTAGATGATAAGAAACAACACAAGTGTCAGGGGCCCAAGACTATTCAACTGCCTCCCAGCATACATCAGGGGGATTTCCAATAGACCCCTGGCTGTCTTCAAGCAGGCACTGGACAGGCACCTAAAGTCAGTACCTGACCAACCAGACTGTGGTTCATACGTTGGATTACGTGCAGCCCGCAGTAACAGCCTGGTTGATCAGACCCTGATCTACCATGAGGCCTGGTCACAGACTGGGCCACGGGGGCATTGACCCCTGGAGCTCTCTCCAGGTATACTCCAGGTATGCGACACTAAATGTGCAAGGCTCGTAGAATACCCGTGTATTAGTAGCCGTGATATTTTCATACCCAAGTCAGACCAAAACAACGTCTTACGTTTACAGAACACTATGTAAGTCACTCGCTGCCTGAACCAATAAAAACAAAACCATCTGACAGTCGATTCTCTCATCACCTCCTCTATAAACACTTTATTTTTTGTACATTCCACTGAATAAAGACTTTTTTTTTTTTTACATTCCACTGAATAAAGACTTCTTTTTTTGTACATTCCACTGAATAAAGACTTTTTTTTTTTTTTACATTCCACTGAATAAAGACTTCTTTTTTTGTACATTCCACTGAATAAAGACTTTTTTTTTTGTACATTCCACTGAATAAAGACTTTTTTTTTGTACATTCCACTGAATAAAGACTTTTTTTTTGTACATTCCACTGAATAAAGACTTTTTTTTTTGTACATTCCACTGAATAAAGACTTTTTTTTTTGTACATTCCACTGAAAAAGTATATTAAAAATTAAACAGCATTTAATTTTTCAATTACGCTTCCTAACTTTTCAAAAGACAGAGCTCTATGAGAGCTGACTCTATATAAAGGAGCTTTGTAAGAGCTGACTGTATATATAGAGATTTATAAGTGATGACTATATAAAGCTGTGTACAGAGGAGCTTTGTAACTGTGTACAGCAGAGCTTTATAACAACTGTGTACAGAGGAGCTTTATAACAACTGTGTACAGCAGAGCTTTATAACAACTGTGTACAGAGGAGCTTTATAACAACTGTGTACAGAGGAGCTTTATAACAACTGTGTACAGAGGAGCTTTATAACTGCTCTTCACGTTTATTAAGTCAACATTCTATTACTATGCACAGACATTTAGTAGTCAGTCGATAAAAAAAATTAAAAACACTTGCCTCTCCAGTGATGCAAAAGTCGTATGTGGTGAAGAAGTTGTCCAGATGGCTCCTGGGCGGCACGACGTCCATCTTGACTGTCTCGTCGATGCTCTCCCACCCCCAGTGGTCCTCACCGTAGTCCTGCACCAGAAACTAAGTCGTTACAGAGCGGGAAAACCTTAGAGCAAGTGCTGGAACTACCCAGTATAGTGTCGACCACAGGCGTTGTACTTTGGACAGTAAGTCTGTGTGCTTTAAAAATATGTGAGCACCACAGTTGTTGTACTCTTGATACTTAGTCTGTGGGTTTAAAACATGTGTGTCCACTAGTGTAAACCACAGGTGCTTATAACAGCTTAATTTGAATCCAGATCACAGGTGTTGTACTCTAGACATTGAATTTGCATTTATAAAACATGTGAAGTACTCTGGAAACCAAGTCTGCAATTATAAGGAAAACATGTGAATTACTCTGGAAACTGAGTCTGCAATTTTAAGAAAACCTGAAAACACAGATGTTGTACTGCTACTCACCTGCAGAATCAATGTTGCTTTTTTCTGGGTGAATTTCAGTTCCTTGGCCACGTGGCAGGCTGTCAACGAGTTGTCACCAGTGATCATTACTACCTGTGGTCAAGATAATGATTACATGTTATTAATATAACACAAGAATAAGAATTAGGCTTCGGGTACGTCTTGCTACTTCTACTTGCACTTAGGTCACACTACACATACATGTACAAGTATATATATACACACCCCTCTGGGTTTTCTTCTATTTCTTACTAGTTCTTGTTCTTGTTTATTTCCTCTTATCTCCATGGGGAAATGGAACAGAATTCTTCCTCCATAAGCCATGCGTATTGTAAGAGGTGACTAAAATGCCGGGAGCAAGGGGCTAGTAATCCCGTCTCCTGCATATACATGTATTACTAAAGTTAAAAAGAGAAACCTTCGTTTTTCTTTTTTGGGTCACCCCGCCTCGGTGGGATACGGTCAGTTTGTTGAAAGAAGAAAGAATAAGACTGATAACACTGTGCGTGGAATAATTCACACCTAACCCATGATGCCATGGCTTTAACAATTCACACCTAACCCATGATACCATGGCTGGAACAATTCCCAATCTACAATACCATGGCTGGAACAATTCCCGCCTAACCCACAAATAAAAAGTCTTAAAAGAAATTGTCGTCCCTGAACCATCATCAATTAACTACAGAACAAAATGAACAATTTCAAACAGCCTAAAAATTAATCTCGATAGTGTTACGCGCCCCTACTTCACTCCATTACATACAAAAATAAAAGGCCTGGTTAAAATAAGTTCTGTAATAATATATCGCGAACCACTTTATTACTAGCTAGATAAAGCAGGTTCGACTATATATTATTATCGGGTACAGTATGAATCATCAAAAGTACTCTCATTGTATTATATTGTATTTTATTATATCTTTCCCCATGATTATTATAATTATAATATATTATATTATATTATTATTAGGTTAGGTATTACGAATGTGTAACCACTACTGTAGTGACCAATTGGTGGTTCTAGAATTGACGCCACGCGTCGCCTTCTGGCCGAGCTGAAGTCATACTATGTAGTAGTTGAGTGAGTCAGTCAGCTCCTAGCTCTGACTCGGTACGGGTCTTCTGGCAGAGCTGAAGTCATACTATGGAGTAGTTGAGTGAGTCAGTCAGCTTCTAGCTCTGACTCGGTACGGGTCTTCTGGCAGAGCTGAAGTCATACTATGGAGTAGTTGAGTGAGTCAGTCAGCTTCTAGCTCTGACTCGGTACGGGTCTTCTGGCAGAGCTGAAGTCATACTATGGAGTAGTTGAGTGAGGCAGTCAGCTCCTAGGTCTGACTCGGTACGGGTCTTCTGGCAGAGCTGAAGTCATACTATGAAGTAGTTGAGTGAGTCAGTCAGCTCCTAGCTCTGACTCAGTACGGGTCTTCTGGCCGAGCTGAAGTCATACTATGGAGTAGTTGAGTGAGTCAGTCAGCTCCTAGCTCTGACTCAGTACGGGTCTTCTGGCCGAGCTGAAGTCATACTATGGAGTAGTTGAGTGAGTCAGTCAGCTCCTAGCTCTGACTCGGTACGGGTCTTCAACACAAAGCTCCTAGCTTAAACTAAAACTTTATACCAAGTCTATTGTCTTGCCTTTGCCAGAAGTCTGGTAATTCATGTCACTTATGAAAGATAACTATTTCGTTACCCTAGACCTCTAAAAGAGTTAAATGGTGAGATTAGTAGATTATTAATTGAAATTATTATATCATACTCTGTTAATGAGAATTTGAACGTAAGATTGGGTTTCTTGCTGTATAGTATTTCATTTATAATTGCTTGTGGTTATTTTAATTCACTAACCAAATACCAATGAAGCTAAATGATTGGTAATAAAATAAAACTAACAAAAAAAAAAAAATGGAGTTATTTGTGCCCCTATTGTTACGGTGAAGATTAAGTCGTAACAATAGTTATGTCAACAAACATCTGGCAAAATGGAGATTGAATAATCGACTGTGAAGAGGTCACGGTTACTGGGATTACTACCGTGGTTGAGAACGGCTGGGGGGAGGGTAAAGAAAAATTCGACTTACAGCATGTGAACTCTGCAGGATCTCTTTAACAACCTCCTTGGAGTCCCTCTTCAGTGGACAGGATATTATGATGAAGCCGGCAAAGACCAGGTCACACTCCAGACCCTCTCTGGTTATCTCTCGCACCTGTAAACACAGGTACCGTTAATTAGTAGTAGTAGTAGGTAGTAGGTGGCGGCGGCGGCGGCAGTGGCAGTGGCAGCAGCAGCAGCAGCAGCATTATTTGTAGTTGCAGTAGTAATATCGTAGTATCAGGGTATAATAATATCTTTATTTACTACCAGGTATACATGTACAAGGTATACATGTACAAGGTATACATGTACAAGGTATACATGTACAAGGTATACATGTACAAGGTATACATGTACAAGGTATACATGTACAAGGTATACATGTACAAGGTATACATGTACAAGGTATACATGTACAAGGTATACATGTACAAGGTATACATGTACAAGGTATACAGACCATAGTTGACACCCATGACATACTGCTATATAGAAAGTACCTTGTTATGTTGAGCATTTCCTGCAAATTATGTCAGTTTTGTCCCAGGATGTGACCCACACCAGTCCACTAACACCCAGGATGTGACCCACACCAGTCCACTAACACCCAGGATGTGACCCACACCAGTCCACTAACACCCAGGATGTGACCCACACCAGTCCACTAACACCCAGGATGTGACCCACACCAGTCCACTAACACCCAGGATGTGACCCATGCCAGTCCACTAACACCCAGGATGTGACCCACACCAGTCCACTAACACCAAGAATGCAACCCACACCAGTCCACTAACACCCAGGATGTGACCCACACCAGTCCACTAACACCCAGGATGTGACCCACACCAGTCCACTAGCACCCAGGATGTGACCCACACCAGTCCACTAACACCCAGGATGTGACCCACACCAGTCCACTAACACCCAGGATGTGACCCACACCAGTCCACTAACACCCAGGATGTGACCTACACCAGTCCACTAACACCCAGGATGCCACCCACACCAGTCCACTAACACCCAGTTACCTATTTTACTGATGGGTGAACATAGACAACTGGTGTAAAGAAACACACCCAATGTTTCAACCCTCGCTGGGAATCGAACCCACTCTTGCCATGTGAAGAGAGAGCTTTAGCCACCAGGCCACGGAGCACCGTATGTAAAACCAAGATCAGTCATAATGAATAACTGTCACTAAGAAAAGCGAATACAGGTCTGGGACTCGAACAGTGGTTCTTTTACAGGTGGTCCCAGACTTACGATAGTACAGTGGACCCCCGGTTAACGATATTTTTTCACTCCAGTAGTATGTTCAGGTGCCAGTACTGACCGAATTTGTTCCCATAAGGAATATTGTGAAGTAGATTAGTCCATTTCAGACCCCCAAACATACACATACAAACGCACTTACATAAATACACTTACATAATTGGTCGCATTCGGAGGTAATCGTTATGCGGGGGTCCACTGTATTACGTTCTGACGAACCCATCGCAAGTCAAAAATATAGTAAGTCAAATGTGAATGTATGCTAAATAAATAAGTAAATAAATAACTACCATGACTAATAAGAAAATAAACAAAATATATGAACACACGTTATGGATTTGTTGCCTTCACGTTGGGTAATTATCTTGAGTCTCATCTCAAAAGTAATTGCTTTTACTGACTCACGAAATCGTAATGACACGATTTCAAACAAACCATACCCCGGCCGGGATTGAACCCGCGGTCAGAGAGTCTCAAAACTCCAACCCGTCGCGACGGGCTGGAGTTTTGAGACTCTGACCGCGGGTTCAATCCCGGCCGGGGTATGGTTTGTAATTGCTTTTGTTCCATTGTAAAGTTGAAATCTCCTAAGTCGAACCATTGTAAGTCCAGCCCCAAAACTAAGCACTCAGCCACTAACCCACATTATTGTATATACGTATACTTGAACTTAAATGTTAGTGAAAACCTTAATCTGACTGGATTAAATAATTGTATCCTATGAACTAGGTTTTCTATAGTGACACAAACTCGCTAAGTTTGTAAACAAATGGAGAAGTTTGGGGCATTTACTGACATATTTCATTTTTCTAGCTAAAATATTATCACACTTCCTAGGTAGTAGGTTGTAGATAGCAACCGCCCAGGGAGGTACTACCATCCTGCCAAGTGAGTGTAAAACGAAAACCTGTAATTGTTTTACATGATGGTAGGATTGCTGGTGTCTTTTTTTCTGTCTCACAAACATGCAAGATTTCAGGTACGTCTTGCTACTTCTACTTACACTTAGGTCACACTACACATACATGTACAAGCATATATATACACACCCCTCTGGGTTGTCTGCTATTTTCTTTCTAGTTCTTGTTTATTTCCTCTTACCTCCATGGGGAAGTGGAACAGAATTCTTCCTCCGTAAGCCATGCAACACGTGTTGTAAGAGGCAACTAAAATGCCGGGAGCAAGGGGCTAGTAACCCCTTCTCCTGTATAAATTACTAAATTTAAAAAAAGAAACTTTTGTTTTTCTTTTTGGGCCACCCCGCCTCGGTGGGATACGGCCGGTTTGTTGAAAGAAGAAGAAGATTATCACACTTAATTGAAAATCATGATAATTAATGATTTTTCAGACTTTTTCTTGCTTAGAGCTTATAAGGCTGTGGCCTGGTATGCACGAGGAGCAATTTGAACCCCTGCCTAGTATTCTGTAGTTAAATGCTGGCACACTCAGCTCACACACTGAGGTCCATGGTTTAGTCCCCAGTAAGAGTGAAAACACTGGGACAAGTTTCCTTAAGACACCTGCTGTCCCTGTTCACCTAGCACTAAGTAGGTACCTGGGTTGTTAGTGGACTGGTGTAGGTGGCATCCTGGGTACAAAATTAACTTAAGTTGTGAGAAATATTCTGCATAACCAGGGACTTTCTATATAGTATGTCACTGTTGTCAGATATGGTCTGTATACCTTGTACACGTACTTATAAAAATAAGGATTCTTATTATTATATTTAAATTCTGGCATTTGAAATTTAGGGATCCCCCATACTGTGATGAATACAAAATTTGAGAGAAGCCATGTTCATGGTAATGCATTAAGTTCGTGGATGTAAACAGGTCTGAGTCAAGGTTGTGCAAAGTTCCAGTTCCCTGAATAATGAGACCTTCACCAGAATGAAGGATGCTGCTCCTAACTTGTAACGTAACCTAAACTAACATAATGTAACCTAACGTAACATAACCTAACGTAACGTAACCTAATGTAAAATAACGTAACGTAACGTAACCTAACGTAACATAACCTAACGTAATGTAACCTAATGTAACATAACGTAACATAACCTAACGTAACGTAACCTAACGTAACATAACCTAACGTAACGTAACCTAACGTAACATAACCTAACGTAATGTAACCTAATGTAACATAACCGAACCCAACATAACCAAATGTGGCCTAATGTAACCTAATGTAATCTTATGTAATGTAACCTAACCTAATGTAACTTAACTCCAGATGCAGGAAAATTACCCTAACATCAACACCTACCAGAAAATGGGTGGGGTTTTGAACCCATCGCCAGTGAGTGCTAAAACTTCAGGTCGGTGCATAACCCCGCCTGTTTCCTGGCTTGTTTGCAGTTGCATTATTACGATTTCCTGAGAGGTCAAACACTCACCTCAGCATGGGAAAGTTTACCCAACTCTTTCCTCCCCAGAGCCAGTACTCTTGCTCCACGGCGAGACAGCTTGATGTACACGTTATCGTAGTTTGGCGGCAACGACGAAAACTGCAATGCAAGAAGATTGCAACATCAACATTAACTATATGTCACTGCACTAAGTCATCAACTTGCAAACACATTAAGAATCTTTTGTATTGTGTAAAATAATGATACATACACATAAGTGTTATAATAACATTAATAATATAACAAAACAGTGATATAATAATGATATAACAATACAGAAAATTCCCAACATGTTTGTAAGTCAAGGATTTACTGTATATGACATTGCAGGGATCTTAACGTGTACACAAATAACCCGCACATAAAAGAGAGAAGCTTACGACGACGTTTCGGTCCAACTTGGACCATTGACAAAGTCAGTGTGACTTTGTCAATGGTCCAAGTCGGACCGAAACGTCGTCGTAAGCTTCTCTCTTTTATGTGCGGGTTATTTGTGTATTGTTCCAGTCATGGTATTGTGCCTTTTTGTTATTTATCTTAACGTGTATCGCTGTTTTTTCCAACAAACCTGGGCGTCTCCTACTGAGCTACGGCGACCCAAAGAAGAAACACTTTCAATATTACTCACTCCATTACTGTCTTTGAATGTTATATACAGGTCCTTTCTATGACCTTTTATTTCACTCCTATGACTTTGTGGTGTCCCACAGTTTAACCCTTAAACTGTCCAAACATAGATCTACGCTCACATGCGTAGTGCTCCAAAAGTAGATCTACATTTTTTTACATTTTCAAATACAGTGGACCCCCAGTTTACGATCAGCTCCGAATGCGACCAATTATGTAAATGTACTTATGTAAGTGCATTTGTACGTGTATGTTTGGGGGTCTGAAATGGACTAATCTACTTCACAATATTCCTTATGGGAACAAATTCGGTCAGTACTGGCACCTGAACATACTTCTGGAGTGAAAAAATATCGTTAACCGGGGGTCCACTGTATATAAAAAAATGTAGATCAAAGTTTTTTTTTAAACGCTTTCCAATGTAAAAAAAAAAAGAAGACCTACGTTTTTGTACATACTTTCAAATGTTGAAAAAATGTAGGCCTACATTTGGACAGTTTAAGGGTTAATAATTTATTAAGGCAGTTGTAAACAATCACTGTTCCAATTTATGATTATTATTATAATCAAAAAGAAATGTTAAACCCATCAGGGTTATACAGCGCCAATTTACGAATGACTGGGAACCAGCCTCTCCCATGTCAAGAACTTGACTGCATTATGATTCGCAAAATCGTAATAATACAACTGCAAACAAGCCACGGTACTGGTGGGGATTGAACTACATCTTGGCCTGGTGTTTAACCACTCACTTGCCTCAAGTTCAATTCCCACCCATACCGTGGTTCATTTATACTGCCTCACGTCTCACTCCCCTGGGAAGGAGCTAAGGCTCCTTCCCAATAGAAAAGCTTATCCAGAGGATAAGTTTTTCTATTGGGTTTTAAACACTGCAGCGAGGAAGAGGCAGGAAGCAGCAGAGATGCAGTTTGAGAGCAATGTGTGAAGTTTTTATTTAGAAATTACAAACCAGTGCAGGCTTACCAAAAATATAATTCAGGGGTGCTGAAGAAGGCTTGAATTGGTATGAACATTTTGAGGGGATAGAGCAGATAAATCTCCACGGGAAAGTGGAACAGAATTCTTCCTCCATAAGCTATGAGTGTCGAAGGAGGCAACTAAAATGCCAGGAGCAAGGGGCTAGCAACCCCCTTCTCCTGTATATATTACTAAATTTAAAAGAAGAAACTTTTGTTTTTCCTTTTGGGCCGCCCGGCCTCGGTGGGATGTGGCCGGTTTGTTGAAAAAGCAGAACAGTATGACCAGGAGGATTTAAAACCCTAGGATGGAAATCAGCTTATTTACGCACAGGTACACACATATAGTTACACAAATTATCATACATAGTAACAGTGCAAATTACTCGCCAGGATAACCCAAAAACGTCAAAGTGACTTATTTCAACTGGGGTCCTCGATTCCACTGAAGATACCCCAAGAAGAGTTGGAAGGTGGGGAGGGTAAAGGAGGCTTGGATTTTAAGGAGCTTGAGCATCCAGCAGGCTTGTGCAGGCTTATTAGATCAGAATGGGGATGAGTGTTTTTCATGGTTTAATGTGCTGCCAGTGTGAGCAAGGTAACAGTTATGGATTCAGGAAACCTGTTACCCAGACTCAAGTTCTGGAGTTGGGAAGTACAGTGCCTGTACTCTGAAGGATGAGTGAGGATGTTACATTCATTCATTCATTAGAGGTACGCCGGTACTTCCGGCCCGGGTCTTCTCCATATGGTGACCCGATGTTACAGTTCTGGAGGCGAGAAAAACAATACCTATACTCTGAAGGATGAGTGAGGATATTACAGTTCTGGAGGTGGGAAGTACAGTGCCTTCACTCTGAAGAAGAGTGGGGATGATGCAGTTCAGAAGGTCACCTGAACTGTGATGTCAAGACACTTCTGGCAAGACATCAACTGAACGAATGATGGTGACTGTGCTTCCTTCTTGGAGTCACCCTGCCTTACTGGGAGTCAGCCGTCAAGTTAAAAAAAAAATAATTTTTTTTTTTTCAACAAGTTGGTCGTCTTCCACCGAGGCAGGGTGACCCAAAAAAGAAAGAAAATCCCCCAAAAGAAAATACTTTCATCATCATTCAACACTTTCACCACACTCACACATTATTACTGCTTTTGCAGAGGTGCTCAGAATACAACAGTTTAGAAGCATACACATATAAAGATACACAACATATCCCTCCAAACTGCCAATATCCCAAACCACTCCTTTAAAGTGCAGGCATTGTACTTCCCATTTCCAGGACTCAAGTCCGACTATAAGAAAATAAATTGTATGATTCAATTCTTTTATATATTTAAGATAAAAGATATAAAATACCAACACGATGGATAAACAAACATATGCAGTATAATGCGATCTGTCATTGTCTAACTCCCCTGATGTTCCTATACCAGTGATTTCATTGACCTCATTGCACTGTGTGTTGGTTTTGTGTGTTTCACTTTTCAAAACTACCTCTTTCAGCAGACTTTTGGACTACCTACGGGTGCCTCACTTAGTGCCATCCTGGTGAACCTATATATGGAACATCTGGAAGTTGAACCATTTTCCTCTATTATTCCCTCTTTGGTCACCTGGCTCCATTATGTTGATGACATTCTCATCATGACTCCCAGACGCTTCAACGTTCAAGCTCTCCAACATTAGTTCAACTAAGTCGAGACTTCATTCCTGTTCACACTAGAAAAACAAGTCAATAACATTCTTCCTTTCATTGATGTTCTTCCCTGTAAAGCTAACCAAGAACTGCATTTCAAAGTCTATTGAAAACCTACCAACCAACACAATTTTCTCCATTTCTACTCTCACTATGACACCAAAACCAAACGTGGTGTAATTATAGGATTTTTTCTTTGTGCACTCCAAATATGTAGCAGTGAGTTCCTTGAGGAAGAATGATCTCTCATCGAATGAGTATTTTGTAAACTTCACTATCCTCGTCACTTTATTAGAGAGTGCAGACGCCAGGCATATAACAACTTTAACTTGCCTAGACAAGATACTGATAAGGGGGGATACACAGTCCTCCTCGCCAACTCCGTAGCCAAACACATTTCCGACATCTTTTCCAATATCTCATTCCAAGTATCTACCTCCTCATCCACTACCATCAAGGACATCATCAGTAATAGACAGGACATGGTTCAATCCTCTGCAACGACTGCAGTCAATTACAGTCTCTCCTCACTTAATGATGGAGTTCCATTCCCAAGACCACATCGGTAAACAAATTCATCGCTAAGTGAGGAGCATACTACAGTGGACCCCCGCATAACGATTACCTCCGAATGTGACCAATTATGTAAGTGTATTTATGTAAGTGCGTTTGTACGTGTATGCTTGGGGGTCTGAAATGGACTAATCTACTTCACAATATTCCTTATGGGAACAAATTCGGTCAGTACTGGCACCTGAACATACTTCTGGAGTGAAAAAATATCGTTAACCGGGGGTCCACTGTATAATAATAGTGAGTTTGTGTTAACCATCTTTGATATTGTTTTAATGTCACCTTTGCATCATTTATAATATTTCTGGTATATTTTTAAATGTTTATACAGTAGTGTACTGTATACAGTGGACCCCCGGTTAACGATATTTTTTCACTCCAGAAGTATGTTCAGGTGCCAGTACTGACCGAATTTGTTCCCATAAGGAATATTGTGAAGTAGATTAGTCCATTTCAGACCCCCAAACATACACGTACAAACGCACTTACATAATTGGTCGCATTTGGAGGTGATCGTTATGCGGGGGTCCACTGTATTTTAATAACAGACTAGAGGAAATCAGCTCTAATATACATGTACATTATTTAGGTATGCAAACTGGTCAGGGAGCCCACTGTAAGTCCGAATCACTGATAAACGAATATGTCGCTAAGTGAAGAGAGGCTGTATACATGGGTGAGACTTCCAGAGGCCTCCAAAAATGCATCTCAGAACACCAATATGCAGGAAGAACCAATGATTTAACAAACACCTACATTCAACACCAAAACTTCCACAACCATTTAATGAACAAGAGACACAAGATTTATCGCCATGGAAGACGACAATGCTGCAGAATCCTGGAATTATCACTTATCTGTATATCTAATAATTTCAACAAGGATAACAGCTTCTATAACCTAACTGAACCCCTTGCCAAGAAATGTCATCGTTATCCTACATAACAACATACACACCTGCCCGTCCTTTAGAAGTCCATCTCAGATCCATCCTGCTAAACGTTCTCAGTGGTCCCTTACAGGCCTGTCTCAGATCCAACCTAACCAGCATTCTCCACCTGACTCTCTACACTAAATATACTCATGTACTCTTTATCCAGGTATATCTGTTTGTGACTTGATAATGCCCAGTGTGTGGGTGAAACAATGTCAATAAAGGATATCATTACACTGCATTTGTTTTTGTATATCCATAAATTTAAGACTGATTTCCACCACCATATTTTGTGATCATGACTCACCATGGGCCTGAGAGTTTCTGGTGCACCCTTGACAGTTGCTAGATACACGACATCGGCAGATCCTGACTGGGTGTAGCCCGTGATGACCGACATGCGCTTGAGCTGCGACGAGAAGTGGAAGCGATGGAAAATTTTCATGCCCGGAGCCTTGCCTTTCCTTGGGATCACTGCCTCACCTTTGACACAACAAATAACATCATCACTCGTGCTTATCTTTCCAGGCAGAGCCAATACAGAGAAGAAATAAGGAGGCACAATACCACAACTCGTCCAAGTCAGACTCAAACATTGTCATGAGTCTCCTCCTCTTACGTACAGTTTTTTTGTGTAGTGTGAACTAATACAGTCGCCTCTCTTATTATTACAATAAAAAAAAGTGCTCAACCGGCTCTCTTACAAAGCTCCTCTACAGAATGCAACTGTGCAAAAAAAAAAAAAAAAAGAAAGCACAGTGCATCCAAAATTAAATAGCAGGTACAGTGGACCCCCGGTTCGCGATATTAATCCGTTCCTGAGAATTCATCGTAAACCAAAATTATCGGAAAGCAAATCAATTTTCCCCATAAGAAAAATGGAAATCAAATTAATCCGTGCAAGACACCCAAAAGTACGAAAAAAAAACTTTTACCACGTGAAATATTAAGTTTAATGCAATATAATAATTACAATAACAACAATAACAATAGAATAATAACAGAATAATTGACACTTACCTTTAATGAAGATCTGGTGATGATTGATGGGATGGGAGGAGGGGAGTGTTGAACTTGTTTAGAAGGGGAATCCCCTTCCATTAGGACTTGAGGTAGCAAGTCCTTTTCTTTGGTTACTTCCCTTCTTCTTTTAATGCCACTAGGACCAGCTTGAGAGTCACTGGACCTCTGTCGCCGTTCCTTTAAGATTTGTCTAAAATGGGCCACAACATTGTCATTGTAATAGTCACCAGCACGGCTTGCAATAGCTGTGTTAGGGTGATTTTCATCCATAAAGGTTTGCAGTTCAACCCACTGTGCACACATTTCCTTAATTTTTGAAGTAGACACAATGGATTCCACAACTAGCATAGGCTTCTCAGGGTTAGCCCCAAACCCTTCAAAATCTTTCTTAATTTCCATACTAATTCTCACCCTTTTTACCACAGGGTTGGCACTAGAAGCTTTCTTGGGGCCCATGGTGACTTATTTTGCAGAAACAAGCACCAAAAACAGTGATAATATGGATAATATAGAATGTACTGAATGTATCCTTAGATGCGCGCACACTGGCTGGCTTGTAAACACTGGCACACACGGGGCAGTTCAGGCCTCACATGGATGCGTCTCGTACGAATCGCATTGCATACCGGGTTTTGTAATGGGAACCGAGGCAAATTTTTTGCGATATGCATCGGTTACTGGATTTATCGGATACCGATAGCATCGCGAACCGGGGATCCACTGTACTATGAAGGCCTTTCCCCATGTCATATTCAACTTTTGATGTACTTTTTCAGTCGCACTTATGAAAAATTGTGCTATATAAAGAAACTTTATACAGGAGGCCGCCAAACAGCCCTCTTATAAGGCTCCTTCATACAGCGTAGTTTTGTAAATGCAAATTTTGTAAATTTTGTAAATGCAAATGAAAAAAGTGCATCAAAACTTGAAATAACAGACACTCTGAAGGCTCTTGTACGCGTCTGTTAAATCTGAATGTACTTTTTCAAGGACAGTGATTAAAAATAGAGGTAAATAGAAGAGAACTGGCCATGTATCATTTTGATTAATGGCATAAAATACCAACAAGCTGATGAATAAGACATTTATACAGCATCACAAATAGATTAATTTGTCTAATAAACACCTAATTCAGAAAAAAAATTCGGATTTTTCTGTTTGCAAGATAATGGTTCGTCGCTTCTTGTCTGCAATAAGAAGAGGAAATGTCAGACAACATTTCAGTCTAACCTTGAGATTTATTAAGTAATAGCTAGTTTCCTCTGTAAGACGTGTGTCGTAAGAGGCGACTAAAATTCTGGGAGCAAAGAGCTAGTAGCCCCTTCTCCTGTATACACACCTACCATCCGACTTACGACCTGCTCGACTTACGACCACTCGACTTACGACTGTGTTTTTTTATGCCAAATTTCTGGGAAATAAACCAGTATTTGTGTTGTACAGTGTTTATCCTAAACCTTACAGTATAAAATACAGAACTAACAACATAAAAAGTAAAGTAAAACATGAAATACCAAAATAAAACAATAAAATAAAGTCATTACAAAAATGTTTTGTTGATATTCAGTAGTAAAGTTCGACTTACGACCATTTCGACTTACGACCGGTTTCTCGGAACCAAACTCGGTCGTAAGTCGGATGGTAGGTGTATTACTAGGTCACCCTACCTTGGTGGGATATGGCCGGTACATTGAAAAAAAATACTAGATGATAGGTCATGGGGAGGGTTATACTCCAGACCAACACTAGAATATAGGAGGACTGGTCCAAGACCAGACCATGGAGAAGATAATACATGTACTCCAGACCAACACTAGAACATAGGAGGACTGGTCTAAGACCAGACCATGGGAAAGAGACTCCCCAAAACCATTATAAATGACTTATTTGTCAAGACAATGGATGGAGAACTCACCTTTAGTGAGGGTCCAGTCAATAGCAGAGAGTGTAGCCTTCTCCTGCGGGTCTCCCACCAGGCCGTCCTCTAGCTGAACCAGCGAGTGACATGACGCTATCACCTGCAACGAATCAACCAATATGTTTAGATTATTTCCGTAATTAGTAGGCTGGTAGACAGCAACCACCCAAGGAGGTACTACCGTCCTGTCAAGTGAGTGTAAAACTGTAATTGTTTAACTTGATGGTAGGATTGCTGGTGTCTTTTTTTTTCCGTCTCATAAATATGCAGGATAATAGGTATATCTCGCTACTTTTACTTACACTTAGGTCACACTACACATACATGTACAAGCATATACAGTGGACCCCCGGTTAACGATATTTTTTCACTCCAGAAGTATGTTCAGGTGCCAGTACTGACCGAATTTGTTCCCATAAGAAATATTGTGAAGTAGATTAGTCCATTTCAGACCCCCAAACATACACGTACAAACGCACTTACATAAATACACTTACATAATTGGTCGCATTCAGAGGTGATCGTTATGCGGGGGTCCACTGTATATACACACTCCTCTGGGTTTTCTTCTATTTTCTTACTAGTTCTTGTTCTTGTTTATTTCCCCTTATCTCCAAGGGGAAGTGGAACAGAATTCTTCCTCCATAAGTCATGTGTGTTGCAAGAGGTGACTAACTTGCCGGCAGCAAGGGGCTAGTAACCCCTTCTCCTGTGTACATTACTAAACCTAAAACGAAAAACTTTTGTTTTTCTTTTTAGGTCACCCTGCCTGGGTGGGATATGACCAGTTTGTTGAAAGAAGAAAAGAAAAATACTAATAATAATGCAACCTCTCCTCACTTAACGACGTACTCGTTTACCAACGACTTGGACTTATGACGGGCTCTCTGACCAGTATGCATATCTAAATAATGTACATTAGAGCTGATTTCCTCTATTCTGTTTATTACAATATACAGTACACTACTGTACAAACATTTAAAAATATACCAGAAATGTTATAAATGGTTCAAAGGTGACATTAAAACAATATCAAAGATGGTGACACAAACCCACCACCATTATAGTATGCTCCTCACTTAGTGACGAATTTGTTTACCAATGTGGTCTTAGGAATGGAACTCCGTTGTTAAGTGAGGAGAGGCTGTAATCTTTATTTCTAAAAGTACACATACAAGGTATACAGACCATAACTGACATCAATGACATACTACTATATAGAAAGCCCTTTGTTATGCAGAGCATTACTTGCAAATTAGGTCAATTTTGTCCCCAGGATGCGACCCACACCAGTCCACTAACACCTAGGTACCCATTTTACTGATGGGTGAACATAGACACCCGGTGTAAGGAAACATGCCCAACATTTCTACCCTTGCCCGAAATTGAACCTGGACCCTCAGTGTGTGAATGTACAACAATGCATGCAACCATATGACCTGTCTTTGTAATACTCACTTGTGCTTTATAGTAACCTGTTTACATTAATGTTTTATCACTGATTTCATCATTGCTTAGTTAATCTTAAGTTAATTTTAAGCCAGCCCGTAATGCTATGCATAGTATAAGTGGCTTTGGCATGCTGCTCTTACCTGTATTTGTTGTACCTCTGTATGTGTGCTCAAATTTTTAAATAAATAAATAAATAAATAAAAGTGAGAACTTTGCCTACCAGGCCATGGGCCACCTATGGGTGGTTAGCCCAACCTACTTTACAGTCAGAATACCAAATATTAGACTCACGAAATATTAGATTTTATTGTACACTTATAAATAAATAAATAAATAAATGCTAAGTGAGGAGCATATTATAATGGTAGTGGGTTTGTGTCACATTATTTAGGTATGCATACTGGTCAGAGAGCCTGTTGTAAGTCCGAGCTGTCGGTAAACGAGTACGTCGCTAAGTGAGGAGAGACTATAATGTTTTTGACTGTTTGTGCTCAATGTTTTAGCTTCAAAGGAGCTATTTAACAGTAAAAATGAACCAGAATAGAGGAACTAACCTGTACTGTTTCCAGTGGGGCCTCGTAAACAGGAACCACATCACTTGTCCCACTGAAAATAAATGACGACATTATATGTTTGATATTTGAAGGGACATCTAAACTGTTGTATCTGCATGTCTCTGCCAAGATAGTGATGGAGGGAATGACGGTGCAAGTTTCTTTCTCGGGTCACCCTGCCTCAGTGGGAGATGGCTGGCTTAAAAAAAAAAATCCACTTCAGTATTCCTGTAGCGGAATGCTAGACGGCTAATGTGGCAATCCTCCGGCAATGCAGTTTTTATCTTTGCTGCCAAACTACGACAACATGTACATAACCGAGGCTCTACCTGTAATATTAGGGCAAACTGTGAGAGATGTCAGGATGGAATGATAACTTATCAGGGTACCTCAGGGATCACTGCTGACTCCCTTGTTGTTCAGGAAACACTCAATTTAATACACTTCAGCAAAATGAGGCACAGTCCGCTGGGTCAGCTGACTGGGCAAGCTGGGGACATAGTCTGCTGGGTCAACTGACTGGGCAGGTTGGGGACAAAGTCTGCTGGGTCAACTGACTGGGCAAGCTAGGGACAGTCTGCTGGGTCAACTGACTGGGCAAGCTAGGGACAGTCTGCTGGGTCAACTGACTGGGCAAGCTAGGGACAGTCTGCTGGGTCAACTGACTGGGCAAGCTAGGGACAAAGTCTGCTGGGTCAACTGACTGGGCAAGCTAGGGACAAAGTCTGCTGGGTCAACTGACTGGGCAAGCTAAGGACAGAGTCTGCTGGGTCAACTGACTGGGCAAGCTAGGAACAGTCTGCTGGGTCAACTGACTGGGCAAGCTAGGGACAAAGTCTGCTGGGTCAACTGACTGGGCAAGCTAGGGACAGTCTGCTGGGTCAACTGACTGGGCAAGCTAGGGACAAAGTCTGCTGGGTCAACTGACTGGGCAAGCTAGGGACAAA
Source organism: Cherax quadricarinatus (assembly GCF_038502225.1). Lineage (NCBI taxonomy): Eukaryota > Metazoa > Arthropoda > Malacostraca > Decapoda > Parastacidae > Cherax > Cherax quadricarinatus. The sequence continues at coordinate 6,132,212 of NC_091389.1, read as the reverse complement.
GTCTGCTGGGTCAACTGACTGGGCAAGCTAGGGACAGTCTGCTGGGTCAACTGACTGGGCAAGCTAGGGACAGTCTGCTGGGTCAACTGACTGGGCAAGCTAGGGACAGTCTGCTGGGTCAACTGACTGGGCAAGCTAGGAACAGAGTCTGCTGGGTCAACTGACTGGGCAGGTTGGGGACAAAGTCTGCTGGGTCAACTGACTGGAGAGCTAAGGACAGAGTCAGCTGGGTCAACTGACTGGGCAAGCTGGGGACATAGTCTGCTGGGTCAACTGACTGGGCAGGTTGGGGACAAAGTCTGCTGGGTCAACTGACTGGGCAAGCTAGGGACAGTCTGCTGGGTCAACTGACTGGGCAAGCTAGGGACAGTCTGCTGGGTCAACTGACTGGGCAAGCTAGGGACAGTCTGCTGGGTCAACTGACTGGGCAAGCTAGGGACAAAGTCTGCTGGGTCAACTGACTGGGCAAGCTAGGGACAAAGTCTGCTGGGTCAACTGACTGGGCAAGCTAGGGACAGTCTGCTGGGTCAACTGACTGGGCAAGCTAGGAACAGTCTGTTGGGTCAACTGACTGGGCAAGCTAGGGACAGTCTGCTGGGTCAACTGACTGGGCAAGCTAGGGACAAAGTCTGCTGGGTCAACTGACTGGGCAAGCTGGGGACATAGTCTGCTGGGTCAACTGACTGGGCTGGGGACAAAGTCTGCTGGGTCAACTGACTGGGCAAGCTAGGGACAGTCTGCTGGGTCAACTGACTGGGCAAGCTAGGGACAGTCTGCTGGGTCAACTGACTGGGCAAGCTAGGGACAGTCTGCTGGGTCAACTGACTGGGCAAGCTAGGGACAAAGTCTGCTGGGTCAACTGACTGGGCAAGCTAGGGACAGTCTGCTGGGTCAACTGACTGGGCAAGCTAGGGACAAAGTCTGCTGGGTCAACTGACTGGGCAAGCTAGGGACAAAGTCTGCTGGGTCAACTGACTGGGCAAGCTAGGGACAGTCTGCTGGGTCAACTGACTGGGCAAGCTAGGAACAGTCTGTTGGGTCAACTGACTGGGCAAGCTAGGGACAGTCTGCTGGGTCAACTGACTGGGCAAGCTAGGGACAGAGTCTGCTGGGTCAACTGACTGGGCAAGCTGGGGACAGAGTCTGCTGGGTCAACTGACTGGGCAGGTTGGGGACAAAGTCTGCTGGGTCAACTGACTGGGCAAGCTGGGGACATAGTCTGCAGGGTCAACTGACTGGGCAGGTTGGGGACAAAGTCTGCTGGGTCAACTGACTGGGCAAGCTAGGGACAGTCTGCTGGGTCAACTGACTGGGCAAGCTAGGGACAGTCTGCTGGGTCAACTGACTGGGCAAGCTAGGGACAGTCTGCTGGGTCAACTGACTGGGCAAGCTAGGGACAAAGTCTGCTGGGTCAACTGACTGGGCAAGCTAGGGACAGTCTGCTGGGTCAACTGACTGGGAAGCTAGGGACAAAGTCTGCTGGGTCAACTGACTGGGCAAGCTAGGGACAGTCTGCTGGGTCAACTGACTGGGCAAGCTAGGGACAGAGTCTGCTGGGTCAACTGACTGGGCAAGCTAGGGACAGTCTGCTGGGTCAACTAACTGGGCAAGCTAGGGACAAAGTCTGCTGGGTCAACTGACTGGGCAAGCTGGGGACAGAGTCTGCTGGGTCAACTGACTGGGCAAGCTAGGGACAGTCTGCTGGGTTAACTGACTGGGCAAGCTGGGGACAGAATCTGTTGGGTCAACTGACTGGGCAAGCTAGGGACAGTGTCTGCTGGGTCAACTGACTGGGCAAGGTAGGAACAGAGTCTGCTGGGTCAACTGACTGGGCAAGCTAGGGACAGAGTCAGCTGGGTCAACTGACTGGAGAGCTAAGGACAGAGTCAGCTGGGTCAACTGACTGGGCAAGCTAGGAACAGAGTCTGCTGGGTCAACTTACTGGGCAAGCTAGGGACAGAATCTGCTGGGTCAACTGACTGGGCAAGCTAGGGACAGAGTCTGCTGGGTCAACTGACTGGGCAAGCTAGGAACAGAGTCTGCTGGGTCAACTGACTGGGCAAGCTAGGGACAGAATCTGCTGGGTCAACTGACTGGGCAAGCTAGGGACAGAGTCAGCTGGGTCAACTGGCTGGGCAAGCTAGGGACAGTCTGCTGGGTCAACTAACTGGGCAAGCTAGGGACAGTCTGCTGGGTCAACTGACTGGGCAAGCTGGGGACAGAGTCTGCTGGGTCAACTAACTGGGCAAGCTGGGGACAGAGTCTGTTGGGTCAACTGATTGGGCAAGCTGGGGACAGAGTCTGCTGGGTCAACTGACTGGGCAAGCTGGGGACAGAGTTTGCTGGGTCAACTGACTGGGCAAGCTGGGGACAGAGTCTGCTGGGTCAACTGACTGGGTAAGCAGGGGACAGAGTTTGCTGGGTCAACTGACTGGGCAAGCTGGGGACATAGTCTGCTGGGTCAACTGACTGGGCAAGCTGGGGACAGAGTCAGCTGGGTCAACTGACTGGGTAAGCAGGGAACAGAGTTTGCTGGGTCAACTGACTGGGCAAGCTGGGGACAGAGTCTGCTGGGTCAACTGACTGGGTAAGCAGGGGACAGAGTTTGCTGGGTCAACTGACTGGGCAAGCTGGGGACATAGTCTGCTGGGTCAACTGACTGGAGAAGCTAAGGACAGAGTCAGCTGGGTAGAGAATTGTCAGGTATTAAGAGATCCTGGCCATGGGCCAGGTTCTTATGGTTTATTGAACGGCTAATTATACGATTTACTGTTTTTAATAACGATCTGTCTATTGGAATACACTACATATCCTTGCAAGTTGAGACAAGTGGTTAATGAGAGGTCTGATATGGTGTTGGAGTGCAAAAGAGGGAATATTTATGGAAAGATTAAGAAGTACCCTATACCACCCATTAATATATCCCAACCTATGGTATTTGTACCTGGGGATCAACCACAGCCAACCACCTTAACCTTTAATAACCCAACAGAAGCTGCTGTGCGGATTACCAGTTCCTGTGCTAGACAACACTCCCCACCACTTTTCAAAAGCCTGAACTTGCTAAATATAGAAGACATACACTCATATTATTGTGCCTATTACATATACAGAACATTAAACTCCAATATAAACTCTCCACTTAAGCTTCTCCTCGATAGCTACAACAAAACACACAGTCACAATACAAGGCATAAAGCACTCTTCAACATCCCTCGTGTCAGTCTCATACTATGTAAAAGCGTAATGCACATAAAGGTCCCGAAGATCTGGAATTCACTACCTGAGCCAGTAGAGGATCCACAGACTACTTATAAATTTAGGATTTTGCTTAAAAATCATCTCATCTCTCAGTTAGGGTAAGATATAAACAGCTATTGGAGGATAGATGGGCTAATGAGAGCATAGGCAATGGGGTCGAAGAGGTATGGGGTAGGTTTAAAAATGTAGTGTTAGAGTGTTCAGCAGAAGTTTGTGGTTACAGGAAAGTGGGTGCAGGAGGGAAGAGGAGCGATTGGTGGAATGATGATGTAAAGAGAGTAGTAAGGGAGAAAAAGTTAGCATATGAGAAGTTTTTACAAAGTAGAAGTGATGCAAGGAGGGAAGAGTATATGGAGAAAAAGAGAGAGGTTAAGAGAGTGGTAAAGCAATGTAAAAAGAGAGCAAATGAAAGAGTGGGTGAGATGTTATCAACAAATTTTGTTGAAAATAAGAAAAAGTTTTGGAGTGAGATTAACAAGTTAAGGAAGCCTAGAGAACAAATGGATTTGTCAGTTAAAAATAGGAGAGGAGAGTTATTAAATGGAGAGTTAGAGGTATTCGGAAGATGGAGGGAATATTTTGAGGAATTGTTAAATGTTGATGAAGATAGGGAAGCTGTGATTTCATGTATAGGGCAAGGAGGAATAACATCTTGTAGGAGTGAGGAAGAGCCAGTTGTGAGTGTGGGGGAAGTTCATGAGGCAGTGAGTAGAATGAAAGGGGATAATTCAGCTGGGATTGATGGGATAAAGATAGAAATGTTAAAAGCAGGTGGGGATATAGTTTTGGAGTGGTTGGTGATATTATTTAATAAATGTATGGAAGAGGGTAAGGTACCTAGGGATTGGCAGAGAGCATACATAGTTCCTTTGTATAAAGGCAAAGGGGATAAAAGAGAGTGCAAAAATTATAGGGGGGATAAGTCTGTTGAGTACACCTGGTAAAGTGTATGGTAGAGTTATTATTGAAAGAATTAAGAGTAAGACGGAGAATAGGATAGCAGATGAACAAGGAGGCTTTAGGAAAGGTAGGGGGTGTGTGGACCAGGTGTTTACAGTGAAACATATAAGTGAACAGTATTTAGATAAGGCTAAAGAGGTTTTTGTGGCATTTATGGATTTGGAAAAGGCGTATGACAGGGTGGATAGGGGGGCAATGTGGCAGATGTTGCAGGTGTATGGTGTAGGAGGTAGGTTACTGAAAGCAGTGAAGGGTTTTTACGAGGATAGTGAGGCTCAAGTTAGAGTATGTAGGAAAGAGGGAGATTATTTCTCAGTAAAAGTAGGCCTTAGACAGGGATGTGTGATGTCACCGTGGTTGTTTAATATATTTATAGATGGGGTTGTAAGAGAAGTAAATGCGAGGGTCTTGGCAAGAGGCGTGGAGTTAAAAGATAAAGAATCACACATAAAGTGGGAGTTGTCACAGTTGCTCTTTGCTGATGACACTGTGCTCTTGGGAGATTCTGAAGAGAAGTTGCAGAGATTGGTGGATGAATTTGGTAGGGTATGTAAAAGAAGAAAATTAAAAGTGAATACAGGAAAGAGTAAGGTTATGAGGATAACAAAAAGATTAGGTGATGAAAGATTGGATATCAGATTGGAGGGAGAGAGTATGGTGGAGGTGAATGTATTCAAATATTTGGGAGCGGACGTGTCAGCGGATGGGTCTATGAAAGATGAGGTGAATCATAGAATTGATGAGGGGAAAAGGGTGAGCGGTGCACTTAAGAGTCTGTGGAGACAAAGAACTTTGTCCTTGGAGGCAAAGAGGGGAATGTATGAGAGTATAGTTTTACCAACGCTCTTATATGGGTGTGAAGCATGGGTGATGAATGTTGCAGCGAGGAGAAGGCTGGAGGCAGTGGAGATGTCATGTCTGAGGGCAATGTGTGGTGTGAATATAATGCAGAGAATTCGTAGTTTGGAAGTTAGGAGGAGGTGCGGGATTACCAAAACTGTTGTCCAGAGGGCTGAGGAAGGGTTGTTGAGGTGGTTCGGACATGTAGAGAGAATGGAGCGAAACAGAGTGACTTCAAGAGTGTATCAGTCTGTAGTGGAAGGAAGGCGGGGTAGGGGTCGGCCTAGGAAAGGTTGGAGGGAGGAGGTAAAGGTTTTGTGTGCGAGGGGCTTGGACTTCCAGCAGGCATGCGTGAGCGTGTTTGATAGGAGTGAATGGAGACAAATGGTTTTTAATACATGACGTGCTGTTGGAGTGTGAGCAAAGTAACATTTATGAAGGGGTTCAGGGAAACCGGCAGGCCGGACTTGAGTCCTGGAGATGGGAAGTACAGTGCCTGCACTCTGAAGGAGGGGTGTTAATGTTGCAGTTTAAAAACTGTAGTGTAAAGCACCCTTCTGGCAAGACAGTGATGGAGTGAATGATGGTGAAAGTTTTTCTTTTTCGGGCCACCCTGCCTTGGTGGGAATCGGCCAGTGTGTTAACAAAAAAAAAAAATAATAATCTCTCACACCAACCAAAACAACTTCTAATCAATTATATGACCTCTAGTCTATTAAACATCTGTCAATCCATGAAATATTGCTTCTTGAACCGTTGTTATATTGTTTCTATTATATGCAACTTTAAGATAATTATTCTTATTAACGTCCACCTTGACTACCTCACATTAGTGTCTAAGTCGAGGACTTACTATACAGGGACACACAAGATATACAGCGGTACCTTAATTTGTTCCAGAAGGCTGTTCGAGTGCCGATACTGAATGAATTTGTTCCCATAAGGAATAATTTAAATTAGTTTAGTCCATTTCAGACCCCCAAAAATACATATACAAAACCACTCGCAAAAATACAAGTACATAATTGTTCAAGTTGGGAAGTGTTCGAAACTCAAGGTACCACTGTACACGAGTTCCACGTGGGTGGAGCATCTTGACGAAGCCTCTGTGCCCGTCTGCCTACATTTTTGTTTTTATTATTCTTGGGAGAAAGAGCTAAACATGTAAGAGGATATACAGGTCCAGGAAAAATGGGAGGTAAACAGGTTCGAATCAAGGTTTGAATGATGAAATTCCTCTTGAAGTGTAGCAATCTAAACTACAGTCAGGTTTCTTGTAGAGTTAGTCAATGTAGCATAATTGGAAATGTAACTCAAAAAATGTATTGGAAACTGAATCCAGTGGACCCTCGAATTTAGTCGTGCCTTTTCTGTATGCAAAACTATTTTTATTATCTATAAAATATATGTTTTGTTAATATTTCCCATATGAAATAATGTAAATCCAATTAAACCATTCCAGACACCCAAAAATATTACCAAAATATACATTTTATAGATAATAAAAATATTGGCAGTTTGGAGGGATATGTTGTGTATCTTTATACGTATATGCTTCTAAACTGTTGTGTTCTGAGCACCTCTGCAAAAGCAGTGATAATGTGTGAGTGAGGTGAAAGTGTTGAATGATGATGAAAGTATTTTCTTTTTGGGGATTTTCTTTCTTTTTTGGGTCACCCTGCCTCGGTGGGTCACCCTGCCTCAGTGGGTTGCCCTGCCTCGGTGGGTCGCCCTGCCTCGGTGGGTCGCCCTGCCTCGGTGGGTCACCCTGCCTCGGTGGGTCGCCCTGCCTCGGTGGGTCTCCCTGCCTCGGTGGGTCGCCCTGCCTCGGTGGGTCGCCCTGCCTCGGTGGGTCGCCCTGCCTCGGTGGGTCGCCCTGCCTCGGTGGGTCGCCCTGCCTCGGTGGGTCGCCCTGCCTCGGTGGGTCGCCCTGCCTCGGTGGGTCGCCCTGCCTCGGTGGGTCGCCCTGCCTCGGTGGGTCGCCCTGCCTCGGTGGGAGATGGCCGACTTGGGGAAAAAAAAAAAAAAAAAATAGCTTTGCATACAGAAAAGGCAGGACGAAATTCGAGGGTCCACTGTATTATGTAACATTTTTCCAGTATATAAGAACCACGATTATATAAGGCATATAATTATTATAATTGTTGGGGAGCGCTAAACCCATATGGCTGTACAGCACTTTGGGGGGGACGCAGAAGGTATTCAGGTTCAATTATTATTATAATCACGGAGTAGCGCTAAACCCATAGGAATTATATGTCAGTAGTGTTACTG
>NC_091389.1:6059086-6124777 GCF_038502225.1 Cherax quadricarinatus | reverse complement strand
TCAGTGTTTTGATCCTCTCAGACTTGGTGTTTTGATCCTCTCAGACTCAGTGTTTTGATCCTCTCAGACTTGGTGTTTTGATCCTCTCAGACTCAGTGTTTTGATCCTCTCAGACTCAGTGTTTTGATCCTCTCAGACTCAGTGTTTTGATCCTCTCAGACTCAGTGTTTTGATCCTCTCAGACTCAGTGTTTTGATCCTCTCAGACTCAGTGTTTTGATCCTCTCAGACTTGGTGTTTTGATCCTCTCAGACTCAGTGTTTTGATCCTCTCAGACTCAGTGTTTTGATCCTCTCAGACTCAGTGTTTTGATCCTCTCAGACTCAGTGTTTTGATCCTCTCAGACTCAGTGTTTTGATCCTCTCAGACTCAGTGTTTTGATCCTCTCAGACTCAGTGTTTTGATCCTCTCAGACTCAGTGTTTTGATCCTCTCAGACTCAGTGTTTTGATCCTCTCAGACTCAGTGTTTTGATCCTCTCAGACTCAGTGTTTTGATCCTCTCAGACTCAGTGTTTTGATCCTCTCAGACTCAGTGTTTTGATCCTCTCAGACTCAGTGTTTTGATCCTCTCAGACTCAGTGTTTTGATCCTCTCAGACTCAGTGTTTTGATCCTCTCAGATCTCTCAGTGTTTTGATCCTCTCAGACTCAGTGTTTTGATCCTCTCAGACTCAGTGTTTTGATCCTCTCAGACTCAGTGTTTTGATCCTCTCAGACTCAGTGTTTTGATCCTCTCAGACTCAGTGTTTTGATCCTCTCAGACTCAGTGTTTTGATCCTCTCAGACTCAGTGTTTTGATCCTCTCAGACTCAGTGTTTTGATCCTCTCAGACTCAGTGTTTTGATCCTCTCAGACTCAGTGTTTTGATCCTCTCAGACTCAGTGTTTTGATCCTCTCAGACTCAGTGTTTTGATCCTCTCAGACTCAGTGTTTTGATCCTCTCAGACTCAGTGTTTTGATCCTCTCAGACTCAGTGTGTTGATCCTCTCAGATCCTCTCAGTGTTTTGATCCTCTCAGTGTTTTGATCCTCTCAGTGTTTTGATCCTCTCAGACTCAGTGTTTTGATCCTCTCAGACTCAGTGTTTTGATCCTCTCAGATTCAGTGTTTTGATCCTCTCAGACTCAGTGTTTTGATCCTCTCAGACTCAGTGTTTTGATCCTCTCAGACTCAGTGTTTTGTTCGTCTCAGTCTCAGTGTTTTATCCTCTCAGTGTTTTGATCCTCTCAGACTCAGTGTTTTGATCCTCTCAGACTCAGTGTTTTGATCCTCTCAGACTCAGTGTTTTGATCCTCTCAGACTCAGTGTTTTGATCCTCTCAGACTCAGTGTTTTGATCCTCTCAGACTCAGTGTTTTCATCCTCTCAGACTCAGTGTTTTGATCCTCTCAGACTCAGTGTTTTGATCCTCTCAGACTCAGTGTTTTGATCCTCTCAGACTCAGTGTTTTGATCCTCTCAGACTCAGTGTTTAGATCCTCTCAGACTCAGTGTTTTGATCATCTCAGTGTTTGATCCTCTCAGACTCAGTGTTTTGATCCTCTCAGACTCAGTGTTTTGATCCTCTCAGTGTTTTGATCCTCTTCAGTGTTTTGATCCTCTCAGACTCAGTGTTTTGATCCTCTCAGACTCAGTGTTTTGATCCTCTCAGACTCAGTGTTTTGATCCTCTCAGACTCAGTGTTTTGATCCTCTCAGTGTTTTGATCCTCTCAGACTCAGTGTTTTGATCCTCTCAGACTCAGTGTTTTGATCCTCTCAGACTCAGTGTTTTGATCCTCTCAGACTCAGTGTTTTGATCCTCTCAGACTCAGTGTTTTGATCCTCTCAGACTCAGTGTTTTGATCCTCTCAGACTCAGTGTTTTGATCCTCTCAGACTCAGTGTTTTGATCCTCTCAGACTCAGTGTTTTGATCCTCTCAGACTCAGTGTTTTGATCCTCTCAGACTCAGTGTTTTGATCCTCTCAGACTCAGTGTTTTGATCCTCTCAGACTCAGTGTTTTGATCCTCTCAGACTCAGTGTTTTGATCCTCTCAGACTCAGTGTTTTGATCCTCTCAGACTCAGTGTTTTGATCCTCTCAGACTCAGTGTTTTGATCCTCTCAGACTCAGTGTTTTGATCCTCTCAGACTCAGTGTTTTGATCCTCTCAGACTCAGTGTTTTGATCCTCTCAGACTCAGTGTTTTGATCCTCTCAGACTCAGTGTTTTGATCCTCTCAGACTCAGTGTTTTGATCCTCTCAGACTCAGTGTTTTGATCCTCTCAGACTCAGTGTTTTGATCCTCTCAGACTCAGTGTTTTGATCCTCTCAGTGTTTTTGATCCTCTCAGACTCAGTGTTTTGATCCTCTCAGACTCCTCTCCGACTCAGTGTTTTGATCCTCTCAGACTCAGTGTTTTGATCCTCTCAGACTCAGTGTTTTGATCCTCTCAGACTCAGTGTTTTGATCCTCTCAGACTCAGTGTTTTGATCCTCTCAGACTCAGTGTTTTGATCCTCTCAGACTCAGTGTTTTGATCCTCTCAGACTCAGTGTTTTGATCCTCTCAGACTGTGTGTTTTGATCCTCTCAGACTCAGTGTTATTATCCTCTCAGACTCAGTGTTTTGATCCTCTCAGACTCAGTGTTTTGATCCTCTCAGACTCAGTGTTTTGATCCTCTCAGTGTTTTTGATCCTCTCAGACTCAGTGTTTTGATCCTCTCAGACTCAGTGTTTTGATCCTCTCAGTGTTTTGATCCTCTCAGACTCAGTGTTTTGATCCTCTCAGACTCAGTGTTTTGATCCTCTCAGACTCAGTGTTTTGATCCTCTCAGACTCAGTGCTTTGATCCTCTCAGACTCAGTGTTTTGATCCTTTCAGATCCTCTCAGACTCAGTGTTTTGATCCTCTCAGACTCAGTGTTTTGATCCTCTCAGACTCAGTGTTTTGATCCTCTCAGACTCATCCTCTCAGACTCAGTGTTTTGATCCTCTCAGACTCAGTGTTTTGATCCTCTCAGACTCAGTGTTTTGATCCTCTCAGACTCAGTGTTTTGATCCTCTCAGACTCAGTGTTTTGATCCTCTCAGACTCAGTGTTTTGATCCTCTCAGACTCAGTGTTTTGATCCTCTCAGACTCAGTGTTTTGATCCTCTCAGACTCAGTGTTTTGATCCTCTCAGACTCAGTGTTTTGATCCTCTCAGACTCAGTGTTTTGATCCTCTCAGACTCAGTGTTTTGATCCTCTCAGACTCAGTGTTTTGATCCTCTCAGTGTTTTGATCCTCTCAGACTCAGTGTTTTGATCCTCTCAGACTCAGTGTTTTGATCCTCTCAGACTCAGTGTTTTGATCCTCTCAGACTCAGTTTTGATCCTCTCAGACTTTTTTGATCCTCTCAGACTCAGTGTTTTGATCCTATCAGACTCATTGTTTTGATCCTCTCAGACTCAGTGTTTTGATCCTCTCAGACTCAGTGTTTTGATCCTCTCAGACTCAGTGTTTTGATCCTCTCAGTGTGTTTGATCCTCTCAGACTCAGTGTTTTGATCCTCTCAGACTCAGTGTTTTGATCCTCTCAGACTCAGTGTTTTGATCCTCTCAGTGTTTTGATCCTCTCAGACTCAGTGTTTTGATCCTCTCAGACTCAGTGTTTTGATCCTCTCAGACTCAGTGTTTTGATCCTTTCAGACTCAGTGTTTTGATCCTCTCAGACTCAGTGTTTTGATCCTCTCAGACTCACTGTTTTGATCCTCTCAGTGTTTTGATCCTCTCAGACTCAGTGTTTTGATCCTCTCAGACTTGGTGTTTTGATCCTCTCAGACTCAGTGTTTTGATCCTCTCAGACTCAGTGTTTTGATCCTCTCAGACTCAGTGTTTCGATCCTCTCAGACTCAGTGTTTTGATCCTCTCAGACTCAGTGTTTTGATCCTCTCAGACTCAGTGTTTTGATCCTCTCAGACTCAGTGTTTTGATCCTCTCAGACTCAGTGTTTTGATCCTCTCAGCCTCAGTGTTTTGATCCTCTCAGTGTTTTGATCCTCTCAGACTCAGTGTTTTGATCCTCTCAGACTCAGTGTTTTGATCCTCTCAGACTCAGTGTTTTGATCCTCTCAGACTGTTTTGATCCTCTCAGTGTTTTGATCCTCTCAGATCCTCTCAGTGTGTTTTGATCCTCTCAGACTCAGTGTTTTGATCCTCTCAGTGTTTTGATCCTCTCAGTGTTTTGATCCTCTCAGACTCAGTGTTTTGATCCTCTCAGACTCAGTGTTTTGATCCTCTCAGACTCAGTGTTTTGATACTCTCAGACTCTCAGTGTTTTGATCCTCTCAGACTCAGTGTTTTGATCCTCTCAGACTCAGTGTTTAGATCCTCTCAGACTCAGTGTTTTGATCCTCTCAGACTCAGTGTTTTGATCCTCTCAGACTCAGTGTTTTGATCCTCTCAGACTCAGTGTTTTGATCCTCTCAGACTCAGTGTTTTGATCCTCTCAGACTCAGTGTTTTGATCCTCTCAGACTCAGTGTTTTGATCCTCTCAGACTTGGTGTTTTGATCCTCTCAGACTCGGTGTTTTGATCCTCTCAGGCTCAGTGTTTTGATCCTCTCAGACTCAGTGTTTTGATCCTCTCAGACTCAGTGTTTTGATCCTCTCAGACTCAGTGTTTTGATCCTCTCAGACTCAGTGTTTTGATCCTCTCAGACTCAGTGTTTTGATCCTCTCAGACTCAGTGTTTTGATCCTCTCAGACTCAGTGTTTTGATCCTCTCAGACTCAGTGCTTTGATCCTCTCAGACTCAGTGTTTTGATCCTTTCAGACTTGGTGTTTTGATCCTCTCAGACTCAGTGTTTTGATCCTCTCAGACTCAGTGTTTTGATCCTCTCAGACTCAGTGTTTTGATCCTCTCAGATCCTCTCAGTGTTTTGATCCTCTCAGACTCAGTGTTTTGATCCTCTCAGACTCAGTGTTTTGATCCTCTCAGACTCAGTGCTTTGATCCTCTCAGACTCAGTGTTTTGATCCTTTCAGACTTGGTGTTTTGATCCTCTCAGACTCAGTGTTTTGATCCTCTCAGACTCAGTGTTTTGATCCTCTCAGACTCAGTGTTTTGATCCTCTCAGACTCAGTGTTTTGATCCTCTCAGACTCAGTGTTTTCATCCTCTCAGACTCAGTGTTTTGATCCTCTCAGACTCAGTGTTTTGATCCTCTCAGACTCAGTGTTTTGATCCTCTCAGACTGTGTTTGATCCTCTCAGACTCAGTGTTTTGATCCTCTCAGACTCAGTGTTTTGATCCTCTCAGACTCAGTGTTTTGATCCTCTCAGACTCAGTGTTTTGATCCTCTCAGACTCAGTGTTTTGATCCTCTCAGACTCAGTGTTTTGATCCTCTCAGACTCAGTGTTTTGATCCTCTCAGACTCAGTGTTTTGATCCTCTCAGACTCAGTGTTTTGATCCTCTCAGACTCAGTGTTTTGATCCTCTCAGACTCAGTGTTTTGATCCTCTCAGACTCAGTGTTTTGATCCTCTCAGACTCAGTGTTTTGATCCTCTCAGACTCACTGTTTTGATCCTCTCAGACTCAGTGTTTTGATCCTCTCAGACTCAGTGTTTTGATCCTCTCAGACTCAGTGTTTTGGTCCTCTCAGATCTCTCAGTGTTTTGATCCTCTCAGACTCAGTGTTTTGATCCTCTCAGACTCAGTGTTTTGATCCTCTCAGACTCAGTGTTTTGATCCTCTCAGACTCAGTGTTTTGATCCTCTCAGACTCAGTGTTTTGATCCTCTCAGACTCAGTGTTTTGATCCTCTCAGACTCTCAGTGTTTTGATCCTCTCAGACTCAGTGTTTTGATCCTCTCAGACTCAGTGTTTTGATCCTCTCAGACTCAGTGTTTTGATCCTCTCAGACTCAGTGTTTTGATCCTCTCAGACTCAGTGTTTTGATCCTCTCAGTCTCAGTGTTTTGATCCTCTCAGACTCAGTGTTTTGATCCTCTCAGACTCAGTGTTTTGATCCTCTCAGACTCAGTGTTTTGATCCTCTCAGACTCAGTGTTTTGATCCTCTCAGACTCAGTGTTTTGATCCTCTCAGACTCAGTGTTTTGATCCTCTCAGACTCAGTGTTTTGATCCTCTCAGACTCCTCTCAGACTCAGTGTTTTGATCCTCTCAGTGTTTTGATCCTCTCAGTGTTTTGATCCTCTCAGACTCAGTGTTTTGATCCTCTCAGACTCAGTGTTTTGATCCTCTCAGACTCAGTGTTTTGATCCTCTCAGATTCAGTTTTGATTTTGATCCTCTCAGACTCAGTGTTTTGATCCTCTCAGACTCAGTGTTTTGATCCTCTCAGACTCAGTGTTTTGATCCTCTCAGACTGGGGGTTTTGATCCTCTCAGTGTTTTGATCCTCTCAGACTCAGTGTTTTGATCCTCTCAGACTCAGTGTTTTGATCCTCTCAGACTCAGTGTTTTGATCCTCTCAGACTCAGTGTTTTGATCCTCTCAGACTCAGTGTTTTGATCCTCTCAGACTCAGTGTTTTGATCCTCTCAGACTGTGTTTTGATCCTCTCAGACTCAGTGTTTTGATCCTCTCAGACTCAGTGTTTTGATCCTCTCAGACTCAGTGTTTTGATCCTCTCAGACTCAGTGTTTTGATCCTCTCAGACTCAGTGTTTTGATCCTCTCAGACTCAGTGTTTTGATCCTCTCAGACTCAGTGTTTTGATCCTCTCAGACTCAGTGTTTTGATCCTCTCAGTTTTGATCCTCTCAGACTCAGTGTTTTGATCCTCTCAGACTCAGTGTTTTGATCCTCTCAGACTCAGTGTTTTGATCCTCTCAGACTCAGTGTTTTGATCCTCTCAGACTCAGTGTTTTGATCCTCTCAGTGTTTTGATCCTCTCAGACTCAGTGTTTTGATCCTCTCAGACTCAGTGTTTTGATCCTCTCAGACTCAGTGTTTTGATCCTCTCAGACTCAGTGTTTTGATCCTCTCAGACTCAGTGTTTTGATCCTCTCAGGCTCAGTGTTTTGATCCTCTCAGTGTTTTTGATGCTCTCATACTCAGTGTTTTGATCCTCTCAGACTCAGTGTTTTGATCCTCTCAGACTCAGTGTTTTGATCCTCTCAGACTCAGTGTTTTGATCCTCTCAGACTCAGTGTTTTGATCCTCTCAGACTCAGTGTTTTGATCCTCTCAGACTCAGTGTTTTGATCCTCTCAGACTCAGTGTTTTGATCCTCTCAGACTCAGTGTTTTGATCCTCTCAGACTCAGTGTTTTGATCCTCTCAGACTCAGTGTTTTGATCCTCTCAGACTCAGTGTTTTGATCTTCTCAGACTCAGTGTTTTGATCCTCTCAGACTCAGTGTTTTGATCCTCTCAGACTCAGTGTTTTGATCCTCTCAGACTCAGTGTTTTGATCCTCTCAGACTCAGTGTTTTGATCCTCTCAGACTCAGTGTTTCGATCCTCTCAGACTCAGTGTTTTGATCCTCTCAGACTCAGTGTTTAGATCCTCTCAGACTCAGTGTTTTGATCCTCTCAGTGTTTTGATCCTCTCAGTGTTTTGATCCTCTCAGACTCAGTGTTTTGATATTCTCAGCCTCAGTGTTTTGATCCTCTCAGACTCAGTGTTTTGATCCTCTCAGACTCAGTGTTTTGATCCTCTCAGACAGTGTTTTGATCCTCTCAGTGTTTTGATCCTCTCAGACTCAGTGTTTTGATCCTCTCAGTCAGTGTTTTGATCCTCTCAGATCTCTCAGTGTTTTGATCCTCTCAGACTCAGTGTTTTGATCCTCTCAGACCTCTCAGACAGTGTTTTGATCCTCTCAGGCTCAGTGTTTTGATCCTCTCAGACTCAGTGTTTTGATCCTCTCAGACTCAGTGTTTTGATCCTCTCAGACTCAGTGTTTTGATCCTCTCAGACTCAGTGTTTTGATCCTCTCAGACTCAGTGTTTTGATCCTCTCAGACTCAGTGTTTTGATCCTCTCAGACTCAGTGTTTTGATCCTCTCAGACTCAGTGTTTTGATCCTCTCAGACTCAGTGTTTTGATCCTCTCAGACTCAGTGTTTTGATCCTCTCAGACTCAGTGTTTTGATCCTCTCAGACTCAGTGTTTTGATCCTCTCAGACTCAGTGTTTTGATCCTCTCAGACTCAGTGTTTTGATCCTCTCAGACTCAGTGTTTTGATCCTCTCAGTGTTTTGATCCTCTCAGACTCAGTGTTTTGATCCTCTCAGACTCAGTGTTTTGATCCTCTCAGACTCAGTGTTTTGATCCTCTCAGACTCAGTGTTTTGATCCTCTCAGACTCAGTGTTTTGATCCTCTCAGACTGAGTGTTTTGATCCTCTCAGACTCCTCTCAGTGTTTTGATCCTCTCAGACTCAGTGTTTTGATCCTCTCAGACTCAGTGTTTTCCTCTCAGATCCTCTCAGACTCAGTGTTTTGATCCTCTCAGACTCTTTGTTTTGATCCTCTCAGACTCAGTGTTTTGATCCTCTCAGACTCAGTGTTTTGATCCTCTCAGACTCAGTGTTTTGATCCTCTCAGACTTTTTTGATCCTCTCAGACTCAGTGTTTTGATCCTCTCAGACTCAGTGTTTTGATCCTCTCAGACTCAGTGTTTTGATCCTCTCAGACTCAGTGTTTTGATCCTCTCAGACTCGGTGTTTTGATCCTCTCAATGTATTTGATCCTCTCAGACTCAGTGTTTTGATCCTTTCAGACTCAGTGTTTTGATCCTCTCAGACTCAGTGTTTTGATCCTCTCAGACTCAGTGTTTTGATCCTTTCAGACTCAGTGTTTTGATCCTCTCAGACTCAGTGTTTTGATCCTCTCAGACTCAGTGTTTTGATCCTCTCAGACTCAGTGTTTTGATCCTCTCAGACTTGGTGTTTTGATCCTCTCAGACTCAGTGTTTTTTATCCTCTCAGACTCAGTGTTTTGATCCTCTCAGACTCAGTGTTTTGATCCTCTCAGACTCAGTGTTTTGATCCTCTCAGACTCAGTGTTTTGATCCTCTCAGACTCAGTGTTTTGATCCTCTCAGACTCAGTGTTTTGATCCTCTCAGACTCAGTGTTTTGATCCTCTCAGACAGTGTTTTGATCCTCTCAGTGTTTTTATACTCTCAGACTCAGTTTTTGTTGCTCTCAGACTCAGTGTTTTGATCCTCTCAGACTCAGTGTTTTGATCCTCTCAGACTCAGTGTTTTGATCCTCTCAGACTCAGTGTTTTGATCCTCTCAGACTCAGTGTTTTGATCCTCTCAGACTCAGTGTTTTGATCCTCTCAGACTCAGTGTTTTGATCCTCTCAGACTCAGTGTTTTGATCCTCTCAGACTCAGTGTTTTGATCCTCTCAGACTCAGTGTTTTGATCCTCTCAGACTGTTTTTGATCCTCTCAGACTCAGTGTTTTGATCCTCTCAGACTCAGTGTTTTGATCCTCTCAGACTCAGTGTTTTGATCCTCTCAGACTCAGTGTTTTGATCCTCTCAGACTCAGTGTTTTGATCCTCTCAGACTCAGTGTTTTGATCCTCTCAGACTCAGTGTTTTGATCCTCTCAGACTCAGTGTTTTGATCCTCTCAGACTCAGTGTTTTGATCCTCTCAGACTCAGTGTTTTGATCCTCTCAGACTCAGTGTTTTGATCCTCTCAGACTCAGTGTTTTGATCCTCTCAGACTCAGTGTTTTGATCCTCTCAGACTCAGTGTTTTGATCCTCTCAGACTCAGTGTTTTGATCCTCTCAGACTCAGTGTTTTGATCCTCTCAGACTCAGTGTTTTGATCCTCTCAGACTCAGTGTTTTGATCCTCTCAGTGTTTTGATCCTCTCAGACTCAGTGTTTTGATCCTCTCAGACTCAGTGTTTTGATCCTCTCAGACTATGTGTTTTGATCCTCTCAGACTCAGTGTTTTGATCCTCTCAGACTCAGTGTTTTGATCCTCTCAGACTCAGTGTTTTGATCCTCTCAGACTCAGTGTTTTGATCCTCTCAGACTCAGTGTTTTGATCCTCTCAGACTCAGTGTTTTGATCCTCTCAGACTCAGTGTTTTGATCCTCTCAGACTCAGTGTTTTGATCCTCTCAGTGTTTTGATCCTCTCAGACTCAGTGTTTTGATCCTCTCAGACTCAGTGTTTTGATCCTCTCAGACTCAGTGTTTTGATCCTCTCAGATTCAGTGTTTTGATTCTCTCAGTGTTTTGATCCTCTCAGACTCAGTGTCTTGATCCTCTCAGACTCAGTGTTTTGATCCTCTCAGACTCAGTGTTTTGATCCTCTCAGAGACAGGGTTTTGTTCGTCTCAGACTCAGTGTTTTGATCCTCTCAGACTCAGTGTTTTGATCCTCTCAGACTCAGTGTTTTGATCCTCTCAGACTCAGTGTTTTGATCCTCTCAGACTCAGTGTTTTGATCCTCTCAGACTCAGTGTTTTGATCCTCTCAGACTCAGTGTTTTGATCCTCTCAGACTCAGTGTTTTGATCCTCTCAGACTCAGTGTTTTGATCCTCTCAGTGTTTTGATCCTCTCAGACTCAGTGTTTTGATCCTCTCAGACTCAGTGTTTTGATCCTCTCAGACTCAGTGTTTTGATCCTCTCAGACTCAGTGTTTTGATCCTCTCAGACTCAGTGTTTTGATCCTCTCAGACTCAGTGTTTTGATCCTCTCAGACTCAGTGTTTTGATCCTCTCAGACTCAGTGTTTTGATCCTCTCAGACTGTTTTGATCCTCAGTCTCAGACTGTTTTTTGATCCTCTCAGACTCAGTGTTTTGATCCTCTCAGACTCAGTGTTTTGATCCTCTCAGACTCAGTGTTTTGATCCTCTCAGACTTGGTGTTTTGATCCTCTCAGACTCAGTGTTTTGATCCTCTCAGACTCAGTGTTTTGATCCTCTCAGACTCAGTGTTTTGATCCTCTCAGACTCAGTGTTTTGATCCTCTCAGACTCAGTGTTTTGATCCTCTCAGTGTTTTGATCCTCTCAGACTCAGTGTTTTGATCCTCTCAGACTCAGTGTTTTGATCCTCTCAGACTCAGTGTTTTGATCCTCTCAGTGTTTTGATCCTCTCAGACTCAGTGTTTTGATCCTCTCAGACTCAGTGTTTTGATCCTCTCAGACTCAGTGTTTTGATCCTCTCAGACTCAGTGTTTTGATCCTCTCAGTGTTTTGATCCTCTCAGACTTGGTGTTTTGATCCTCTCAGACTCAGTGTTTTGATCCTCTCAGACTCAGTGTTTTGATCCTCTCAGACTCAGTGTTTTGATCCTCTCAGACTCAGTGTTTTGATCCTCTCAGACTCAGTGTTTTGATCCTCTCAGACTCAGTGTTTTGATCCTCTCAGACTCAGTGTTTTGATCCTTTCAGTGTTTTGATCCTCTCAGACTCAGTGTTTTGATCCTCTCAGACTCAGTGTTTTGATCCTCTCAGACTCAGTGTTTTGATCCTCTCAGACTCAGTGTTTTGATCCTCTCAGACTCAGTGTTTTGATCCTCTCACTCAGTGTTTTGATCCTCTCAGACTCAGTGTTTTGATCCTCTCAGACTCAGTGTTTTGATCCTCTCAGACTCAGTGTTTTGATCCTCTCAGACTCAGTGTTTTGATCCTCTCAGACTCAGTGTTTTGATCCTCTCAGACTCAGTGTTTTGATCCTCTCAGACTCAGTGTTTTGATCCTCTCAGACTCAGTGTTTTGATCCTCTCAGTGTTTTGATCCTCTCAGACTCAGTGTTTTGATCCTCTCAGACTCAGTGTTTTGATCCTCTCAGTCTATTGATCCTCTCAGACTCAGTGTTTTGATCCTCTCAGACTCAGTGTTTTGATCCTCTCAGACTCAGTGTTTTGATCCTCTCAGACTCAGTGTTTTGATCCTCTCAGACTCAGTGTTTTGATCCTCTCAGACTCAGTGTTTTGATCCTCTCAGACTCAGTGTTTTGATCCTCTCAGACTCAGTGTTTTGATCCTCTCAGTGTTTTGATCCTCTCAGACTCAGTGTTTTGATCCTCTCAGACTCAGTGTTTTGATCCTCTCAGACTCAGTGTTTTGATCCTCTCAGACTCAGTGTTTTGATCCTCTCAGACTCAGTGTTTTGATCCTCTCAGACTCAGTGTTTTGATCCTCTCAGTGTTTTGATCCTCTCAGTGTTTTGATCCTCTCAGACTCAGTGTTTTGATCCTCTCAGACTCAGTGTTTTGATCCTCTCAGACTCAGTGTTTTGATCCTCTCAGACTCAGTGTTTTGATCCTCTCAGTGTTTTGATCCTCTCAGACTCAGTGTTTTGATCCTCTCAGACTCAGTGTTTTGATCCTCTCAGACTCAGTGTTTTGATCCTCTCAGACTCAGTGTTTTGATCCTCTCAGACTCAGTGTTTTGATCCTCTCAGACTCAGTGTTTTGATCCTCTCAGTGTTTTGATCCTCTCAGACTCAGTGTTTTGATCCTCTCAGACTCAGTGTTTTGATCCTCTCAGACTCAGTGTTTTGATCCTCTCAGACTCAGTGTTTTGATCCTCTCAGACTCAGTGTTTTGATCCTCTCAGACTCAGTGTTTTGATCCTCTCAGACTCAGTGTTTTGATCCTCTCAGACTCAGTGTTTTGATCCTCTCAGACTCAGTGTTTTGATCCTCTCAGACTCAGTGTTTTGATCCTCTCAGACTCAGTGTTTTGATCCTCTCAGTGTTTTGATCCTCTCAGTGTTTTGATCCTCTCAGTGTTTTGATCCTCTCAGACTCAGTGTTTTGATCCTCTCAGACTCAGTGTTTTGATCCTCTCAGACTCAGTGTTTTGATCCTCTCAGACTCAGTGTTTTGATCCTCTCAGACTCAGTGTTTTGATCCTCTCAGTGTTTTGATCCTCTCAGACTCAGTGTTTTGATCCTCTCAGACTCAGTGTTTTGATCCTCTCAGTGTTTTGATCCTCTCAGACTCAGTTTTGATCCTCTCAGACTCAGTGTTTTGATCCTCTCAGACTCAGTGTTTTGATCCTCTCAGACTCAGTGTTTTGATCCTCTCAGACTCAGTGTTTTGATCCTCTCAGACTCAGTGTTTTGATCCTCTCAGACTCAGTGTTTTGATCCTCTCAGTGTTTTGATCCTCTCAGACTCAGTGTTTTGATCCTCTCAGACTCAGTGTTTTGATCCTCTCAGACTCAGTGTTTTGATCCTCCCAGACTGTGTTTTGATCCTCTCAGTGTTTTGATCCTCAGTGTTTTGATCCTCTCAGACTCAGTGTTTTGATCCTCTCAGACTCAGTGTTTTGATCCTCTCAGACTCAGTGTTTTGATCCTCTCAGACTCAGTGTTTTGATCCTCTCAGACTCAGTGTTTTGATCCTCTCAGACTCAGTGTTTTGATCCTCTCAGACTCAGTGTTTTGATCCTCTCAGACTCAGTGTTTTGATCCTCTCAGACTCAGTGTTTTGATCCTCTCAGACTCAGTGTTTTGATCCTCTCAGACTGTGTGTTGATCCTCTCAGACTCAGTGTTTTGATCCTCTCAGACTAAGTGTTTTGATCCTCTCAGACTCAGTGTTTTGATCCTCTCAGTGTTTTGATCCTCTCAGACTCAGTGTTTTGATCCTCTCAGACTCAGTGTTTTGATCCTCTCAGACTCAGTGTTTTGATCCTCTCAGACTCAGTGTTTTGATCCTCTCAGACTCAGTGTTTTGATCCTCTCAGACTCAGTGTTTTGATCCTCTCAGACTCAGTGTTTTGATCCTCTCAGACTCAGTGTTTTGATCCTCTCAGACTCAGTGTTTTGATCCTCTCAGACTCAGTGTTTTGATCCTCTCAGACTCAGTGTTTTGATCCTCTCAGACTCGGTGTTTTGATCCTCTCAGACTCAGTGTTTTGATCCTCTCAGACTCAGTGTTTTGATCCTCTCAGACTCAGTATTTTGATCCTCTCAGACTCAGTGTTTTGATCCTCTTAGACTCAGTGTTTTGATCCTCTCAGACTCAGTGATACAATTATTCAGTATTTATTTAGTTGTGGGTGAGTAAGTGATTTTTGAGAAGAGACTTGAATTTATAAACAGGTAGTGTTTCTTTTATATTTACAGGTAATGAATTCCAGATTTTAGGGCCTTTTAAGTGCATTGAGTTTTTGCATAGTGTGAGATGGACACGAGGAACATCAAAGAGTGATCTGTGCCTTGTGTTATGGTCATGTGTTCTGTTGAGGTTGGTAAGGAGATGTTTGAGGGGAGGGTTAATATCAGAGTTAAGTGTTCTATGTATGTAATAGGTGCAGTAATAAGTATGGATGTTTTGTATGGTGAGTAGGTTGAGTGTTTTGAATATTGGTGGAGTGTGCTGCCTATAGTGAGAATTTGTTATCATTCTAACTGCAGCCTTTTGTTGGGTAATTAGTGGTCTGAGATGGTTAGTTGTTGTTGAGCCCCATGCATAAATTCCATAGGTGAGATAGGGGTAAATAAGTGAGTGATATAGGGCCAGGAGGGCTGACTGTGGAACATAATACCGTATCTTCAATAGTATGCCTACATCATACCATGGTCAGCTGCTGCTGCTGCTGTAGCACCATTCTTTGTGTGACTTATCGAGAATACCGAGAAACAATTAACCCCGGAGGGTTAGCCACCCAGAACAACCCAAATAAGTCAGTGTGTCATCGAGGACTGTCTAACTTATTTCCATTGGGGTCCTTAATCTTGTCTCCCAGGATGCAACCCACACCAGTCAACTAACACCCAGGTACCTATTTGCTGCTAGGTGAACAGGAAAAAATGCCTGGAACTAGTGCTCATACTGGTGAATTTAAGGCCAGCAAAGGTTGGTTTGAAAGATTTAAGAATCATAGTGGCATACACAGTGTGATAAGGCCTGTTCTGGAAGAAAATGCCAAACAGGACCTACAGGACAGGCCCGGTGGCCTGTCGGTGGCCCGGTGGCCTGGTGGCTAAAGCTCCCGCTTCACACACAGAGGGCCCGGGTTCGATTCCCGGCGGGTGGAAAACATTTCGACACGTTTCCTTACACCTGTTGTCCTGTTCACCTAGCAGCAAATAGGTACCTGGGTGTTAGTCGACTGGTGTGGGTCGCATCCTGGGGGACAAGATTAAGGACCCCAATGGAAATAAGTTAGACAGTCCTCGATGACGCACTGACTTTCTTGGGTTATCCTGGGTGGCTAACCCTCCGGGGTTAAAAATCCGAACGAAATCTTATCTTATCTTATCTTTACTCAGGAAGAAAAGGCACTCCCAGGACACAGTGTCTCATCAGTCATCAACACATCTTCAATAAAAGTGTCATTTATTTTTCATTTAGTACACTAGTACATGCACAATATATATTGTGCATGTATCCTTCTTTTTGTGTGTAGGAAAATGTATATTTCATGTGGTAAAAAAAATTTTTTTCACACTTTTCTGTGTCTTTGCACGGATTAATTTGATTTCTATTATTTCTTATGGGGAAAATGATTAATATCATAGGTCGGGGGTCCACTGTATTATTGACTGAGAGACACTATCTCCTAATAATTGTTTTTCGTTTATCCAAACCAACAACAGTCTCTCCACCTCTTCAATTATTTGCGATCTCCATTTTGAAAACACACTTGCACCTTTTGCAACAACAGCTTCCTTGATCACCTTTCTGTTCGCCAAGATAGTACTGATGGTTGAATGGGATTTGTTACATAGCCTTTCCAACTTGGCCATACGCACTCCACTTTCATATTTTTCAATGATCTTTCTCTTCATTTCCATAGCAATTCTCACCCTTTTCACCACAGACTTGGCACTAGAAGCTTTCTTGAGGCCCAAGGTGGCTTATTTAGCAGTTACAAGCACTAAAAACAGTGGAATAATACAAAATATATTGCAGTTATACGTGGAGTCGACCACAACGGCTTGTAAACAATGGCAAACTGAGTCTTGGAGTGGCTGGGCATGCTCAGGCCTCGCTCCGGCCACATGGACACGTTTGGGACGAACGCCGTTAGATGAGTTTTTTGCCATTGGTAGAGCCATCTTTTTTATGGCAAAGAGTGCCGTTAGACGAATTTGCCATTAGTCAATGCCTCCGTTGGTCGAGGGTCCACTGTATTCCAAGACTATAGTAAATGGCCAAGGCAGATGTAAATGTCCATCTGTCAGTGTGTTTGTGACAATGTGAGTACAATTTCAGTACCTAATATTAGTGTCAGAACAAAGATTGGTTATGAAATGACAAGAACTACTATAAATTGTAATTATCAGAACATAAAAATTATATAAAATACGAAAATTAGAAAAAAAGGCACGCCGGCAACACTTCTGCAAGCGGCAGGACTCGATGTTGCTGTCACATGAGCATCCAGTGCCAACTTCTCAGCCTCATATCTCGGTAAGTACTGACCCTAATTTTTTTTTATCCTATAATACTTAGAAAAATGTGCTCTTTATTTCCATTAACCCGTAAACGGTCCCAGCAGATCTACGTTCACATGTGTAGTGCTACAAAAGTAGATCTATGTTTTTTTTACATATTTTCAAATATAACAAAAAAAAAAAAACAGTAGATCAAAGTTTTTTTACACATTTTCAAATGTAAAAAAACAAAAAGAAGATCTACTTTTTTTACATACTTTCAAATGTTGAAAAAACGTATATATACGTTTGGACCGTTTATGGGTTAAAAAAAAAATGATTTATTTATTTTTCAAAGTATTCGGGGCACTGAGATAGTGAACGTATATATACGTTTGGACTGTTTACGGGTTAAATACAGCCTCTCCTCACTTAACGACAGAGTTCCATTCCTAACACCACGTCGGTAAATGAATTTGTTGCTAAATGAGGAGCATTGTGTCAACCATCTTTGATATTGTTTTAACATTACCTTTGCACCATTAATAATATTTCTGGAATACAGTGGACCCCCGGCTTACGATATTATTTCATTCCAGAAGTATGTTCAGGCGCCATTACTGAGCGAATTTGTTCCCATAAGGAATATTGTGAATTAGATTAGTCCATTTCAGACTCCCAAACATACATGTACAAACGCACTTACATAAATACACTTACATAATTGGTCGCATTGGGAGCTGATCGTAAACCGGGGGTCCACTGTATTTGTAAATGTTTATACAGTAATATACAGTATATTGCAATACACAGAATAGAGGAAATCAGCTCTAATATACATTATTTAAGTACGAAAATCAGAAGGACCATCGTAAGTCTGAGGCATCAGTAAACGAGTACATCACTAAGTGAGGAGAGACTTAGTATTATCTCCAATTATCATGCATGTTGCTATCACATGTTATTATGTCTTCTAATCACACTCCATTGACAAGATTTCCTTCCCATATGGCTTGGAGTTTGTTTTAACAAAACTGATTGTGAGAAAATTTTTACATGTTAAACACTTATAAAATTTCTAACTAGCATGAAGTCTCAGGTGTTTTACTAAATTAAGTAGATCTGGATACTCTGTTAGACATTAATATGGTTTCTTTCCAGTATGAATTCTAGTGTGTTGTACTAAATTAGATTTTATGGAAAACTCTCTTAGACATTCTGAACATTGATATGGTTTCTCTTAAGCATGAATTTTCATATGTTTTACTAAATAAGATTTCAAGGAAAAATCCTTTAGACATTCTGAACATTGAAATGGTTTCTCTCCAGTATGAATTCTTGTGTGTTGCTCAAAACAAGATTTAATGGTAAACTCTTTTAGACACTCTGAACATTGATATGGTTTCTCTCCAGTATGAATTCTTATGTGTAGCTTTAAACTAGATTTATTGGTAAACCCTTTTAGACATTCTGAACACTGATATGGTTTCTCTCCAGAATGAATTCTCATGTGTTTCACTAAACTAAAATTTTTTGAAAACCCTTTGAGACATTCTGAACATTGATATGGTTTCTCTCCAGTATGAATTCTCATGTGTTCTACTAAATGAGATTTCATGGAAAACTCTTTAAGACATTCCGAACATTGATATGGTTTCTCTCCAGAATGAATTTTCATGTGTCTTACTAAAGCAGATTTTGTCTTAAAGTCTTTGAGACATTCCGAACATTGATATGGTTTCTCTCCAGTATGAATTCTCAGGTGTTCTACTAAATGAGATTTAATGGAAAACTCTTTAAGACATTCCGAACATTGATATGGTTTCTCTCCAGTATGAATTCTTATGTGTTTTACTAAATAAGATTTGACTGCAAACTCTTCCAGACACTCTGAACATTTATATTGTTTCTCTCTGGTATGAATTCCCATGTGTCTCATCAAATATTCTTTTTTAGAAAATTCTTTCAAACACATTAAACATTGAAGAGTTTTTTTGTCTTTATTAACTGTTATCAATGATTCACACTGAGATTTTTGTGAAGAATGTGAATATTGATGTAGTTTTTCCTCTGCATCAACTGTAATGTGTGTTGCTGGAACACTTTTTTTTTCAAGTATTTTAGACATAGTGAACAATAACTTTCACCATCAAGACTCCAAAATTAAAAGTGATGAGAGTGTCAGGATTTTTTCATAAAAAAAAAAAATTCTTTTAAGATGTTAGAGAATTTTTTTCTTAATGTAATAACCAAAAAAAAAAAAAAATACAAGAAATATGATGTAAACTTATTAAATTACAAAGGCACAAAGTTGACAATCTGAGTACAATTTATACATCAACAATTTATACGTCAACAATTTATACATCAACAATTTATACATCAACAATTTATACATCAACAATTTATACATCAACAATTTATACATCAACAATTTATACATCAACAATTTATACATCAACAATTTATACATCAACAATTTATACATCAACAATTTATACATCAACAATTTATACATTAGCAATTTTCCTCCCTTTGAGTCCTATATTAAACCAGTTCCACTGCTCATTCTGAACAAATTTTCTGTTTTTATCCTCTTGCAAAAATGCATTAGAGATAGTAGTAAGATTAATTTTACATAAAATTCAACAAAGTCCATTCTGAAAATAATCAAAAAAACGCCATGCATTAAAGCAATTAAAACACTGTATCCTGTGACTCCATCATCACACACAAAGTTTTACTCTGTTTCCCAGATAACAAAAATAACCAGGATAATTTTCATTATTTAAGGCATTCCAAAAATTGAAGCATAGTAAAAACCCATCAAAAAAAGGTGAGGGAGGCTTCCCTTCCTCAAAAAAAACTGTCAAAATTTAAATCCGTACTACAAGACAGTTCTGGCACTGAAATCGATAAAATTATCCATTTCAGTAATATGACGTCCACTTTATCAACCGATACTAAGAAACCGCTATAAAGTCATAAAAACATCCTATAAAACACCTCAAGGTTATTGTTTTAAAGCAAACACAAGGTCAGAGGTTTGTTTTTCTCATCGTGCGCTGCGTGTGGTAGGATGTGTTTTATGTTGTGTAACACAATGATAAGTGTTAACACAGTACGATGTTAAGTTGATGTTTAACACTGATGTTTACATTCTAAATATTATATTTAAAACGCTATAGTAACACAATGCTGTCAATATATATTTTAGTATTTGACAACAAGAGTCTTATGATACTAAAAACTGACATAACAACTGTAATTCCTCTGGTACCAGGATGACCAGCGGTACTGGTACTACAAGTACCAACCTCTGGTACCAGGATGACCAGCAGTACTGGTACTACAAGTACCAACCTCTGGTACCAGGATGACCAGCGGTACTGGTACTACAAGTACCAACCTCTGGTACCAGGATGACCAGCAGTACTGGTACTACAAGTACCAACCTCTGGTACCAGGATGACCAGCAGTATTGGTTGGTACTACAAGTACCAACCTCTGGTACCAGGATGACCAGCAGTATTGGTACTACAAGTACCAACCTCTGGTACCAGGATTACCAGCAGTATTGGTACTACAAGTACCAACCTCTGGTACCAGGATTACCAGCAGTATTGGTACTACAAGTACCAACCTCTGGTACCAGGATTACCAGCAGTATTGGTACTACAAGTACCAACCTCTGGTACTAGGATTACCAGCAGTATTGGTACTACAAGTATCAACCTCTGGTATCAGGATGACCAGCAGTATTGGTACTACAAGTACCAACCTCGGGTACCAGGATGACCAGCAGTATTGGTACTACAAGTACCAACCTCTGCTACCAGGATGACCAGCAGTATTGGTACTACAAGTACCAACCTCTGCTACCAGGATGACCAGCAGTATTGGTACTACAAGTATCAGCCTCTGGTACCAGGATGACCAGCAGTATTGGTACTACAAGTACCAACCTCTGGCACCAGGATGACCAGCAGTACTGGTGCTACAAGTACCAACCTCTGCTACCAGGATGACCAGCAGTATTGGTACTACAAGTACCAACCTCTGCTACCAGGATGACCAGCGGTACTGGTACTACAAGTACCAACCTCTGCTACCAGAATGACCAGCAGTACTGGTACTACAAGTACCAACCTCTGGTATCAGGATGACCAGCAGTATTGGTACTACAAGTACCAACCTCTGCTACCAGGATGACCAGCAGTATTGGTACTACAAGTACCAACCTCTGCTACCAGGATGACCTACAAAAAAGAAACAACTGACTGTTATAATATTTTCTTAAACTTTTACTTCAAGAATACAGTGGTACCTCGAGATACGAACTTAATTCATTCCAGAAGGCTGTTCGAGTGCCGATACCAAACGAATCTGTTCCAATAAGGAATAATGTAGATTAGATTAATCTGTTTCAGACCCCCAAAAATACACTTACAAAAGTAATTACATAAATACACTTACATAATTATTTGAGTTTTGAGGTGTTCATGTCCCTAGGTGCCACTGTATTACCAATTTTCATGTTCACTATAAATATCTTATGTAATACCTGTGATATTAGTACAGCCTCTCCTCACTTACCAACGTACTTGTTTACCAACGACTCAGACTTACAAAAAGCTCTCTGACCACTATGTATACCTAAATAATGTATATTAGAGCTGATTTCCTCTATTCTGTTTATTACAATATACAGTACACTACTGTATAAACATTTAAAAATATACCGGAAATGTTATAAATGGGGCAAAGATGACATTAAAACAATATCAGAGATGGTTGACACAAACCCACTACTATTATAGTATGCTCCTCACTTAGTGACGAATTTGTTTACCGACATGATATTAGGAACGGAGTTCCGTTGTTAAGTGTGGAGAGGCTGTGATATGATTATTATTATACTTACACTAAGCACTAAACCCACAAGGGTCATACAGCACTTCAGGGCAGGATGTGCAAACAGTTTACAATACTTGCTCTGAGACTAGTGAGGATGGAGAGTGTGAGGGAAAAGTTCAATAGATAGGAGTAGTAATATAGTAACAATAGTTTCATTACCGGCTACTAGTTAAGGTAGGGTAAGTCACGCTCCCGTTTTTCCCGCCTTTTCTCCCCCACCCCTAAAGTGATAGTTTGATTGCCGGCTGCTTGTTAACGTAGGATCAGTCTAGCTCCCGCTATCCCTTCCCCTCCCTCTTCCACCCCCCCCCCTCGAAAGGTGACGTGTGGGGCTCTGGTCAAACAGTAAATCACTCGACTCACAGCTCCCAACACTACTGTAAGTACATGCCTGCCTTGTATTCTAGTGGATTTATTGGTTAAAAGCTTCACTTTTGACCAATAATAAACTTAGTCCTTTCAGCCTTGCTCTATGTTGACTGTTGTAATAATCACCACATCTTTTGGGTATCGTACTTACCATGGAGAGTGATTATTTAAGCAGTGAGTAACCTGTCTATCTTTTCAGCTTGGATGATAGTGAGGGTCACCTGTCAATCAATGAGCAGAACAGGAGAAGGACTAACGTCCAGAGACTTCTCCATTTTGGATCTCATTACCTGTGCACCTGTATGAAATTGCAGGACGTAACCCCACATCATTGCAGCGGTAAAGAACCTGCTTTCCTGTCATCGGGATAATAATCACGGCGATTCTCTGTGAAGAACTAGCCAGTGGTGGTCACCAACACCTGCGCCCCCCCCTCACATCAGCAACGGCTACGATTTCAACAAGCAGTGTCACCAACACCAGACACCCAAGTGTTAAATTAGCGTTGAATTCAGTTATCATTTTATATTTTTCCTTTTTCATTTTCTTTAATGTAGGATTAATATTTCATATTTAAGTGTTTTATATTTTATATTTTCTATATAATAAAGTGTTTATGTTTGTCTGTTATTTCTTTTTCTATTCACTAATTTTCCTGAGGAGGAGCCAGCCTGAGTAATACTGACTGAAGTTGTTACAGGGCTGAGTAAGCCTTCACAAGTGGCGACCTTGCCAGGATCAACTCTACTGAATCAAGATTCAACTCAATCTCGAATCTACCATTGGAACTTCAATGCCGCATACCACAGACGGTTACCACCAGCCATGAGTAATCATTCTCTATGGCAGGACTACAGTACAGGTATTTAAAAGATTTGGTGATTGTTATAGTCTCAATTTATTGTAAGTCAAGTCAGGCAGGATATAATAGTTAATTCTGCCACTTTTTCATGTGAGCTTGAAACACTTTGGAGGATTAGACTCTAGGGACCCGAGATTTTCCAGTGACAACTTGTTTCATTGAGCTCTTTATTATATCAAGGGAACTGCCGTAGGACACTCTTGATTTGTTGGTGAGAAGATTGGATGGTCAAGGGACCCCATTCTACTTACTGTTTGCTCGGAGCCGGTATAGAACCCTTCGTTTTCGTTAATACATATTGTTTAATTGAAGCAGGGATCGAGCCCTCTGGTTTATTTACAGTTTGAGCGGAGCAGGAATTGAACCCTCCATTTTCTTTAATACCTGTTTCATTTCCCCTGATAGTTTAAGTTATTCTTGCAAGCATGGATGAATACCAGTTTTGGATGAACGCTGGAAGTAAGTTAGGAATAACAGGGAAAAATTTAGAATCTTTCATTAGTGCTAAGATCCAGGAAAGACTTGAAAGAGAGAGAATTGAGAGAGAAGAAAGACAGCTAGAAAGGGAAAGAGAAGAGAATAAGGAGAGAGAGAGAATCGAAAGAGAAGAGGAAAAGGAGAAAGAGAACCTTGAAAGACAGGAGAAAAAGGAGAGAGAGAGAATTGAGAGAGAAATCCGAGAAAGACAGTTAGAAAGAGAGCGAGAAGACCAAAAAGAGCGTGATAGACTTGATCGTGAGGAAAGAGCTAGAGTACGTGAAGAACAAGTTAAATTAAGAGAACTTGAGGAAAGAGAAAAGGATCGCGAGCTTGAAAAATCTCGCCTTGAATTAGAGAATAAAGAGTTAACTTTTACACAACAACAATTAGAGGAAGGAGTAATGGAACAACGTGCAGCTAGTACACATATTCCAACACCTAATTTACCTCCCTTCACACAGGGGGAAGACATAACTTCTTACATTATCAGGTTTGAAAATACCGCTACCCTCTGTGAATGGCCTGCTGACACCTGGGCTACCAGGTTAGGAATGTTATTTTCTGGTACAGCTTTGAATATCTATGCAACTTTGTCGCAGGATATCACATGTAATTATAACCTACTAAAGAAGGCAATCCTTAAAGCATATAAAAAAACCACTAATTCTTACAGGAAAGATTTCAGGTATGCCACCTTACAGCCTGGCCAGAACTTTCAACAGTTACAGGTAACACTCTTTCGTTTGTTCAACTTTTGGATAGAGAGTTCAGGAATTGATCACAGTTATGAATCTCTTCGAGACTTCATGGTTGCTGACCAGTTCCTGACAGCTCTTCCTCACCAGATACGAACATTCATTAGAGAACGTAACCTGATTAAAGCTGAGGAAGTTGCTGAGGCTGCTGACCTGTATGCTGAGGCTCACAATTCCTATAAAAACCTAAAGGGATCGAACCCTAAGGGCAAGGGTTCATCAGACCTTAAGAAATCAAAGCCTCTAGTGGAAAGTAAAATGACTTCTTTTATTCCTGTTTGTCATTTGTGTGGTGTTAAAGGACATAAACGTCCAGATTGTCCTTCTAAGAAGGTCCAAAAAGTTGGAAGATGTTTTAAAGACTGTAATGACCAAGCACCCTTCTGTTCAGGAACAGTTAATGGACTTAATGTATCTACCATTTTACGAGACACTGGATGCACATGTATAGTCATTTCTGATAAGCTGTTCCCTAACCTTAAAGAAACTCATTCCTCTGCTATACTTTCAGACTACTTGGGCCGTACAGACACTTTTCCTACCATCCGTTGTTACATTAGGTCTAAATGGTTCACAGGTTGGTCTGAAGCCGTACTAGCTCCCATCACTTCTTGCTCCGTGCTAATAGGTAATGTAAAAGGTGCCATTCTTCCTTCTGAGGTTGACCTTTCATCACCAAAGATGGAAATAAGTGTTTCAGATCCTCTTCCTGTAGAGTCGGAGAAGCCCCTCGAAAGTTCAGATGAGACAATGTCTCGTGAGATTCATGTGGGATTAAAAACCAGTGATGCTATTCTCGAAAGCGAGGTAGTAGGATCACCGGTTCACTTGTTAGATGAAAGTGAAGATATCACCTCCGATACCATAAATGTCTTGACTAGGGCTCAGACCAAAGCCCAGGCTTTCCCTACTGTCCATCCTTTGATTTTCCATGACTTTAAGCCTTTAGATATATCGAAGGACTCCTTTGTCAATTTACAACGTAATTGCCCTTCTCTTCAGAATTGCCATAATGCCGCTAAACAAAATCAAGTTATCCAAAGGAAAAACTTTTCATAAAAATTTGAATATATAAAAGATATCTTGTACAAGTCAGTATTCAAATTAAATTCAAATGAGATAGACTATTCCATCTTAGTTGTTCCAAGTCAATGCAGAGAGACTGTTCTTAAAATGGCTCATGACCTGCCAGTGGCCGGACATTTCTCGCATCGTAAAACTTTAAATAAAATTAGGGAAACCTATTTTTGGCCAAAAATGTTCTCAGATATCACTACCTATTGTAGATCGTGTAAAGTTTGCCAACTGTCATCCTCCCGAGGTACCAGGCGAGTACCTATGGTCAAAATGCCTATCTTTACGGTACCGTTTGAAAGAGTAGCTATTGACATCGTTGGTCCTTTATCTCCACTTTCATCTGGGGGACATAGATATATATTAACATTAGTTGATTATGCTTCGAGTTTCCCTGAAGCCGTTCCCTTAAAGACCATAACTACTACAGAGGTGGCTGAAGCCCTTTTGTCCATCTTCTCCAGAGTGGGCATCCCTAGAGAAATTTTGTCTGACCGTGGGACACAATTCACATCTGACTTAATGCAACATCTATACCAACTTCTGGGAGTGAAGCCTCTCTTCACCACACCCTATCATCCCAGCTGTAATGGGAGGATTGTGCGCCAGCATTCGATTCTCAAGTCTATTTTAAGGAAACTTTGCTCCCTTAAACCTAAGGAGTGGCATCGTTACCTACCCTGTGCTTTGTTTACCATGAGGGAAGTTCCCAGTGACTCTTTGGGGTTTTCACCTTTTGAACTTCTCTATGGTAGACAGGCCAGAGGCCCACTGTCCATCCTTCATGACTTATGGACTAATGAGGAGGTAAATGCTGAGGTTCAGTCTTCTTACTAGTTTCTCCTTGACCTTAGATCCAAACTTGAGGAGACCTCTGACATAGTTTCGAAAAACTTAAGTTTGTCAATGGACCAGTACAAAACATATTTTGATTCCAAAAGTCAGAGGAGAAGTTTTAAAGTAGGTGATGAAGTTCTGGTACTTTTGCCTATCAAGTCAAATAAATTATTAGTAGCATGGAAAGGTCCGTATAAGGTATTAAAAATTTGTGGGAAAGTTGACTACCTCATAGAAGTCAAGGGGAAACCTAAGCTTTATCATATCAACATCCTTAAGAAATATTACTGAAGAAATTCGGTTAACTGCCTTAATAACTTTGACTTAGTTTTTCCACACGAACTTGATAAGACAACTGAAGAATGTAAAGTGTGCCTAATTGACACCTCTAACTTAGACTATGATGAAGAACTACATGACTTGGTGACTCTTGACCACTCGGACGCAACCACCATTAATATTAATGAATCTTTGGATGACCATAAGAGACATGAACTACTTCAATGTGTGAGTAACTTTTCAGACGTCTTTACTGATATTCCAGGTGTTACCTCCACGGTAGTCCATAAGATTGACTTAGTGACGGACACTCCTATCAAACGGAAATTATACCCAGTTCCAGTTCACCTTAGGGATGCATTTGACCGAGAGGTAGACAAATTATTAAAACTAAAGATCATTGAACCTTCAGTATCTTCATATTGTTCACCAGTAGTCATGGTTAAGAAGGAGGATAATTCATATAGACTTGCTATTGACTTCAGAGGCCTTAATGCTATAACTCGGTGGGATGCTGAGCCTATGCCCTTAATAGATAGCGATCTACACAAATTTTATGACGCTTCCTTCTTTTCAGAGATTGATATTGCGCAGGCATATCATCAAGTAATGTTAGATCCTTCTTCTAAGCAGTACACCGCTTTTCCTACACACCAAGGACTGATGCAATATAGAACTATGCCCTTCGGTTTGGTAACTGCCTGTGCTACCTACGTGAGACTGATGAGAAAGGTCTTGGGTAATATGCCAAATGTTTCAGTTTATTTTAATAACATTTACGTAATGACATCTACGTGGGGCGAACATATCCAAACATTAACATCAGTTTTGCTTAGGTTACGCTCACATGGCCTCACTGCCAAGCCGAAGAAATGCTTCCTTGGGTATAACAAGATTAGATATCTTGGACTGATACTTTCTAATAACTCTCTGCAGCCTCTCCCCAGTAAGATCAAAGCTTTATTAGAATTTAAATTCCCCAAAACCAAGAAGCTCATGCGTAGCTTTCTTGGTTCTGTAAATTTTTATGCATGGTTTATCCCGAACCTTACTGATCTTACAGGCATCTTATCAGACTTCCTTAAAAAGTCTGTGAAGGAACCTCTTGAACTTTCTGACGTAGCTCGGGAAAAGTTTAATGAGATTAAAAGTATCTTTTCGAAAGACCCTATACTTAAGAATCCAGATATTAATAAAACATTTTGTTTGAGAACTGATGCCTCCAATACTGGCTTAGGTGCGGTGTTACTACAATACCATGATGGTACTCCCTTTCCTGTATGCTTCCTAAGCCGGAAACTCCTTCCCGCAGAAACAAAATACTCCACAATAGAAAAGGAATGTTTAGCCCTTGTGTGGGGTATCTCCAAACTTAAATTTTATTTGCTGGGAAAAGAATTCATTTTAGAAACGGACCACAAACCTTTGATATACCTAGAAACTTTTAAGGGAACCAACAGTCGCCTCTTGAGGTGGACATTGGCACTCCAGGCTTTTAAGCTCCATATTGTGTATATCAATGGTTCATCCAATTATTTCTCTGACTGGTTAAGTCGTGACAGTCAGTAGATTTGTTGCCTTACGCGACTTCCACATGTTAGAACTTTTTCCTCGCCTATTCTTCTTATACTCCTTGACTATAAGTCTTGGTATGGGGGAGTGTGAGGGAAAAGTTCAATAGATAGGGGTAGCAATATAGTAACAATAGTTTCATTACCGGCTACTAGTTAAGGTAGGGTAAGTCACGCTCCCGCCTTTCTTCCCCCTCCCCGAAAGTGATAGTTTCATTGCCGGCTACTAGTTAAGGTAGGGTAAGTCACGCTCCCATTTTTCCCGCCTTTTCTCCCCCACCCCTAAAGTCATAGTTTGATTGCCGGATGCTTGTTAACGTAGGATCAGTCTAGCTCCCGCTATCCCTTCCCCTCCCTCTTCCACCCCCCCCCCTCGAAAGGTGACGTGTGGGGCTCTGGTCAAACAGTAAATCACTCGACTCACAGCTTCCAACACTACTGTAAGTACATGCCTGCCTTGTATTCTAGTGGATTTATTGGTTAAAAGCTTCACTTTTGACCAATAATAAACTTAGTCCTTTCAGCCTTGCTCTATGTTGACTGTTGTAATAATCACCACATCTTTTGGGTATCGTACTTACCATGGAGAGTGATTATTTAAGCAGTGAGTAACCTGTCTATCTTTTCAGCTTGGATGATAGTGAGGGTCACCTGTCAATCAACGAGCAGAACAGGAGAAGGACTAACGTCCAGAGACTTCTCCATTTTGGATCTCATTACCTGTGCACCTGTATGAAATTGCAGGACGTAACCCCACATCATTGCAGCGGTAAAGAACCTGCTTTCCTGTCATCGGGATAATAATCACGGTGATTCTCTGTGAAGAACTAGCCAGTGGTGGTCACCAACACCTGCGCCCCCCCCCCCCACATCAGCAACGACTACGATTTCAACAAGCAGTGTCACCAACACCAGACACCCAAGTGTTAAATTAGCGTTGAATTCAGTTATCATTTTATATTTTTCCTTTTTCATTTTCTTTAACCCTTTGACTGTTTTCAACGTATAAATACGTCTTACGAGCCAATGTTTCTGACGTATATATACTCAATAATTCTAGCGGCTTCAAATCAAGTGGGAGAAAGCTGGTAGGCCCACATGTGAGAGAATGGGTCTGTGTGGTCAGTGTGCACCACATAAAAAAAATCCTGCAGCACACATTGCGTAATGAGAAAAAAAAAACTCTGATCGTTTTTTTGGAATAAAACGCCGACTTTGAGGTGTATTTTCGTATAGTACTTATCGTTGTATTCGCGTTTTCATGGTCTTAGGTGATAAAATGGAAAATATATTACAGAAATAGAGATGATTTTCATTACTTTTACGATGAAAACGACCTTGAAACTGAGCTCAAAGTAGCGGAAATGTTCGATTTTTACCAATGTTCAAGAGTAAATAAATCACACCACACGTCCAATACACGTCAACTGGGGAGTCTAATATTCTTTCACTAGTGCACTGATATTATTTATACCATTTTTACAATAATGCAGTCGTCTGCATAACAGTAAATTTTGTATTTTTTTGTATGAATAAAAAATCAAAATAGAAAGCAATAACAATATAAGAGGGGCCTAGAGATGTGACTAATGAACAGAGCATATGTTATTTTAGTGCCACGAATGTCTACCTTGTTTATTCTGGACCCTATTTTGAAACTGGCATCTTTTTTATTTTGCGTGAAATTGGCCAAATTGCCAATTTCTGACCACCATATTGGGTAGTCCAAATTAGTAAATGGGAGGTTTCTTGTACTCAGCTGATAGATAAAATGGAGTTCTAAAGAAATAGCTATGAGTTTGGTCAACTGGAACAATTGAATTGGCTGAAAATAGGGCTCAAAGTCGGCGAAATCGCCGATACGCATATGTCGCCGAGACCGCTAACTTCGCGGGAGCATAATTCCACGAGTTTTCGACCAAATTTCGAACTTTTGGTGTCATTACCATCGGGAAAAAATTCTCTATCATTTCATAAGAAAAAATAATTTTTTTTTTTTTCAAAAGTTGAGCGACATAGAATGACAGTTTCAGAGAGGGGCCTGAAACAGTCAAAGGGTTAATGTAGGTTTAATTTTTCATATTTAAGTGTTTTATATTTTATATTTTCTATATAATAAAGTGTTTATGTTTGTCTGTTATTTCTTTTTCTATTCACTAATTTTCCTGAGGAGGAGCCAGCCTGAGTAATACTGACTGAAGTTGTTACAGGGCTGAGTAAGCCTTCACAGAGAGTATAACAGTGAGAGAGTTAGTAAGGGCAGTGAGGCATGCTAAAAGAAGTACTTTCAATGTTTGTGTAATAAATCTGTGTCAAAGGGAGGAGGGAAGATAATGAAAGGGTGTTAGAGCAGTGATAACATCTGAGGTGAATTCTTCATGCAAGCTGATAGACAGGACAGTCCAATAGAATATGACAAACTACAGTTGGAGCGACTGGGTGATTCTCCATGAAACACCCATGAGTGAGATGTGTGTACACGAAGAGAAGACTGGAAAGCAATCTCCCAACCACAACATTGATGATAAGACAAGAATCCTAGACACGGGTTGATAAAATATAATTTGTTGTGAATCAACTCAGACCAACATTGTTGTCAATGATTGCAAAGGTGGCTAGAACTTACAGTAAAATAGTCTGAGAATAGAATACATATGGAACGGAAGGACGTACCACTGATTGTGCAGCAGAGTCTGCCCGCTCATTGCCCTGAACATCAACATGATCATGGACCCAGCAGAAAACAATTTCTGTTTTTGCTAGAAATGCAGCACAACCATACTTATACATAGCAGAAATTAGACACAACAGAACATCTAGTAAAAGTAATATGGTGCTGTTTAGTGCCAGAAATAAACCCATGAGTAGTGGCCCAATGGCAAACACATCTGATAGCATTCTGGAGAGAGGCTGCTACTAGGTAAGAGTCAGCTCCTTCAAGAGGAATAGCAAAATCATGAAGAACGTGATGACCAAATATTAGACAGGAGAACACAGGCCAGATTATTAATATCTAGTAGAAAAAGAGTGGGTCTAAGCACACCTTTAGCCTGGATATAGTCAGAGGAAAGCATAATGTTAACCTGAACACAGAAACATCTCTCAGACAAGTTGTTTTTAAATAAAAGTGACAGACTGCCTCAGAAGCCTAAGGAATGAGCTTGGACCAAGATGTTGTACAGTAGACCATTATATTAAGTGGGTTTATTTCCCATGTTTTGGTTATTACACTACTGAAAATTTGTGGCATATTTTTACACAACACTTCATAAAATTAACTTAAGACGATTCCGTTTGTAGGCTGGGAAAAAATTTGGAGCATCTAGGTAATCTCCAAGTGGGCTGTAGGGATATTTCCCCAGTTCTCAGGCCACATGACTCTGGGCTAGGCCACTGTCTCTGCAAGGAAGGCCTACTTTCCTCCCCTGCCACCCCCGTCCTAGTCCTCCGTGCATACACATCTCATACAATTCTCTCCTAGGAGCTACTGGTGTTTGTGAATTGTGTTCTGATCTTTTCATTTCCATACCTTGTATCTGCCAAACAACCATGGCACCCATTAGGCATAAGAGTTTTGCTGAAAGTGGCAAGAAAAGGTTTAAGTGTTTAACCCTTTGAGGGTCCAGAGGCCAAATCTCAGAATGACAGCCAGGGTCCAAGAATTTTTTAAAAAAAAAAAAAAAAAAAAAAAAAACTTACAGAATTAACCCATAAACGGTCCAAATGTATATATAAGTTTTTTCAACATTTGAAAGTACATGTATGTAAAAAAAGTAGATCTTCTTTTTGTTTTTTTTACATTTGAAAATGTGTAAAAAACTTTGATCTACTTTTTTTTTTGTTATATTTGAAAATATGTAAAAAAAACGTAGATCTACTTTTGTAGCGCTACACATGTGAACGTAGATCTGCTTGGACCGTTTACGGGTTAAAGATAATAATTTTTTAGAGGTAGTAAAACAAAAAAAAAATTCTAATCAGTACTTACCAAGATATAGAGGCATGAAGTTGATCCTCAGTGACTGGGAGGCGGCATCATCAGCGACTTCTGTAAAGTTGCATTTTTTATTTTACTTTTCTGTTACTTTTTTCTTTTCTTTTATAATGTATGTATACAGTGGACCCTCGAATTTAGTCGTGCCTTTTCTTTTTTCTTTTCTTTTATAATGTACGTATACAGTGGACCCTCGAATTTAGTCGTGCCTTTTCTTTTTTCTTTTCTTTTATAATGTACGTATATGTATATGTACACTCATTATAATCAAGACAATAACTGCACTAATATTTTCATCATTTTATTGTTTACAAAACTTGCTTACAACAAAAACATGGAAAAATATTGTATACAGCCTCTCCTCACTTAGTGACGTACTCGTTCACTGACGACTCGGACTTACGATGGGCTCTCTGACCAGTGTACATACCTGAATAATGTATATTAGAGCTGATTTCCTCTATTCTATTTATTACTATATACAGTACACAACTATATAAACATTTTTAAAAAATACCAGAAATGCTATAAATGGTGCGAAGATGACATTAAAACAATATCAAAGATGGTTGACACAAACTCACTACCATTACAGTACAGCTAGCCCTCCACCTTCACGAGCTTCAAACATTTGTGAATGCCCAGCCGCCCAATCATATTTACCAAATTTTAAGTGAAAATTCAGGCTTGAAACCTGGAAAGTCAATCATATTGGTTTGGTAAGAGGAAGGATTCACTATAAAATACTTACACTAAAATATTACTTTACATTAGCAAGTGCAATAAACCCAGTTTTCTGCCTGTTTGTGTGTGCAATATTGCTGATTCTTAGGGTGTTACTAATAACAGTAATTTTGGGGGGAATAATTTACCTTTGCAGGTGCAATAGCCCCATTTTTCTGCCAGGGTTTTGTGTGCAATCCTGTTGACTTTTTTGGGGAGTTATGTGATAATAAGTCCTTGTGAATATGATAATAATTTAGTATATGTGCTTTGCTGTGTGATTTATTTTATATCAGAAAGTTCTGCAGTAGATAGCAAGTGTTTTGTGCTAATAATTTCCAAAATGTCTGACATGGGTGAAAATTCTGGTGATGTTATGGATCGTGTAGAAAACCCTGAATTAAATCCCACTGTTAAGAACATGGATAAGGAAGCAGAACTTATAAGGTTGATATTAGCCCAAGTTGTGGAATAAGAAGAGCAGTTAAGGATTGAACATACAAAGATCCAGAAGCAGATAAAGTTGGAATTGTTGAAGCAAGCCACAAACAAGAGAGCAGATGCATTTCATTTGGGCAAAGCCATAAAATTTGTGCCCATGTTCCTAGAGAAAGACCCGAACCAGTTTTTTCTGTTGTTCGAAACCAGGGCCAGATCCCAAGGTTGGTCAGACAAGGAATGAGTAACATTAACATGAACCCAATTAGTTAAGAACATAAGAACACAAGAACGAAGGAACACTACAACAGGCCTACTGGCCCATGCGAGGCAGGTCCAAGTCTCCTACCGGCTTAAGCCAATGCACCCAACCTAGTCAGGTCAGGTCACATTGACTTAAGGGAGGAACACGGCAACCGACCTGGTAGCACAAGCTATCAGGTCCAACTCACACCCACCCACATCCACTCATGTATTTATCCAACCTATTTTTAAAGCTACACAACGTTCTGGCCACTAAGGGGTTACAAGGAGTTAGCTCTCTAGTGGGATGGGACTTTTCTGATAACAAGAAACTGAAGGAGGTAGTGTTACTGGCTTATCAGATGTTGTCAGAAAGGTACCAGCAGAGGTTTAGAGGATTAAAGTTTCAAGAAGGGCAGTCTTTGGTGGAATACGGTCAGGAGAAGATGTCACTTCTAAACAGGTGGTGACGCTCAAAAGAGGTGGTAGACAATTATGAGGGTATGCTTACCCTAATTTTGGTCCTCCCAATTTTGTTCCTCCTGACCTTAAGGCAAATCTTGAGGAGAAGGATCTAGGTGATTTTAATCATGCTTTAGAGCTGGGTGATAGATTTTTAGCTAACCAAAAACTTAGTAGTAGTTACCACCCAGAACCTACTAATAATGGTAAGTGTTCTCCACCTACCAGTAGGAATAAGAAATTTCAGAAGTTTAAGTCACATATTTCCCAGCCTAATAATCACCAGTTTTAATAAACCTAATTTTAAAGTACCTGCCCAAGAAGGTTTTAAGTTAGCAGTCATAGGTCCAGGACTACAAGGAACAGGTAGGATGAGCCCAGTTCCCCAGAGTCAAGGGACCTAGCCCAGGACAAATGGGCAGGGGGACCTTTAAACCTAATTACTGTAGTTATTGTCATAAACAGGGCCATTTGCAGCCATATTGCAAGAAGATGCATAGGGATCAGGCTGCTGCAGAGGCTCCTCAGATAAATATCCCAGTTACACACATGGTAGCTAGTACTGAAGTGCCACCTCATAGTACATCAAGTAACCCAGGAGTTTTGGATCCTCGGATGAAGGTCTTTTCAAGTCCACTGTGGCCTTACACCAATATGAAGGTAGGGTAGAAGGTATGATGTCTTTGAGGGACGGTTATAGCACATACACCTTGCTTCGCAGGGGCGTACTGCCAGTGTCAGATGACACATACACCGGGTTGGACATTTTTCTCAAAGGGATTATCAGATTCACTGTTAGGACTCCAGTTCACAGGTAGAGTCTGCATACCAGTCTGGTCTGGTTACCTACCAAAAGGTATTACGGAGGATATACCTTCTGAAGGTGTTGACCTTCTGCTACGTAATAATGTGATGGGCCTTCTCGAAAGTAAGGAACCTCTAGTTTGGAGAGATGCAGACTCACAAAGTTGGGAGGAAAAAGCTAGGGTTACCTTGCCCGAGCTGTTTCCAGTGTGTGCAGTAATCAGGAAAATGACAAAAGATAAAATTTCAGTGCCCTTCCTTGACTCTTCTGATAATGGAGAAAATTTGGGTTTGAGAAATCTATTCCTGGAGTCTAGCCTGCAGGGGACTCAGGGTAGTGATGAACCATCCCAGGTAGGACCCAGTTTGAGTGGGGGTCTTGGAGCTGGTATGGGGGGGGGCAACTCCGACTCGAGGACAGCTGATTAAGGCCCAGGGATGTGACGGCACCCTGAAAACTATTTGGTCGTTTGCAGTTACCAAGGAGGAAGCCTCTCAGGTGTTTTAATGAGAAACATTTTATCAGATGAAATATCCAATGATGAAGCATGGGAAGCACTACCAAATGGTGGTGCTGGAGCCATTTAGATGTCAAGTTTTGTGTTTAGCCCACAATGTCCCAATGGGAGGGCAGTGGGTAAGTACACAGAATCATTCCCTGTTTGCCAAAGCGTAGGAAAACCTTATCAGGGAATTAAACCTGCTCCTCTTAACCCTATCACAGCAGTAGGAGAACCGTTTAGCAGGCTGGTGGTGGATTGTGTGGGGCCACTTCCCAAGAAAACAATATGAAGTTCAACGATGAGAAATTTCAATTACTCTGGTATGGTAAACACGAGGAAATTAAAACTTCATGAGAGTACAAAACAAATTCCTTCCACAAAATAGACCAAAACACCAACGTCAAAGACCTGGGAGTGATCATGTCGGAGGATCTCACCTTCAAGGACCATAACATTGTATCAATCGCATCTGCTAGAAAAATGACAGGATGGATAATGAGAACCTTCAAAACTAGGGAGGCCAAGCCCATGATGACACTCTTCAGGTCACTTGTTCTATCTAGGCTGGAATATTGCTGCACACTAACAGCACCTTTCAAGGCAGGTGAAAATGCTGACCTAGAAAATGTACAGAGAACCTTCACGGCGCGCATAACGGAGATAAAGCACCTCAATTACTGGGAGCACTTGAGGTTCCTGAACCTGTATTCCCTGGAACGCAGGTGGGAGAGATACATGATTATATACACATGGAAAATCATAGAGGGACTAGTACCGAACTTGCACACAAAAATCACTCACAACAAAAGCAAAAGACTTGGCAGACGATGCAACATCCCCCCAATGAAAAGCAGGGGTGTCACTAGCACATTAAGAGACAACACAATAAGTGTCAGGGGCCCGAGACTGTTCAACTGCCTCCCAGCATAATAAGGGGGATTACCAATAGACCCCTGACTGTCTTCAAGCAGGCACTGGACAAGCACCTAAAGTCGGTACCTGACCAGCCGGGCTGTGGCTCATATGTTGGATTGCGTGCAGCCAGCAGTAACAGCCTGGTTATCAGGCTCTGATCCACCTGGAGGCCTGGTCACAGACCGGGCCACGGGGGCATTGACCCCCGGAACTCTCTCCAGGTAAACTCCAGGTAAGACCAAGATGGGTAACCAGTACTTTCTATTATTTGTTCCTCTACCAGATTTCCTAAGGCCGTTCCACTATGTAAAATTACTACACGTGTGGTCTTGAGAGCATTGGTGAAATTTTTACTCAAGTAGGGATGCCTAAGGAAATTCAAACAGATCAGGGGTCAAATTTTACATCTAAACATATTTGCACAGTTTTGGGGG
Source organism: Cherax quadricarinatus (assembly GCF_038502225.1). Lineage (NCBI taxonomy): Eukaryota > Metazoa > Arthropoda > Malacostraca > Decapoda > Parastacidae > Cherax > Cherax quadricarinatus. The sequence goes on along the minus strand of NC_091389.1, from coordinate 6,088,855 downwards.
AGTTTAACCGTTTCACTGCTGGTGCCACATAAATAGGGCTTACAAGCCAGTGTTGGTGATGTATTAATACGCTAAAACTCTATCGGCTTCAAATCTAGCAGGAAAAAGCTGGTAGACATATATGTGAGAGAATGGGTCTGTGTGGTCAGTGTGCGCAGTATAAAAAAATCAGGGAGGCCGCAATGCATTGTGGGAGTGCTAATTCAGTATGCCTTGGTCAACATGCATAGCAGTGAGGAATACCTCACTCCCTGGCGAACAGGGACCTTCCCTTCCCAAGTGATAGTTCTAGCACAGACTGAAGTGTCACTGAAGATGAATTTCATGGTTTCAAGGAGTTTGTGACCAAAACAATGCCCAGGATATCAGAAATAGTGCTGAAAACCCAGACGATTATCAACCTTTCACCTTCCACCTTCCACCAAAAAGGACCAAGTGACTTATTTCCATGCAAAGTTCTAAATGTTGGACAGGAAAATACCCATGCCACATATAAACTAAATAATGTAGATCTTATTATTACTGATTGCAAAAAAGATTTAGGAGTTCTGGTTAGCAGTGATCTAAGACCAAGACAACAGTGCATAAGTGTTCACAATAAAGCTAACAGATTTCTTGGCTTCATATCAAGAAGCATAAATAATAAAAGTCCTCAGGTTATTCTTTAACTTTATATATCCTTGGTTATTTAGACTATGCTGCACAATTCTGGTCACCGTATTACAAAATGGATATAAATGTACTGGAAAACGTTCAAAGGAGGATGACAAAGTTGATCTCATGTACAGTAGGGCCCCAATTATATGGCAGGTTAGGTTCCAGGCTACTACCAGAAAGCAGACATCGCTGGAAAGCAGAACGTCATTTGTTTCCAAATATAAATGTCAGATAATAAGTTTACACTAACATATATTAAGTTAGTAAAATACACACTCAGTACACTCATTATTTACCTCAAAATATTTGTAGTCTTAATGTAGGGTGAGAAGTGAGTAGTGTTTATTGTAAGAAGTTAGGTACGGCAGCCAGCCAGGCCACCCCACACGTAAGATACTTCAACATTTAAAGAGCCCTAGAGCGATAAAATGTATTTAGTGTACACTCATTACTTACCTTAAAATATTAGTAGTCTTAATGGTCTTAATATAGGGTGCAAGGTGAATAGTAGGGTAGGTAGGTATCGAAGTGCAGTAGGTATCGTAACCCCATCTGGCCATCCCACCCACACATTATATACTAGATTGGATTAGATTAGATTAGATTTTTTATTTAGACAAATTACATGGTTGTACAGAGGAATATAATAGTTGGGTGTACATGCCAAAAGCCTCTCTGTATGCTGAGCATTTCGGGCAAACTTAAAGATTAACTTATGAATAGTGAGGCAATAATACATAGTTTATATGGTCATTAGATGAGTTAGAGTGAGTACATGAGAACTGAGTATTATACCAGGTGATGCTACATGGTTTTGATTAGTCTAGTACAGACTTTTTACACTAATGAATTAGTTAATAAATATTACAGTACAGTGGACCCCCGCTTAACGATCACCTCCAAATGCGACCAATTATGTAAGTGTATTTATGTAAGTGCGTTTGTACGTGTATGTTTGGGGGTCTGAAATGGACTAATCTACTTCACAATATTCCTTATGGGAAAAAATTCGGTCAGTACTGGCACCTGAACATACTACTGGAATGAAAAAAGTTCATTAACCGGGGGTCCACTGTATTACAATGTAACAATTTAAAACAATTTACAATATGATGTATTACAGCTTAGTACTGTTTAAAACAATGAAATTTGGTATTACAATGGAACAGTTTACATTATGATCTACTGTATTACAATCTACTACTACAGTGAAACCTCAAATATCGAACTGCTCTCAACTCAACCAATTATGTAAGCGTATTTTTGTAAGTACTTTTATAAGTGTATTTTTGAGGGTCTGAAATGAACTAATCTAATTTACATTATTCCTGATGGGAATAAATTCGTTCGGTAACGGCACTCGAAATCTGGAACGAAGAAAGTTCGATATTTGAGGTTCCACTGTATGTATTTAAAATAGTGAAAAGAACAGACATCGTAATCTCAAAGTGATTGAGCATTCATCAGCACAATATGAGTATATAAAGTAAAAGGACACAAGTGCAACTAATGTGACATTTTATTGTTGCAACGTTTCGCTCTCCAGGAACTTTGTCGGCTTGACAAAGCTCCTGGAGAGTGAAACGTTGCCACAATAAAATGTCACATTAGTTGCACTTGTGTCCTTTTACTTTACATATTGTCGGTAATTCTACCAACATTATTACAATATGAGAAGCTTTTGAGAAACTGGTAGTGGTTAGGTATGGTTTGTCTGGTTAATTTTGGGTGATGAGGCGATTTCTTATTTGGGCCTTAAACTGATTTGCAGACAGCGGTCCTTTAGTTTGTTCTGGCAAAGCATTTAAAGCACACGAGAGTGATAAAATGCATATACAGTACATTCATTACTTACCTTAAAAATATTTGAAGTCTTAATGTAGGGTGAGAGGTGAGTGAACGAGATTAAATGAATAAATGAGAAAGAGAGAGAATGAGTTTTGTAACAAACTCCCGAGTACCGTCATAGAAGCTAAGACGTTGTGTAGTTTTAAAAATAGGTTAGGCAAATACATGAGTGGGCGTGGGTGGGTGTGAGTTGGACCTGACTAGCTTGTGCTATTAGGTCACATGCCGTGCTCTTTCCTTAAGTGAATGTAACCTGACCTGACTAGCTTGTGCTAACAGGTTTGATGCTCCATAACCTGTGTCAATATACTCAGTAAGAACTAGTATTAATCTTCCCAAAATGCCTAGGCATGCTAGTGACTTTGCTAGTAGCCAAAAGGCCACTGGTGCCCCGATGGCCTGGTGGATAGAGCTCTCGCTTCACACATGGAGGGCCCGGGTACGATTCCCGGCAGAGTGGAAACATTCCAACATGTTTCCTTGCACCTGTTGTCCTGTTTACCTAGCAGCAAGTAGGTACCAGGGTGTTAGTCGATTGGTGTGAGTGGACTGGTGTGGGTCACATCCTGGGTGTTAGTGGACTGGTGTGGGTCACATCCTGGGTGTTAGTGGACTGGTGTGGGTCACATCCTGGATGTTAAGAACATAAGAAAGAAGGAACACTGCAACAGGCCTACTGACCATGTGAAACAGGTCCATGTCACCCCCCTGAATTAGCCCAATGACCCACCTAGACAGGTCACTTCCACATAAGGAAGGAGTATGGCATCAGACCTAGTAGCACAAGCTAGTCAGGTCCAACTCACACCCACCCACATCCACTCATGTATTTATCTAACCTATTTTTAAAACTACACAACGTTTTAGCCTCTATAACTGTGCTCGGGAGTTTGTTCCACTCATCCACAACTCTATTACCAAACCAATGCTCTCCTATATCCTTCCTGAATCTGAAATTTTCCAACTTGAAACCATTGCCGCGAGTCCTGTCATGGCTGGAAATTTTCAGCACACCATTTACATCCCCTTCATTTATTCCTGTTTTCAATTTATACACCTCGATCATATCCCCCCTAATTCTGCGCCCCTCAAGAGAGTGCAGATTCAGGGTCCTCAGTCTATCCTCATAGGGAAGATTTCTGATACATGGGATCAATTTGTCATCCTCCTCTGTATGTTTTCCAGTGCATTTATAACCATTCTGTAATACGGTGACCAGAACTGAGCAGCATAATCTAAATGAGGCCTAACCAAGGATATATAGAGTTGAAGAACAACCTGAAGACTTCTATTATTTATACTTCTAGATATGAAGCCAAGAATTCTGTTAGTTTTATTGTGAACACTAATGCACTGTTGTCTTGGTTTTAGATTACTGCTAACCAGAACTCCTAAATCCTTTTTAGAATCAGTAGTATTAAGATCTACATTATTTAGTTTATATGTGGCATGGTTATTTTCCTGTCCAACATTTAGAACCTTGCATTTGTCTATATATTAAAATGCATCTGCCACTTCTCCGACCATTGCATCAGTCTATTCAAATCATCCTGGAGTACTCTAGTGTCCTAATTACAATGAATTGGATGGCCTATTTTGGTGTCATCAGCAAATTTGCTTATGTCACTATTTATTCCCTCATCCATGTCGTTTATGTAAATTGTGAACAATAACGGGCCCAACACTGACCCCTGTGGAACACCGCTTGTGACGTGCCCCCACTCTGACTTCTCCCCATTTATGCAAACTCTCTGCTGTCTATTTGTCAGCCATGCCTCCACCCAGGAAAAAATTTCTCCTCCTATTCCGTGTGCCCTAAGTTTCCTCAATAGCCTCTGATGTGGAACTCTATCGAAAGCCTTACTGAAGTCCATATACACAATATCGTATTCATTACCATGATCTACCTCCTCAAACACCTTAGTGAAAAAAGTTAGTAAATTCGTAAGACAGGAACGCCCCTTTGTAAAACTGTGTTGAGATTCATTAATCAATTTATGTCTATCAAGACAGCTACGAATTGCTTCGGCAATTATTGATTCCATAAATTTTCCCACTATGGAGTAAGGCTTATTGGTCTATAGTTCGAAGCTAAGGACCTGTCATCTGCCTTGTAAATAGGTATTACATTTGCCATTTTCCACTTATCAGGCACTATGCCAGTTTGTAGTGATATGTTAAAAAGATTAGCCAAAGGTATGCTAAGTTCCTCTTTACATTCCTTTAACACCCTTGCAAACAGTTCAGCAGGGCCTGGGGATTTGTTAGGTTTTAGTTTCTCTATTTGTCTGAGGACCATGTCAGTAGTTACCACAATTCTGCATAGTTTATTATCACCCCTTTCTACATAATCTCGACCGGTGTGGGTCACATCCTGGGTGTTAGTGGACTGGTGTGGGTCACATCCTGGGTGTTAGTGGACTGGTGTGGGTCACATCCTGGGTGTTAGTGGACTGGTGAGTGTGGCATCCTGGGTGTTAGTGGACTGGTGTGGGTCACATCCTGGGTGTTAGTGGACTGGTGAGTGTGGCATCCTGGGTGTTAGTGGACTGGTGTGGGTCACATCCTAGGTGTTAGTGGACTGGTGTGGGTGGCATCCTGGGGGACAAGATTGAGGACCACAATGGAAATAAGACTTTCTTGGGTTATCCTGGCTGGCTAACCCTCCGAGGTTAAAAATCCCAACAAAATCTAATCTAATCATACAGAGGTAAATACACACAGATCTAAATGGATTGTGAAAACGTGCAATTGCATTAAGTTTTATAACCTGCATGAACTGTATCACTGTAGGCAACAAGAGCATTTCACCCCTCCATGGAAGATGTGTTCATTTAATATCACATACCTACAAGTCCCTCCCAAGAAGCTCATTGCTAGTAATCCCTTCCTTAAATCTCTTGTTAGAGCAACTGCTAAAGAAGAAATTTCTCACCTAGCTGGTAGTAATAAGTTATCACAAGTTATATACACTGATGGATCTAAACAGGAGTCTTCTGGCAGGGCTGCATCTGCTCTTGTTGCCACCTCCCTAGTTAAGAACGATAATAAATTTGTTGAGTTAGGCATAAGAATTAACAACTGGGCGTCTACACTGCAAACTGAATTGTTTGCAATCCTAATGGCGCTAAAGCTAACCTATGACACGGAGCTTGACTCTATCATCATTACTGATTCTATGTCATCATTGAAGGCTCTTGACTCATATAATGACTCCAACAACATGCTCATTAGAGAAGCCAGGTATAGATACTCAAAAATCCGGGACAAAGGAATTAATGAACAATTGCTATGGATCCCATCACACATTGGATTACTCCTTCATGATAAAGTTGATATGTTAGCCAAGAAGAGTACCCAGAAGGAGAATGTAGAATATAACTTTGGTATAACTGTGTCTAGCATTAGGAATAATATTAGGAGAGAAGTAAATAATGAAATGATTGTTATAGGAATGCAATAAGAAGCCTGAGTAGATCTATAACCCACTATGATAACATGAACACAGATAAGTATGTACATGGAGCAACTTGCAATGTGAACACTGATGTTGTAGTGGCCAGGCTTAGTCTTGGTTACAAGTACTGACTGATGTTGTAGTGGCCAGGCTTATTCTTGGTTACAAGTACTGACTGATGTTGTAGTGGCCAGGCTTATTCTTGGTTACAAGTACTGACTGATGTTGTAGTGGCCAGGCTTAGTCTTGGTTACAAGTACTGACTGATGTTGTAGTGGCCAGGCTTAGGCTTGTTTACAAGTACTGACTGATGTTGTAATGGCCAGGCTTAGTCTTGGTTACAAGTACTGACTGATGTTGCAGTGGCCAGGCTTAGTCTTCGTTACAAGTACTGACTGATGTTGTAGTGGCCAGGCTTAGTCTTGGTTACAAGTACTGACTGATGTTGTAGTAGCCAGGCTTAGTCTTGGTTACAAGTACTGACTGATGTTGTAGTGGCCAGGCTTAGTCTTGGTTACAAGTACTGATGATGTAGTAGTGGCCAGGCTTAGTCTTGTTACAAGTACTGACTGATGTTGTAGTGGCCAGGCTTAGTCTTGGTTACAAGCACTGACTGATGTTGTAGTGGCCAGGCTTAGTCTTGGTTACAAGTACTGACTGATGTTGCAGTGGCCAGGCTTAGTCTTGGTTACAAGTACTGACTGATGTTGTAGTAGCCAGGCTTAGTCTTGGTTACAAGTACTGACTGATGTTGTAGTGGCCAGGCTTAGTCTTGGTTACAAGTACTGACTGATGTTGTAGTGGCCAGGCTTAGTCTTGGTTACAAGCACTGACTGATGTTGTAGTGGCCAGACTTAGGCTTGGTTACAAGCACTGACTGATGTTGTAGTGGCCAGGCTTAGTCTTGGTTACAAGTACTGACTGATGTTGAGTGGCCAGGCTTAGTCTTGGTTACAAGTACTGATGATGTAGTAGTGGCCAGGCTTAGTCTTGTTACAAGTACTGACTGATGTTGTAGTGGCAAGGCTTAGTCTTGGTTACAAGCACTGACTGATGTTGTAGTGGCCAGGCTTAGTCTTGGTTACAAGTACTGACTGATGTTGTAGTGGCCAGGCTTAGTCTTGGTTACAAGTACTGACTGATGTTGTAGTAGCCAGGCTTAGTCTTGGTTACAAGTACTGACTGATGTTGTAGTGGCCAGGCTTAGTCTTGGTTACAAGCACTGACTGATGTTGTAGTGGCCAGGCTTAGTCTTGGTTACAAGTACTGACTGATGTTGTAGTAGCCAGGCTTGGTCTTGGTTACAAGTACTGACTGATGTTGTAGTGGCCAGACTTAGTCTTTGTTACAAGTACTGACTTATGTTGTAGTGGCCAGGCTTAGTCTTGGTTACAAGTACTGACTGATGTTGTAGTGGCCAGGCTTAGTCTTGGTTACAAGTACTGACTGATGTTGTAGTGGTCAGACTTAGTCTTGTTACAAGTACTGAATGATGTTGTAGTGGCCAGACTTAGGCTTGGTTACAAGTACTGACTGATGTTGTAGTGGCCAGGCTTAATCTTGTTACAAGTACTGAATGATGTTGTAGTGGCCAGACTTAGTCTTTGTTACAAGTACTGACTGATGTTGTAGTGGCCAGACTTAGGCTTGGTTACAAGTACTGACTGATGTTGTAGTGGCCAGGCTTAGTCTTGGTTACAAGTACTGACTGATGTTGTAGTGGCCAGCCAGGCTTAGTCTTGGTTACAAGTACTGACTGATGTTGTAGTGGCCAGGCTTAGTCTTGGTTACAAGTACTGACTGATGTTGTAGTAGCCAGGCTTAGTCTTGGTTACAAGTACTGACTGATGTTGTAGTGGCCAGGCTTAGTCTTGGTTACAAGTACTGACTGATGTTGTAGTGGCCAGACTTAGTCTTTGTTACAAGTACTGACTGATGTTGTAGTGGCCAGGCTTAGTCTTGGTTACAAGTACTGACTGATGTTGTAGTGGCCAGGCTTAGTCTTGGTTACATCCACAGGAGGGATATACTCCTGTGCTACCGTCCACAGGAGGGATATACTCCTGTGCTACCGTCCACAGGATGGATATACTCTTGTGCTACCGTCCACAGGATGGATATACTCCTGTGCTACCGTGGATATATACTCCTGTGCTACCGTCCACAGGATGGATATACTCCTGTGCTACCGTCCACAGGATGGATATACTCTTGTGCTACCGTCCACAGGATGGATATACTCTTGTGCTACCGTCCACAGGGTGGATATACTCTTGTGCTACCGTCCACAGGATGGATATACTCTTGTGCTACCGTCCACAGGATGGATATACTCTTGTGCTACCGTCCACAGGATGGATATACTCTTGTGCTACCGTCCACAGGATGGATATACTCTTGTGCTACCGTCCACAGGATGGATATACTCCTGTGCTACCGTCCACAGGATGGATATACTCCTGTGCTACCGTCCACAGGATGGATATACTCTTGTGCTACCGTCCACAGGATGGATATACTCTTGTGCTACCGTCCACAGGATGGATATACTCCTGTGCTACCGTCCACAGGATGGATATACTCCTGTGCTACCGTCCACAGGATGGATATACTCCTGTGCTACCGTCCACAGGATGGATATACTCTTGTGCTACCGTCCACAGGATGGATATACTCTTGTGCTACCGTCCACAGGATGGATATACTCCTGTGCTACCGTCCACAGGATGGATATACTCTTGTGCTACCGTCCACAGGATGGATATACTCTTGTGCTACCGTCCACAGGATGGATATACTCCTGTGCTACCGTCCACAGGATGGATATACTCTTGTGCTACCGTCCACAGGATGGATATACTCCTGTGCTACCGTCCACAGGATGGATATACTCTTGTGCTACCGTCCACAGGATGGATATACTCTTGTGCTACCGTCCACAGGATGGATATACTCTTGTGCTACCGTCCACAGGATGGATATACTCCTGTGCTACCGTCCACAGGATGGATATACTCTTGTGCTACCGTCCACAGGATGGATATACTCCTGTGCTACCGTCCACAGGATGGATATACTCCTGTGCTACCGTCCACAGGATGGATATACTCTTGTGCTACCGTCCACAGGATGGATATACTCCTGTGCTACCGTCCACAGGATGGATATACTCCTGTGCTACCGTCCACAGGATGGATATGCTCCTGTGCTACCGTCCACAGGATGGATATACTCTTGTGCTACCGTCCACAGGATGGATATACTCCTGTGCTACCGTCCACAGGATGGATATACTCCTGTGCTACCGTCCACAGGATGGATATACTCTTGTGCTACCGTCCACAGGATATACTCTTGTGCTACCGTCCACAGGATGGATATACTCCTGTGCTACCGTCCACAGGATGGATATACTCTTGTGCTACCGTCCACAGGATGGATATACTCTTGTGCTACCGTCCACAGGATGGATATACTCCTGTGCTACCGTCCACAGGATGGATATACTCTTGTGCTACCGTCCACAGGATGGATATACTCTTGTGCTACCGTCCACAGGATGGATATGCTCCTGTGCTACCGTCCACTGGATGGATATACTTCTGTGCTACAGTCCATAGGATGGATATGCTTCTGTGCTACCGTCCACAGGATGGATATACTCCTGTGCTACCGTCCACAGGATGGATATACTCCTGTGCTACCGTCCACAGGATGGATATACTCTTGTGCTACCGTCCACAGGATGGATATACTCCTGTGCTACCGTCCACAGGATGGATATACTCTTGTGCTACCGTCCACAGGATGGATATACTCTTGTGCTACCGTCCACAGGATGGATATACTCCTGTGCTACCGTCCACAGGATGGATATACTCCTGTGCTACCGTCCACAGGATGGATATACTCCTGTGCTACCGTCCACAGGATGGATATACTCTTGTGCTACCGTCCACAGGATGGATATACTCTACCGTGTGCTACCGTCCACAGGGTGGATATACTCTTGTGCTACCGTCCACAGGATGGATATACTCCTGTGCTACCTGTGCTACCGTCCACAGGATGGATATACTCCTGTGCTACCGTCCACAGGATGGATATACTCTTGTGCTACCGTCCACAGGATGGATATACTCTTGTGCTACCGTCCACAGGATGGATATACTCCTGTGCTACCGTCCACAGGATGGATATACTCTTGTGCTACCGTCCACAGGATGGATATACTCTTGTGCTACCGTCCACAGGATGGATATACTCCTGTGCTACCGTCCACAGGATGGATATACTCTTGTGCTACCGTCCACAGGATGGATATACTCTTGTGCTACCGTCCACAGGATGGATATACTCTTGTGCTACCGTCCACAGGATGGATATACTCTTGTGCTACCGTCCACAGGATGGATATACTCCTGTGCTACCGTCCACAGGATGGATATACTCTTGTGCTACCGTCCACAGGATGGATATACTCCTGTGCTACCGTCCACAGGATGGATATACTCCTGTGCTACCGTCCACAGGATGGATATACTCTTGTGCTACCGTCCACAGGATGGATATACTCTTGTGCTACCGTCCACAGGATGGATATACTCTTGTGCTACCGTCCACAGGATGGATATACTCTTGTGCTACCGTCCACAGGATGGATATACTCCTGTGCTACCGTCCACAGGATGGATATACTCTTGTGCTACCGTCCACAGGATGGATATACTCCTGTGCTACCGTCCACAGGATGGATATACTCTTGTGCTACCGTCCACAGGATGGATATACTCTTGTGCTACCGTCCACAGGATGGATATACTCTTGTGCTACCGTCCACAGGATGGATATACTCCTGTGCTACCGTCCACAGGATGGATATACTCCTGTGCTACCGTCCACAGGATGGATATACTCCTGTGCTACCGTCCACAGGATGGATATACTCCTGTGCTACCGTCCACAGGATGGATATACTCCTGTGCTACCGTCCACAGGATGGATATACTCTTGTGCTACCGTCCACAGGATGGATATACTCCTGTGCTACCGTCCACAGGATGGATATGCTCCTGTGCTACCGTCCACAGGATGGATATACTCTTGTGCTACCGTCCACAGGATGGATATACTCTTGTGCTACCGTCCACAGGATGGATATACTCTTGTGCTACCGTCCACAGGATGGATATACTCCTGTGCTACCGTCCACAGGATGGATATACTCCTGTGCTACCGTCCACAGGATGGATGTACTCTTGCTACCGTCCACAGGATGGATATACTCTTGTGCCCTGTGCTACCGTCCACAGGATGGATATACTCTTGTGCTACCGTCCACAGGATGGATATACTCCTGTGCTACCGTCCACAGGATGGATATACTCTTGTGCTACCGTCCACAGGATGGATATACTCCTGTGCTACCGTCCACAGGATGGATATACTCCGTCCACAGGATGTGCGACCGTCCACAGGATGGATATACTCCTGTGCTACCGTCCACAGGATGGATATACTCCTGTGCTACCGTCCACAGGATGGATATACTCCTGTGCTACCGTCCACAGGATGGATATACTCCTGTGCTACCGTCCACAGGATGGATATACTCTTGTGCTACCGTCCACAGGATGGATATACTCCTGTGCTACCGTCCACAGGATGGATATACTCTTGTGCTACCGTCCACAGGATGGATATACTCCTGTGCTACCGTCCACAGGATGGATATACTCTTGTGCTACCGTCCACAGGATGGATATACTCCTGTGCTACCGTCCACAGGATGGATATACTCGTCTACCGTCCACAGGATGGATATACTCCTGTGCTACCGTCCACAGGATGGATATACTCCTGTGCTACCGTCCACAGGATGGATATACTCCTGTGCTACCGTCCACAGGATGGATATACTCCTGTGCTACCGTCCACAGGATGGATATACTCCTGTGCTACCGTCCACAGGATGGATATACTCCTGTGCTACCGTCCACAGGATGGATATACTCTTGTGCTACAGGATGGATATACTCCTGTGCTACCGTCCACAGGATGGATATACTCTTGTGCTACCGTCCACAGGATGGATATACTCCTGTGCTACCGTCCACAGGATGGATATACTCTTGTGCTACCGTCCACAGGATGGATATACTCCTGTGCTACCGTCCACAGGATGGATATACTCCTGTGCTACCGTCCACAGGATGGATATACTCTTGTGCTACCGTCCACAGGATGGATATACTCTTGCTGCTACCGTCCACAGGATGGATATACTCTTGCTGCTACCGTCCACAGGATGGATATACTCCACAGGATGGATGTGCTACCCTACACAGGATGGATATACTCCTGTGCTACCGTCCACAGGATGGATATACTCCTGTGCTACCGTCCACAGGATGGATATACTCCTGTGCTACCCTCCACAGGATGGATATACTCTTACCGTCCACAGCTACCGTCCACAGGATGGATATACTCTTGTGCTACCGTCCACAGGATGGATATACTCCTGTGCTACCGTCCACAGGATGGATATACTCCTCCACAGTGCTACCGTCCACAGGATGGATATACTCTTGTGCTGTGCTACCGTCCACAGGATGGATATACTCTTGTGCTACCGTCCACAGGATGGATATACTCCTGTGGTACCGTCCACAGGATGGATATGCTCCGTCCACAGGATGGATATACTCTTGTGCTACCGTCCACAGGATGGATATACTCCTGTGCTACCGTCCACAGGATGGATATACTCCTGTGCTACCGTCCACAGGATGGATATACTCCTGTGCTACCGTCCACAGGATGGATATACTCTTGTGCTACCGTCCACAGGATGGATATACTCTTGTGCTACCGTCCACAGGATGGATATACTCTTGTGCTACCGTCCACAGGATGGATATACTCTTGTGCTACCGTCCACAGGATGGATATACTCTTGTGCTACCGTCCACAGGATGGATATACTCTTGTGCTACCGTCCACAGGATGGATATACTCTTGTGCTACCGTCCACAGGATGGATATACTCCTGTGCTACCGTCCACAGGATGGATATGCTCCTGTGCTACCGTCCACAGGATGGATATACTCCTGTGCTACCGTCCACAGGATGGATATACTCTTGTGCTACCGTCCACAGGATATACTCTTGGATATGGATATACTCCTGTGCTACCGTCCACAGGATGGATATACTCTTGTGCTACCGTCCACAGGATGGATATACTCTTGTGCTACCGTCCACAGGATGGATATACTCTTGTGCTACCGTCCACAGGATGGATATACTCCTGTGCTACCGTCCACAGGATGGATATACTCCTGTGCTACCGTCCACAGGATGGATATACTCCTGTGCTACCGTCCACAGGATGGATATACTCCTGTGTGCTACTCGTCCACAGGATGGATATACTCCTGTGCTACCGTCCACAGGATGGATATACTCCTGTGCTACCGTCCACAGGATGGATATACTCCTGTGCTACCGTCCACAGGATGGATATACTCCTGTGCTACCGTCCACAGGATGGATATACTCCTGTGCTACCGTCCACAGGATGGATATACTCCTGTGCTACCGTCCACAGGATGGATATACTCCTGTGCTACCGTCCACAGGATGGATATACTCCTGTGCTACCGTCCACAGGATGGATATACTCCTGTGCTACCGTCCACAGGATGGATATACTCCTGTGCTACCGTCCACAGGATGGATATACTCCTGTGCTACCGTCCACAGGATGGATATACTCCTGTGCTACCGTCCACAGGATGGATATAACAGAAAGGCAGATTCGGTGCACGCAAATCTAGACTGTTAACTCTCAGAATGCGGAGAGAACACGAACACAAAAAAAAAAATTCTTGAATACAGTAAGTTGATACTGTAATTATTCATCTATACAGGTTATTTACATTTAACCCCAACTCTGCTAGGGTAAGATTGGCATATGCAGAATGGGTGTCATCTCTGGGAGGATCAAACTCTGTAGCATAGGCTAACTCATGCTGTATTTGAGGCAAATCTGAAGTAGGCGTTACAAATGATACTTGAGGATTTCTCAATACCTATCGTGTACGTAGGGAATAACGACATTCAGGTTGATCATCTGACTGAGTATCAGAGGAAGAGAGTACAGGATCAGGAGGATTGTCAGAGTCTGTCACATTAGTCTGGGTTGGAACGTCATTATCATCACATACTAACTTCATATGATCCAAATGCGATTCTTTATACTGACCAGTACTAATCTCTCTAACCTTATACTTATTACCAGTGATATGTTCAACTACGCGATAAGGACCAACAAACTTTTGATCAAGCTTTGGCATTGCAGACGATTTGTTAAAGTTAGTCAGCATAACTCTCGAACCTACTTTGATTTTTGATGGCTTTACTCGAGTATTTGCGACTCTTGTAAATTCAGCTGTTGATTTATGAAGTGTTTCACGGATTCTTCTAAAAACACTTTGAGCTAAGCTGGTACGAGTTGCTACGAAATCATCAGGGTTGTAATTTGGTTTCGGATTAGAATACAACAACTCATAAGGCAAACGTTTATCTACACCATACAATGCATAATGTGGAGTGTCACCTATAGAAACATTGTAAGCAGAATTTATAGCACACTGCACATCAGGTATAACTTCATCCCAAGTTTCACTATTGGGATTGATAGTGGCTCTCAAGACATCAAGTACTTTCTTATTGGTTCGTTCCGCTAACCCATTGCTGGCAGGATGATGAGGAACAATGGTGGATTTAGAGATCTTGTACAAGGTGCACAAATTTTCAAGAATTTCATTACAGAATTCACCTCCATTATCTGTTACTAGGGACTTAGGAGTGGTATGCCTGCAGATAATGCGTTCTTTAAACGCTTTAGCTACTGTCTCGGCAGTCTTATCTGCAATAGGAACTAACTCGCAATATCTGGTGAAATGGTCTACCATAACACACAGATGTTTGTTACCTTGGAGGGAACATTGGAAATTAGTTAACAAATCTAGCGCAACTCTTTCCCAAGGTTCGCTAGTAGTTGGATACACTTGGATTGGATTAGGACCATTAGCATTGCCTTTATGTTGCATGCAGACACTACATTTCCTAACATACTCAGAAATATCAGTTGCCATACGAGGCCAAAAGTATTTTAATCTGGCTTGTTTTACTGAACGATCCATACCAGGGTGTGCAACACCTGGTACATCGTGAACTAGCTGTAAAGCTACATTCACTAGTGACTGTGGAATTACTAACTGGTATACTCTTCTGCTTGGAGTACCCAACTCGGCTGTTCGATACAGTAATTCTTGGTTCATGAGAAAGTCACTGATGGGTGCTGGCGGCTTCACAGTCAGAATAAGATCTTCCTGGAGCAGGAATCGAATCACACCAGACCACATGGGATCTGTTCGTTGAGCATTCTTTACATCTCCAGCACTAAATGGAGGGTCTGCAGTTACTATACTAACATGTCGCGATAAGGCATCTGCGACTACATTTGACTTGCCAGGTAAATGCTCAAAGGTGGGATTGAACTCTTGGATAGTCAAGGTCCATCTAGCTAACCTTCCAGTAGGTTGTTTGTTCTGGAATAAGGGTATCAGTTCTTTCCTACTGGAGGAATGAACAAACTCGGTGGAGTGGATCACGTGGGAGTTCGATACGTGGATTAGGGTAGAAATACTCACGTAGGCTGTTATACGTATAATTACTGTTATGTGGAGAATGCCCGCCAGCCGTACCTATCTCCTTGCTTCCACTCGTAACACTGGCTCGCCGGCTGCCCAGTACCCAGTAGGTCTTTGAATACTGCTGAGGTCAGCACAATATGAAAGACCGTGACTCAAGAGACGGTTGATCGTTGAGTCAGACGGTACTGGTAACTGGTTACTACTACTGAGACTGGTAACTGGTTACTACTACTGAGAATGTTCTTGTGCTACCGTCCACAGGATGGATATGTTCTTGTGCTACCGTCCACAGGATGGAGATGCTCCTGTGCTACCGTCCACAGGATGGATATGTTCTTGTGCTACCGTCCACAGGATGGATATGTTCTTGTGCTACCATCCACAGGAGGGATATGTTCTTGTGCTACCGTCCACAGGATGGATATGTTCCTGTGCTACCGTCCGCAGGATGGATATGCTCCTGTGCTACCGTCCACAGGATGGATATGTTCTTGTGCTACCATCCACAGGATGGATATGTTCTTGTGCTACCGTCCACAGGATCGATATGTTCTTGTGCTGCCGTCCACAGGATGGATATGTTCTTGTGCTACCGTCCACAGGATGGATATGTTCTTGTACTACCGTCCACAGGATAGATATGTTCTTGTGCTACTGTCCACAGGATGGATATGTTCTTGTGCTACCGTGCACAGGATGGATATGTTCTTGTGCTACCGTCCACAGGATGGATATGTTCTTGTGCTACCGTCCACAGGATGGATATGTTCTTGTGCTACCGTCCACAGGATGGATATGTTCTTGTGCTACCGTCCACAGGATGGATATGTTCTTGTGCTACCGTCCACAGGATGGATATGTTCTTGTGCTACCGTCCACAGGATGGATATGTTCTTGTGCTACCGTCCACAGGATGGATATGTTCTTGTGCTACCGTCCACAGGATGGATATGTTCTTGTGCTACCGTCCACAGGATGGATATGTTCTTGTGCTACCGTCCACAGGATGGATATGTTCTTGTGCTACCGTCCACAGGATGGATATGCTCCTGTGCTACCATCCACAGGATGGATATGTTCTTGTGCTACCGTCCACAGGATGGATATGTTCTTGTGCTACCGTCCACAGGATGGATATGTTTTTGTGCTACCGTCCACAGGATGGATATGTTCTTGTGCTACCATCCACAGGATGGATATGCTCCTGTGCTACCGTCCACAGGATGGATATGTTCTTGTGCTACCGTCCACAGGAAGGATATGTTCTTGTGCTACCGTCCACAGGATGGATATGTTCTTGTGCTACCGTCCACAGGATGGATATGTTCTTGTGCTACCGTCCACAGGATGGATATGTTCTTGTGCTACCGTCCACAGGATGGATATGTTCTTGTGCTACCGTCCACAGGATGGATATGTTCTTGTGCTACCGTCCACAGGATGGATATGTTCTTGTGCTACCGTCCACAGGATGGATATATTCTTGTGCTACCGTCCAGAGGATGGATATGTTCTTATGCTACCATCCACAGGATGGATATGTTCTTGTGCTACCGTCCACAGGATGGATATGTTCTTGTGCTACCATCCACAGGATGGATATGTTCTTGTGCTACCGTCCACAGGATGGATATGTTCTTGTGCTACTATCCACAGGATGGATATGTTCTTGTGCTACCGTCCACAGGATGGATATGTTCTTGTGCTACCGTCCACAGGATGGATATGTTCTTGTGCTACCGTCCACAGGATGGATATGTTCTTGTGCTACCGTCCACAGGATGGATATGTTCTTGTGCTACCATCCACAGGATGGATATGTTCTTGTGCTACCGTCCACAGTATGGATATGTTCTTGTGCTACAGTCCACAGGATGGATATGTTCTTGTGCTACCGTCCACAGGATGGATATGTTCTTGTGCTACCGTCCACAGGATGGATATGTTCTTGTGCTACCGTCCACAGGATGGATATGTTATTGTGCTACCGTCCACAGGATGGATATGTTCTTGTGCTACCATCCACAGGATGGATATGTTCTTGTGCTACCATCCACAGGATGGATATGTTATTGTGCTACCATCCACAGGATGGATATGTTCTTGTGCTACCGTCCACAGGATGGATATGTTCTTGTGCTACCGTCCACAGGATGGATATGTTCTCATGCTACCGTCCACAGGATGGATATGTTCTTGTGCTACCGTCCACAGGATGGATATGTTCTTGTGCTACCGTCCACAGGATGGATATGTTCTTGTGCTACCGTCCACAGGATGGATATGTTCTTGTGCTACCGTCCACAGGATGGATATGTTCTTGTGCTACTGTCCACAGGATTGATATGTTCTTGTGCTACCATCCACAGGATGGATATGTTCTTGTGCTACCGTCCACAGGATGGATATGTTCTTGTGCTACTGTCCATAGGATTGATATGTTCTTGTGCTACCGTCCACAGGATGGATATGTTCTTGTGCTACTGTCCACAGGATTGATATGTTCTTGTGCTACCGTCCACAGGATTGATATGTTCTTGTGCTACCGTCCACAGGATGGATATGGTTTGCACAATAAACTAGCTTTGCAAGGAAATAAACATTTTCCTTTTCAAGTGAATGTGACCTGGACCTGACTAGCTTAGGTCAATGGCTGAGAGGTGACTTACACATGCCTGGCCAGTAGGTCTCCTGCAGAGTTCCTTCTTTCTTATGAATCAAACTGGACCCTCAGTGTGTGAAGCTTTGTCTACCAGGCCACTGAACTTAAGTCTAACTGAACTTAAGAGTAACTGAACTTAAGTCTAACTGAACTTAAGAGTAACTGAACTTATGTGTAGTCAACAGAGTAAAGTCCGAGGCAGCTACGGTGAAAAGCTCTGTTCCACAAGGTACATTACTGGCTCCCAGTGTTCCACAAGGTACAGTACTGGCTCCCAGTGTTCCACAAGGCACAGTACTGGCTCCCAGTGTTCCACAAGGTACAGTACTGGCTCCCAGTGTTCCACAAGGCACAGTACTGGCTCCCAGTGTTCCACAAGGTACAGTACTGGCTCCCAGTGTTCCACAAGGCACAGTACTGGCTCCCAGTGTTCCACAAGGTACAGTACTGGCTCCCAGTGTTCCACAAGGCACAGTACTGGCTCCCAGTGTTCCACAAGGTACAGTACTGGCTCCCAGTGTTCCACAAGGCACAGTACTGGCTCCCATTGTTCCTCAACGTACAGTACTGGCTCCCAGTGTTCCACAAGGTACAGTACTGGCTCCCAGTGTTCCACAAGGTACAGTACTGGCTCCCAGTGTTCCACAAGGCACAGTACTGGCTCCCAGTGTTCCTCAACGTACAGTACTGGCTCCCAGTGTTCCACAAGGTACAGTACTGGCTCCCAGTGTTCCACAAGGTACAGTTCTGGCTCCCAGTGTTCCACAAGG
The DNA here is from genome assembly GCF_038502225.1 of Cherax quadricarinatus. NCBI lineage: Eukaryota > Metazoa > Arthropoda > Malacostraca > Decapoda > Parastacidae > Cherax > Cherax quadricarinatus. The sequence goes on along the minus strand of NC_091389.1, from coordinate 6,069,735 downwards.
TACAGTACTGGCTCCCAGTGTTCCACAAGGTACAGTACTGGCTCCCAGTGTTCCACAAGGTACAGTACTAGCTCCCAGTGTTCCACAAGGTACAGTACTGGCTCCCAGTGTTCCACAAGGTACAGTACTGGCACCCAGTGTTCCACAAGGCACAGTACTGGCTCCCAGTGTTCCACAAGGTACAGTACTGGCTCCCAGTGTTCCACAAGGTACAGTACTGGCTCCCAGTGTTCCACAAGGTACAGTACTGGCTCCCAGTGTTCCACAAGGTACAGTACTGGCTCCCAGTGTTCCACAAGGTACAGTACTGGCTCCCAGTGTTCCACAAGGTACAGTACTGGCTCCCAGTGTTCCACAAGGTACAGTACTGGCTCCCAGTGTTCCACAAGTTACAGTACTGGCTCCCAGTGTTCCACAAGGTACAGTACTGGCTCCCAGTGTTCCACAAGGTACAGTACTGGCTCCCAGTGTTCCACAAGGTACAGTACTGGCTCCCAGTGTTCCACAAGGTACAGTACTGGCTCCCAGTGTTCCACAAGGTACAGTACTGGCTCCCAGTGTTCCACAAGGTACAGTACTGGCTCCCAGTGTTCCACAAGGTACAGTACTGGCTCCCAGTGTTCCACAAGGTACAGTACTGGCTCCCAGTGTTCCACAAGGTACAGTACTGGGTCCCAGTGTTCCACAAGGTACAATACTGGCTCCCAGTGTTCCACAAGGTACAGTAGTGGCTCCCAGTGTTCCACAAGGTACAGTACTGGCTCCCAGTGTTCCACAAGGTACAGTACTGGCTCCCAGTGTTCCACAAGGTACAGTACTGGCTCCCAGTGTTCCACAAGGTACAGTACTGGCTCCCAGTGTTCCACAAGGTACAGTACTGGCTCCCAGTGTTCCACAAGGTACAGTACTGGCTCCCAGTGTTCCACAAGGTACAGTACTGGCTCCCAGTGTTCCACAAGGTACAGTACTGGCTCCCAGTGTTCCACAAGGTACAGTACTGGCTCCCAGTGTTCCACAAGGTACAGTACTGGCTCCCAGTGTTCCACAAGGCACAGTACTGGCTCCCAGTGTTCCACAAGGTACAGTACTGGCTCCCAGTGTTCCTCAACGTACAGTACTGGCTCCCAGTGTTCCACAAGGTACAGTACTGGCTCCCAGTGTTCCACAAGGTACAGTACTGGCTCCCAGTGTTCCACAAGGTACAGTACTGGCTCCCAGTGTTCCACAAGGTACAGTACTGGCTCCCAGTGTTCCACAAGGTACAGTACTGGCTCCCAGTGTTCCACAAGGTACAGTACTGGCTCCCAGTGTTCCACAAGGTACAGTACTGGCTTCCAGTGTTCCACAAGGTACAGTAGTGGCTCCCAGTGTTCCACAAGGTACAGTACTGGCTCCCAGTGTTCCACAAGGTACAGTACTGGCTCCCAGTGTTCCACAAGGTACAGTACTGGCTCCCAGTGTTCCACAAGGTACAGTACTGGCTCTCAGTGTTCCACAAGGTACAGTACTGGCTCCCAGTGTTCCACAAGGTACAGTACTGGCTCCCAGTGTTCCTCAAGGTACAGTACTGGCTCCCAGTGTTGCACAAGGTACAGTAGTGGCTCCCAGTGTTCCACAAGGTACAGTACTGGCTCCCAGTGTTCCACAAGGTACAGTACTGGCTCTCAGTGTTCCACAAGGTACAGTACTGGCTCCCAGTGTTCCACAAGGTACAGTACTGGCTCCCAGTGTTCCACAAGGTACAGTACTGGCTCCCAGTGTTCCACAAGGTACAGTACTGGCTCCCAGTGTTCCACAAGGTACAGTACTGGCTTCCAGTGTTCCACAAGGTACAGTAGTGGCTCCCAGTGTTCCACAAGGTACAGTACTGGCTCCCAGTGTTCCACAAGGTACAGTACTGGCTCCCAGTGTTCCACAAGGTACAGTACTGGCTCCCAGTGTTCCACAAGGTACAGTACTGGCTCTCAGTGTTCCACAAGGTACAGTACTGGCTCCCAGTGTTCCACAAGGTACAGTACTGGCTCCCAGTGTTCCTCAAGGTACAGTACTGGCTCCCAGTGTTGCACAAGGTACAGTAGTGGCTCCCAGTGTTCCACAAGGTACAGTACTGGCTCCCAGTGTTCCTCAAGGTACAGTACTGGCTCCCAGTGTTGCACAAGGTACAGTACTGGCTCCCAGTGTTCCACAAGGTACAGTAGTGGCTCCCAATGTTCCACAAGGTACAGTAGTGGCTCCCAGTGTTCCACAAGGTACAGTACTGGCTCCCAGTGTTCCACAAGGTACAGAACTGGCTCCCAGTGTTCCACAAGGTACAGTACTGGCTCCCAGTGTTCCACAAGGTACAGTACTGGCTCCCAGTGTTCCACAAGGTACAGTACTGGCTCCCAGTGTTCCACAAGGTACAGTACTGGCTCCCAGTGTTCCACAAGGTACAGTACTGGCTCCCAGTGTTCCACAAGGTACAGTACTGGCTCCCAGTGTTCCACAAGGTACAGTACTGGGTCCCAGTGTTCCACAAGGTACAATACTGGCTCCCAGTGTTCCACAAGGTACAGTAGTGGCTCCCAGTGTTCCACAAGGTACAGTACTGGCTCCCAGTGTTCCACAAGGTACAGTAGTGGCTCCCAGTGTTGCACAAGGTACAGTACTGGCTCCCAGTGTTCCACAAGGTACAGTAGTGGCTCCCAGTGTTTCACAAGGTACAGTACTGGCTCCCAGTGTTCCACAAGGTACAGTACTGGCTCCCAGTGTTCCACAAGGTACAGTACTGGCTCCCAGTGTTCCACAAGGTACAGTACTGGCTCCCAGTGTTCCACAAGGTACAGTACTGGCTCCCAGTGTTCCACAAGGTACAGTACTGGCTCCCAGTGTTCCACAAGGCACAGTACTGGCTCCCAGTGTTCCACAAGGTACAGTACTGGCTCCCAGTGTTCCTCAACGTACAGTACTGGCTCCCAGTGTTCCACAAGGTACAGTACTGGCTCCCAGTGTTCCACAAGGTACAGTACTGGCTCCCAGTGTTCCACAAGGTACAGTACTGGCTCCCAGTGTTCCACAAGGTACAGTACTGGCTCCCAGTGTTCCACAAGGTACAGTACTGGCTCCCAGTGTTCCACAAGGTACAGTACTGGCTCCCAGTGTTCCACAAGGTACAGTACTGGCTTCCAGTGTTCCACAAGGTACAGTAGTGGCTCCCAGTGTTCCACAAGGTACAGTACTGGCTCCCAGTGTTCCACAAGGTACAGTACTGGCTCCCAGTGTTCCACAAGGTACAGTACTGGCTCCCAGTGTTCCACAAGGTACAGTACTGGCTCTCAGTGTTCCACAAGGTACAGTACTGGCTCCCAGTGTTCCACAAGGTACAGTACTGGCTCCCAGTGTTCCTCAAGGTACAGTACTGGCTCCCAGTGTTGCACAAGGTACAGTAGTGGCTCCCAGTGTTCCACAAGGTACAGTACTGGCTCCCAGTGTTCCTCAAGGTACAGTACTGGCTCCCAGTGTTCCACAAGGTACAGTACTGGCTCCCAGTGTTCCACAAGGAACATTACTCGCTCACAGTGCTCCACAAGGTACAGTAGTGGCTCCCAGTGTTCCACAAGGTACCGTACTGGCTCCCAGTGTTCGACAAGGTACAGTACTCGCTCTCAGCGTTCCACAGGTACAGTACTGGCTCCCAGTGTTCCACAAGGTACATTACTCGCTCCCAGTGTTCCACAAGGTACAGTACTGGCTCCCAGTGTTCCACAAGGTACAGTACTGGCTCCCAGTGTTCCACAAGGTACAGTACTGGCTCCCAGTGTTCCACAAGGTACAGTAGTGGCTCCCAGTGTTGCACAAGGTACAGTACTGGCTCCCATTGTTCCACAAGGTACAGTACTGGCTCCCATTGTTCCCCAAGGTACAGTACTGGCTCCCAGTGTTCCACAAGGTACAGTACTGGCTCCCAGTGTTCCACAAGGTACAGTAGTGGCTCCCAGTGTTCCGCAAGGTACAGTACTGGCTCCCAGTGTTCCACAAGGTACAGTACTGGCTCCCAGTGTTCCACAAGGTACTGTACTGGCTCCCAGTGTTCCACAAGGTACAGTACTGGCTCCCAGTGTTCCACAAGGTACAGTAGTGGCTCCCAGTGTTCCGAAAAGTACAGTACTGGCTCCCAGTGTTCCACAAGGTACAGTAATGGCTCCCAGTGTTCCAAAAGGTACAGTACTGGCTCCCAGTGTTCCACAAGGTACAGTCCTGGCTCCCAGTGTTCCACAAGGTACAGTACTGGCTCCCAGTGTTCCACAAGGCACAGTACTGGCTCCCAGTGTTCCACAAGGTACAGTACTGGCTCCCAGTGTTCCACAAGGCACAGTACTGGCTCCCAGTGTTCCACAAGGTACAGTACTGGCTCCCAGTGTTCCTCAAGGTACAGTACTCGCTCCCAGTGTTCCACAAGGTACAGTACTCGCTCCCAGTGTTCCACAAGGTACAGTACTGGCTCCCAGTGTTCCACAAGGTACAGTACCGGCTCCCAGTGTTCCACAAGGTACAGTACCGGCTCCCAGTGTTCCACAAGGTACAGTACCGGCTCCCAGTGTTCCACAAGGTACAGTACTGGCTCCCAGTGTTCCACAAGGTACAGAACTGGCTCCCAGTGTTCCACAAGGTACAGTACTGGCTCCCAGTGTTCCACAAGGTACAGTACTGGCTCCCAGTGTTCCACAAGGTACAGTACTGGCTCCCAGTGTTCCACAAGGTACAGTACTGGCTCCCAGTGTTCCACAAGGTACAGTACTGGCTCCCAGTGTTCCACAAGGTACAGTACTGGCTCCCAGTGTTCCACAAGGTACAGTAGTGGCTCCCAGTGTTCCACAAGGTACAGTACTGGCTCCCAGTGTTCCACAAGGTACAGTACTGGCTCCCAGTGTTCCACAAGGTACAATACTCGCTTCCAGTGTCAGGGGCCCGAGACTGTTCAACTGCCTCCCAGCACACATAAGGGGGATTACCAACAGACCCCTGGCAGTCTTCAAGCTGGCACTGGACAAGCACCTAAAGTCGGTTCTTAACCAGCCGGGCTGTGGCTCGTACGTTGGTTTGCGTGCAGCCAGCAGTAACAGCATGGTTGATCAGGCTCTGATCCACCAGGCCGCCTGGTCACAGACCGGGCAGCGGGGGCGTTGACCCCCGGAACTCTCTCCAGGTAAACTCCAGGTAACTGAACTTAAGTGTAACTTCCATAGTTAGTAAAGTTGTGGTGTTGGTAATGAAGTGACCATCATTATTATCATTATTTCCGGTTATTTATCACATTAAGGTAATAAATAAGAACATGAGAGAGTGTTTACTTACCTCACAAATATATGTTGTAGTGGTAGTTACTCCAGAGCTTCAGACATTCACAATAATTAAGAAATAATTAAGAAAAACTTTATAAACGTGACTTGATGTTGTTGTTGGTGGTGGTGTTGTTAAGGGTCACCAGATCTTAGGCTTTATTGTTGTTGTTGTTAAGGGTCACCACAACTGAGGTTTGTTGTTGTTGTTGTTGTTGTTAACAAGTTACAAAGGTATTTACAGGTTACAGAGGTACACAATGGGTCCAGGGACTGGGCTCCAAAGTTTTGATGGCTGAACTAGGTACAAGGTAATGAACTCACAAGTTACAAAGGTAATGAACTCACAAGTTACAAAGGTAATGAACTCACAAGTTACAAAGGTAATGAACTCACAAGTTACAAAGGTAATGAACTCACAAGTTACAAAGGTAATGAACTCACAAGTTACAAAGGTAATGAACTCACAAGTTACAAAGGTAATGAATACTGTAAGAATGGTTACTTACGTTTATACATGGCTGCAATCATGAACAAATTTTAGAGTAATGAGCAATTCACACTTCCACACCCGGTCACAACTGTAGTGAGTTATTGGTGCAAATGTTGATTGCTGAGTCTCTCTCTCTCTCTCACACACACACACACACACACACACACATACAATGATTGTGACACATACATGATTGTGACTAGACCTACCTGGAGTTCATTACCTTTGTAAATTGTGAGTTCATTACCTTTGTAAATTGTGAATTCATTACCTCTGTAACTTGCTCAGCTATCAAAACTTTGGAGTCCAGTCCCTGGACCCATTATGTACCTCTGTAATCTTTTGACTACCGCCCACAGGATGGGTATGGGGTGCATAATAAACATATTAAACTAAAACTGTTGTTGTTAAGGGTCACCACAACTGAGGTTTGTTGTTGTTATAGTTGTTGTTAAGGGTCACCACAACTGAGGTTTGTTGTTGTTTTTGTTGTTAAGGGTCACCACAACTGAGGCTTTATTGTTGTTGTCACCACAACTGAGTTTTTTTTTTGTTATTGTTGTTGTTAAGGTTCACCACAACTGAGGCTTTATTGTTGTTGTTGTTGTTAAGGGTCACCAGATCTTAGGCTTTATTGTTGTTGTTGATAAGGGTCACCACAAATGAGGCTTTTTTTGTTGTTGTTGTCAAGGGTCACCACAACTGAGGCTTTATTGTTGCTGGTATTGTTGAGGGTCACAACAACTGAGGTTTTATTGTTGTTGTTGATGGTCACTACATTTGAGGCTTTGAACACTAACACTCAGTATAACACAATATATTGAGCAATAACACTCGGTGTAACGATATATTGAGCACTAACTCTCAGTGTAACGCACAATACAAGGTGTTTACGAAAACATTCCCTGATTTCAAACAGTTATAACATGTAACTTTTTGTGATAATCTTTCACAGTTAGTAGCTTCAGATGCAGGATTTCATTCAGTTTCATGTGGTACAGAGTAGCATTAGAGGCACTCAATGTGCGCCCCTCTGGTTGCTTGGCAAACATCGATGTGATAGTCCACTTCGGTCCAGACGCTCTGCAGCATATCTGGTGTTATCATGCGAACTGCTTCACTGATAGAAATTTTCAGCGCCTCCAGGGCTGCTGGTAGTGGTGGTACATAAACTCTGCTCTTCTCGTACCTCCAAAGAAAGAAGTCACAAACAGGTGACCAAACAATTATAATAATAATAAAAATTTCCAGGCAATGAAAAAGAAAAAAAAGTTTTCCCTGGAACATTAAATTGTGAACTTAGATGAGGTAGAGCCCAGGAGAACTTAACACTGGCAGAGTGAAGTGTCTTACTCCCTGAGCAAACACCTCTACACTACCAACCTCTATCTGGTGGGTATTCTGGGTACCCCAACATAGAAAAGAAAGAGGGTTTTCCAGGGATCAGCGCCCCTGCTGCCCGGTCCATGACAAGGCCTCCTGGTGTATCAAGGCCTATTCAACCAGGCTGTTACTGTCACCCACAGCTCAAGTTCACTGTTGTAAATAAGTTTATTCAGCTAGTGTGTTGTGATACATGTCTTGAAAAACCGACAAGTTGAAGACTGAGACACTTATGAAACATATGGGAATCTTTATTGAGGAAACGTTTCGCCACACAGTGGCTTTATCAGTCCAATACAAAGCAGAAAGGTGTAAGAAGAGAAGGAGTTTGAGGTAATCAGTTCCTCAGCTTGGACTGATGAAGCTACTGAGTGGTTAAACGTTTCCTCAATACAGATTCCCATATGTTGCATAAGTGTCTCAATCTTCAGCTAGTGTGTTGTAGGCTTTTGGTGTTTATCATAAGCAAGTTTATTTAGGTACAGATACATATAAATTTAGTAATATAATTATCATATATTTTAAAAACATGTTATCCGGCCCCTTGTGAGTTGCACACTCTTGTGAGTTGCACACTCTGGCTACTTGACACAGACACCCCAAGACTCTCAGTCTCACTAGTGACCTTAAGGGAACATCTCCGTGTGTAAAATGAAGTTGCAGGAAGTTCCTATCTGCATGCACAAATGAGGAGTCACTTGTGGAGACTATAGTAAGCAGAAACCCCCTGATTCTACCCTAGTAGACTAGCTTCCTCTGCCCTCTCTCTCTCTCTCTCTCTCTCTCTCTCTCTCTCTCTCTCTCTCTCCAAGACACCATGTGCGGTGAAGAACTTATTCTTACAAGTGTTCAGATGGTATTAGTACCCCAGCCTGCACTTTAAGGGGTCCCTGAATTTAGTGAGTATTCCCTAATCAGTATTTATGCAGTGAGACACTGAGCTTCTGAACTAGTACATAAGGGTAGTTACACTGTCATCTAACTCACATGGTCATTGAGTGTGTGCCCACGTCGTAACCCTAAGCTCAAATTTCTGACATTTTCCTGAATATCCTTGGCAAACTAAATACAAAGGAAAATGCTGGAGATTCTTACTAACGGAGCCTGGTAAAACACGAATATCCACAGTACTTTGGGAAGCCTCTTGGTGAAATCCATGACTCGAGGGGCACTGAGCTGTAACTCCAGTAATCTTGCTGCTACCAGTCTTGTCTGAGAAGGATGCTCCTAGCTTGGGTTAATAATATTGTCTATTTATACTAGTACATGTACAAAGTATACAGGCCTAGCTAACATCAATGACATACAACTACGTAGCATACTGGGATTTTTCCGCAAACTGCCTCCTAACGTGCAGCTAATCTAGCTAAAACTGTTGACACAGAATATCCTGAGATACCAACTCAGGGACGCCAGTGGCGTGTGCAAGAGAAATCCACAAGATTTTTGTTCCCTATGTTTCCTAATAGTACATAGCAATTCTACTTACTTGAAAGAGAGGGAGAACTTCACTTCTTTACTCGATACCTCAGAAATTGACGGGTTACGACGTTGATCCTCCATCAAAACTCTCTCAGCAGAGAGTCCGTGTTCCACACTTCAACAGTATAACTGGCCAGTAATGCTGAATGAAATGTTTGATTATTATTATTATAATTATGGGTAGCGTTAAACCCGTAGGATTATACAGTGCATGTGGGGGGATGGGAGGCATTCAGGCTCAATTCAGGGAACTGGAGCACAGATCCAATTCTCCAGATCAAGAGCCCATCACCAACATCAAGGAACCTCCCTTGAGGGAAGAATGAAATGTAAACCCGGTCTGCTGGGGATTGAAAAGATATTAACAGTCATCCTCAGGATTTGAGGAAGCTTCGTTGGCAAAAAGTTCCTCTTCCTTAGTAACAATCGTCTGGGTCCTGGTTACTGTAAGTCACATTGGACAAATGTGACGCCACCAACGACTGCTGCACCTCTCCTGCGTACGGTATATAAGCCACTGCTCCACACATATGCTGTATTCTTTTCAAGATTGATGGACTGACCACATCGACTCAAGGCTGAGGGACTGATTACCTCAAACTCCTCCTGTTCTTCAATGTTCTCCTTTGTATGGACTGATGAAGCCACTGTGTGGCAAAACGTTTCCTTAATAAAGATAGTCAAGTGTTGCACATGTGTCTAGTTTATCAACTTGTCGGTTCTCTGAACCATTTATTTACATATAGCGAAGTTATTAACATAGTGATGACCAAATATTAGATAGAACAGATGCCAGATTATTTATAGCAAGGAGAATAAAAAAAAGAGTGGTGCTAAGGACACCTCCCTGAGAAGCAAATTTCCTAAATTTGCTTGTAACAGATAAGTGAACTATAGATATGTAGATATAAATCCATATGTATTCCTGTTAACCCTTTGGGGCCTAGTTCCTAGGCCTTTTGTGTATCCATATGCTCTCGCGCTACCGTCCACAGGATGGATATGCTCTCGCGCTACCGTCCACAGGATGGATATGCTCTCGCGCTACCGTCCACAGGATGGATATGGGGTGCACAATAAACTAGCCACTTCGGTGGCAAAATCTCTAATCTCTCCCTGAGGGACACCCTCAGTTTGGACAAAGTCCTGGGAAAGCAAATTATTAACCCAAACACGGAAATGTCTCTAAGATAAGAAGTTTTTAAGAAAAAATGGCAGATTGCCTCAGAGATGTTCTATCTCCAAATAGTGTCATGTCTTTTCAAGATCAAAATGCATTACAAACATATGTAATTAAGCGGAGTAAGGGATCAATATTAGAGCAGCCCTTACGAAATCCATACTGACTAGTGGAGAGACTATTGTGTTTTTAAATACCACATCAAACGTCTATATACCAGACATTCTATTACCTTGCAAACTGCACTGCTAAGAGCAATGGGACGATTGTGTGAGCTATCAGGTTCCGAAGCATCTGGTTTACGAAAAAGCAGAACAATAACATATTTCCACGGCTGGGGAAGAACTTCCCGGCCCGGTGGCCTGGTGGCTAAAGCTCCCGCTTCACACACGGAGGGCCCGGGTTCGATTCCCGGCGGGTGGAAACATTTCGACACGTTTCCTTACACCTGTTGTCCTGTTCACCTAGCAGCAAATAGGTACCTGGGTGTTAGTGGACTGGTGTGGGTCGCATCCTGGGGGACAAGATTAAGGACCACAATGGAAATAAGTTAGACAGTCCTCGATGACGCACTGACTTTCTTGGGTTATCCTGGGTGGCTAACCCTCCGGGGTTAAAAATCCGAACGAAATCTTATCTTATCTTACAGCTAGAGTTATAATATTTCGTCAGTATTGTCTACCATTCTTGTACAAGACAGACACTGTAGAGATGTATCGGATGTGAAAATTTAGATATCAGATATTTTGTGGCTCTCTCATAAAAAATTCATTTTGATCTTTGACTCTCAGTC